>NW_011494761.1:1386072-1438904 GCF_000754665.1 Bison bison bison | reverse complement strand
GAGGAGCCTGGAGGGCTACAGGCCATAGGGCTGCAGAGAGTCAGACACGACTGAAATGACTGGGCATGGCAAGCTAGGAGTTAGCGTCTAACGTGCATGGTGGAAACCATGTTTGCTAGATCGTTTCTCACGGCTTGTTACCAGCTCACGTTTCCACCCTGGGCTGACACTGGCGAGGGGAATGGAGCTGCTGTGATTGGTTGACCGCAGCCTTACAGAGGGGGACAGGTTCCCTTTCTTTAGGCATTTGGAAGAAGGATAGAATCCAAGATACCTTGCTCTGCCAACATGGTAAAGGAGAAAGGGTTGGGGATGGCCTCCAACTGTGTGCACTGTAGGAGGATCACTGCTCATTTTGAGACTGTTCACCTTTAAGATAAAAAGGAAAAAAAAAAACCTACCTTCAATTTCAAAAGCTATACTTATAATATTGTCCATCTTTCTGGTTACGAGCAAGGTTCATTGTGTTTTCTACACTCAGAGACATTTTTCATATTCCTAGCTCTAATTTAATTTTAACTTTGCAGGGAAAATATTATGCAAATAAGACACTTAGAGACAGCAAAAGCACGACACACTAATACTTTGGTGGTTGAAGAGTGAGCGAAGAACCTGAATTCACTTAGTAGACGGATCAAATAACCCTGTATTGGACTGTCTTTCTTTCCTATGAAAGTTTGCATTTTTATCCCAGCTAGGGATGGGCGAACGGTGGGAGAAGCTCAGAGAATTTAGGATTTCTCGTACTTAAGTCCTGGCCTGCATCCAGTGTGCTCTCAACTGGCACTAATTTCTCTCTCTCCGTTGGTAAAACGGGGGTATTAAAAATCTACTACAGGTTTACCATGGAGCTCAAATCAGATACTGTCTATAAAAGCATCTCATCAGTTAGAAATACTTTCAGCTACAAGGAATAGGAAATTAAAATTCTAGTACTTGAAACAAAAAGAAGTTTATTTTGTGCTTGTAACAAGACATCTACAGGTGGGTTGGCAGGTATAGCAGCTTGATGATATCACCAGCGTCTCAGGACCCGTTTATCTTAACATTCCAACTTCCTTAGCAAAGTGGGCATTACACTTGAGGCTCAGAACCTGACTGCTGGGTCTCTAGATGGTCCCAAGTGACCCAAGAAGTGTGCGTGAGTTTTGTCTGTACCTGTCTTTTCAGAGCCCTCTCGGCAGACTTCACTTATATTTTATAGTCTCTAGAACTAAGGACTAGAAGGATTGGAAGGACTGATGCTGAAGCTGAAACTCCAGTACTTTGGCCACCTGATGTGAAGAGCTGACTCATTTGAAAAGACCCTGATGCTGGGAAAGATTGAGGGCAGGAGGAGAAAGGGACGACAGAGGATGAGATGGTTGGATGGCATCACCGACTCAATGGACATGGGTTTGGGTGGACTCCGGGAGTTGGTGATGGACAGGGAGGCCTGGCGTGATGCAGTTCATGGGGTCACAAAGAGTCAGACACGACTGAGAGACTGAACTGAACTGAGCTGAGAACTAAATGGCACAGCCACATCTACACTGGGAAGGCTAAGCAAGTATTTGGTGTTCAGCCTCTACAGCGGGAGAGAGCTGGGCAGAGAAGGAGGTTGGATAAGATAATCAACAGTGTCTGCCGCGAGCATTTTGTCAAGTGCTAATTCTGGGCCAATGTTAGTTACGAGTGTTCTAGTTGAAAGCTTCCTGAGAGTAAATCGGTCACTGAGTAGATGGTAGATGAGAAGTAGGAAAATATATAAGGAAAAGAGAAAGTTCAAAGCTCACTCATTTAGTAAGCCTGGTTTCGCCTTTATCTCTGTGGTAAACCCCTCAAGGTCACCCCTGTTAGCTTTCTTACAGGAAGGTGTGTGCAAAACAGGCCTCCCAGTGAAGGCTGCAGAAGGCTGGATAGACTGGGCACCATCTCCTCCTCTCACCGTCATGTTTACAAGCAGATGAAATAATTGGTGCCCTTTCCCAGCCCCCTTTCAGCGCTTGTCAGTAGAATGGAGCCTCGAAAGGACTTACAACGCCTGAAACATTCAGGAATTAAAACAGTGTGCCGTAGTGCCGTGACCTTTGCAACAGGCCGGATCTGCAATTGTTCAGCCATTCCTCTCGTTCACCTCAAGTAGGGAGTGCTCACAGTAGCAAAACAGCACGTCATTAAACCAACCTGGAGGCAACCCTGCACTGTGTCAGCGGCGGGGGAACAAAAGCCGGGAACTCCGTTCACAAGCCTGGGGCAAGGACGCAGAAGCGGCCTCACCGAGCTTCCCCCAGCGCGCTCTGCAGGCACCCTGGTCTGCACGCAGACGTCGCTGAGGGATCCGTGTGTGACCAAAACCGGCCACACCCCCTGATGGCACTGCCGTTCCGCCTCTCTGAAGGGAAATAGCTGCTTCTGCGTCATGACAGCCCCGCGACATCCATTGGGAGCAGCCTGGCAGGGACCTCCAAGCCCCTCCTCCAGGTTTCCTGGCGCCCGGATGTGTCGCCGCGTAGGTATCACGACGTGCAACTGCAAGTGTCCATTTACCCACTGGTTTGTCAGGTAAGCGTGATTTCCTGGGCACCTCGCACACGCCTGGGACACGGGAGGAACTCACACGCTGTGGCCTAATGAATGCGCCCTGTGCCCCGGAGCGGAACACACCTGCCTTCCCTCCCGCTAGCCAGAGCCATCTCTGCCCAGACCGGGGAAACACGAGGCCCAGGGGATGTGTGAGACCGACCCACGTGCCCCAGCTTACCCCAGAGGTGACTCGGTGTGGCTCCCCCCAACTCTATCGAATTAGGCTGCCGGAGAATCCCGCAGATTAAGCAGCTATGAAGCCATTCAGCTACTTTCTGACAAGAGACAGAAAGTGTCCTCTAGAAGAGGAGACAGGTATCACTTTTAGGTAATAACGATCATTTCAGAAATCAAAATAAAATGTAAAACCCCAGTGCCTCACCCTTGCATTTTAACCCTTCTCCTTTCTGGCTTCATTCCCCAGAGGTGAGGAGCTTTAGGAACAGAAGGATGGCTGGGGGTGATGGGGAAGAGCTAATCTCACACACGGGTATCTGCTCCTGCACACAGGTAGCTGTCTGCACAGGGCAGGGGCCGGCGCATGGGACGGTATGTACAGCAAGGGAAACCGTTCTGCTAATGCTGTTAAAAAGGATAGGATGGGAAACATGTAACACGTGTAACAGCGAGTGATAAAGTGTGTCTTGGTCAAGGGGGAGGCCGCTGGTGGGAAGGATGGAGGTTCAAACCCCAGGCTGCCACTCTGCAGCTGTGTGCCTTGGTTACTTAACTTCTCCAGTCTTTATTTTCCACCTGTGAAGCTAGAATGGGGATAATGCTAGTGTCTGCATCTTACGGCGCTGTCGGAAGAATGAGCCGGATGCTCTTTGTGTGTCCTCTGAGAGCATTAGCTGTGAATGTGGGCTACTGCTATGCGGCAGTGCCTACCGTTGCTCTTCTAGGAGGCTGAACGCCTGCAGCAGAGCGAGTGCAAGGGTCAGAAGACTGAGCTGTAGGCTCAGCTCTGTGACAGCCCACAGACGCCATGCGGGGCAGGTCGCGGGACCTCGGGTTACTCGTCTCAGAAGGAGGAGGTTTTGGATGAATCACTTCCTACCTGATTGTTCTGAAAACTCTGGATTCTATGATATAACCAGTACAAAACGATCTAAAGACTTAGTTCTGAGTGTTTCCTGCAAGTTTGGCTACAGCAAAGGGGGAGGGCTCCCACATAATTGCAAGCAATTCTCAGACACCAGCAGCGCGTCCAAGAATTCAACTCCATGCTGACACCATCTTCCCAGAGATAGCATCAGATTCTACAGGTTAAGGGCTCGGTCTTGTAGGATGTGACTCGCTTCTATTCCCAAGCTCAGGTTGTCATCTGTACTTGGACACGGCCACACATCAGAGTTTCTGTTCACTCTCTTCTCAGGTTCGATCATTTGTTTGAGAGGCTCACAGAACTCAGGGAAACGCACCTACGCTCATCAGTTCAGTAAGGATATGATAAAGAACACAGATGAACATCCAGTGGAAGAGATGCGAGGGATTTTGGGAGGGCTGCAGAGTCTGCACGCCCTCTCTAGGCCCCCTGGAAGCTCTCCCAACCCAAGTCTCTTTTTATAGAGATTTCATTACACAGGCAGGGTTGATTAAAATATTGATCATTGGCAACTGATTCAACCTCCAACCCCTCTCTCCCAACCAGGAAGTTAAGGTTGGGACTGCAAGTTCCAACCTTTTAATCACACATTGTTTCCTGGTAAATCAGCCCTCATCCTTAGGTGCTTCCTAAAAGTCACATTAATTTTGTTATGTCATTAACATAACAAAAGATTCTTTTGCTGTTCTCAAGTTGCAAGAGTTTTAGAAGCTCTAGGCGAGAAGCAGGAAACGTGAAAGTGAGCAAAAGTCGTTCCGTTGTGTCCAACCCTTTGTGGCCCCATGGACTGTGGCTTTCCAGCTCCTCTGTCCGTGGAGTTCTCCAGGCAAGAATACTGGAGTGGGTAGCCATTCTCTTCTTCAGGGAATCTTCCTGACCTAGGGATAGAACCCCAGTCTCCCGCACTGCAGGCAGATTCTTTACCATCTGAGCCACCAGGGAGAAAGACTAAATACTAGGTATATTTCTTATTATAAATCACAATATCACAGCTACTTAAGTCCTCCCAGGCTGAAATGCCTATTTTCCTTGCCCAAGGACACCTTCTGCTGCTGCTGCTGCTGTTGAGTAGCTTCAGTCGTGTCCGACTCTGTGCGACCCCATAGACGGCAGCCCACAAGGCTCCCCTGTCCCTGGGATTCTCCAGGCAAGAACACTGGAGTGGGTTGCCATTTCTTTCTCCAATGCATGAAAGTGAAAAGTGAAAGTGAAGTCTCTCAGTCGTGTCGGACTCTTAGCGACCCCATGGACTGCAGCCCACCAGGCTCCCCCATCCCTGGGATTCTCCAAGCAAGAGCACTGGAGCGGGTACCATCGCCTGCTCTGAGGACACCTAGTTATGCTTTAGCCTCTAACTCTGGTTCTAACGGGCCTCCCTTGTGACCCAGGTGGTAAGAATCCTCCTGCAACTCAGGACGCCTGTGTTTGATCCCTGGGTTGGGAAGATCCCCTGGAGTTTTCTGGCCTGGAGAATTCCATGGACTGTATAGTCCACGGGGTTGCAAAGAGTCAGACACGACTGAGTGACTCTCACTTCCGTTCCGTCAGTGCTTTGCTGGTATCCCTGCTCCAATGCCCTGTTCCTCTGCCACCAAACTCTTCTTCAACGCTTTACAGCTCCTTTTCCATGGCCAAATCATAACCTACATCCTCAACTTCTTCAAGCGGCCTTCCTTCAGTCTTTGCCCCTGCACAGGCGTTTGGCTATCACCCTATGAAAGCCCTGGGCCTGCAAGCGTCTTGAGTGGAGGCTGTGTCTCCTCCTCCACACGTTGTGTAGATCAACACTGCAAGTAGCGTGTGCAGCCCATTACTCTGGCTCTCGTGTCTGATAAAGGAAAGCTTCGGTCTCTGAAGCGCGTGACCAGGGACCACTGGACGAATCCTCACCCTGACTAGCTCCCTTGTCTCCCTCCTCCAGCCCCTGCGGCTGTCCTACAGCACTCAAACGTCCACGGCCAGCCTGCCCAGCGCTCAGCCTCCTGGGCCTGTGGCTGCTGTCTGTTCAAACATCTTCTCTCCCGCTGTCAGCTGGTGCCGTGTTAGCATCCTGTACCCTGTCATGACCTGAAACCTCGCTACGTCCAAATCTCTGATTACACCATCCTACGCTTCAATCGCAGCTCCTGTTTTTGAAGACTGACTATTCATTTACTTTCTCTATAATTGATCATCCATATTATAAAAGAGCAGAAGTTGACCCCTCTACGTTCTCTTCACTCATGGGCCTTCTCCAGCTTGACCCCCTCCTAATTAAGCTTAGATATCATAGCCCACAGTTTTGTAGCCACCTGACAAAACTTCAACCCTGGATGAATTCACTCCCTGGTTTTCACGCCTATACTTGAGCTGCTGAGACAGCTGTAGAAAGAGAAATGACATAATCTGACAAACCAATATCAGTATAAGCCCGTGCTTTCTACCAGCCAGGATAGACCAGGTCATGTTGCAGTAACAACCAACATGAAACGAGATGAAGCAAAGCAAAACATAAACAACAAATCTAACATCGGTGGCTTGACATAACTTTGTGGTGGAGGTGCTTTAGTCACTAAGTCGTGTCTGGCTCTTGTGACCCCATGAACTGTAGCCCACCAGGCTCCTCTGTCCATGGGGATTCTCCAGGCAAGAATACTGGAGTGGGTTGCCATGCCCTTCTCCAGGGGATCTTCCCCATCCCTGAATGGCAACCCACTGCAGTATTCTTGCCTGGAAAATTCCATGGACAGAGGACCCCAGTGGGCTACAGTTCATGGGGTCATAAAGAGTCAGACGAGACTGAGGGACTAACAACAACAGCAACAACCTGAGTTCAAGGCTGAAGCGCAATCTTGCCATGTGCCAGGAAGGATGAGAAACAAGCGTGAGGGTATACGAACAGCCAGTGGCTGCCACGGTTACCAACTTCAGCCACTCTGGCATCCTTAACGTCCTTCCAGTTAGCTTCCTCTCTCCCTGGCGTTGATGTTGAAGTTCTTCTACCCCGTTCAGCCTCTGACTCTGCCTTATTCTTGTGCTCACACCGCTGCGCACGTTGCAGAGATGCGAGACGAGCCCTCGGACAGTGGCTGTGAGACCTATCATCCAGTCTCCCCATCTGTAACACGGAGGTGGTAACCTCTGCCAAGCTTATTTCAAGGCCAAGGGAGTGTAAAAATTAACTTGCATTATATCTGAAAGTACTTTGAAAAGTCAAAGACTATATTTTATAAAAGTAAATTAGTATTATCATTATTATTTATTTCAGAATATCTAACATGCAGAAGAATACAAAATTGGGCCATTAGTGTTGCAATGGTGCAGAATTTCAGCTCCACGTGGACTGACGTTTCTGTCTGGTAACTGAGATATTCTCAATGCACACAGTGTCCAACACACGAGAGACACTCAGTAAACACTAGTGAGTGAAGCTTTTAAAAATATGTGGTCTGATTTATAAGATAGCATCACTACTGTGAGGTGTTAAATACTTTGATCTAAGTTCATATACTAGGAACTATTACCTAGTTCTATACAACAATCGAATATTTTCTTATTTATCCAGTATAAAATTAGGACAGTGGGTTGGGAAGTGTAGGTGGCTGATTATCTCAAAAAAATAAAAGCAAAATCCTATCTAAAAGCCCTATCTAATTAAAGCAGAGACATTACTTTGCCAACAAAGGTTCGTCTAGTCAAGGCTATGGTTTTTCCTGTGGTCATGTATGGATGTGAGAGCTGGACTGTGAAGAAGGCTGAGCGCCGAAGAATTGATGCTTTTGAACTGTGGTGTTGGAGAAGACTCTTGAGAGTCCCTTGGACTGCAAGGAGATCCAACCAGTCCATTCTGAAGGAGATCAGCCCTGGGATTTCTTTGGAAGGAATGATGCTAAAGCTGAAACTCCAGTACTTTGGCCACCTCATGCAAAGAACTGACTCATTGGAAAAGACTCTGATGCTGGGAGGGATTGGGGGCAGGAGGAGAAGGGGACGACAGAGGATGAGATGGCTGGATGGCATCACTGACTCGATGGGCTGAGTCTGAGTGAACTCCAGGAGTTGGTGATGGACAGGGAGGACTGGCATGCTGCAATTCATGGGGTCGCAAAGAGTCGGACACGGCTGAGTGACTGAACTGAACTGAACTGAAGGGCATTTTGAAAGAAAAGTTTTGCTTGCTAACTTATCCATATTCTAAATGCTATTCAAATTCATATGAGTTTTATATAAGCATAATTAAATATTATCATTATCATAAATTTAAAGTGCATTATTTAACATATGTGGCAAATGTTTGCCAAAAAATGTTTTAATTATATACTAGACAAGACAAATACATCACTTAAATTATGGCATGATAATTTAACAGGAAACATTCACAATTGATCTTTTTTCTAAGCAAGTTGGACGCAAGTCAATATTTACTCAACAAATTATCAGTCATTTTTTAAGTTTATATAAAATAGTTCTTGTCTTCATTTTTTTAAAGTTACATTTTATAGCAGTAGTATACATGAGTAGATATGCAGTTACTATTTATTTGGTTTCCCTTATAAATGCACTGCTTACTAATATTTGTAAAAACAACTATTTTGCAGTTCTTAATCTTTGAAAACATTTATAACTTTGAACATTTTTTCTCAAGTTGCAAAATTCAAAAAGCAAGTCTGTTTCTTTAGCCTTTTATTCAAAGCTTTCTTTCACATACTATGCTTCTTTTTCAGAGTGGACATTTCAGTGATGTTTAAGGTGGCCCCCGTAGGGGAGGAGCCTTTCTGAGAGTGGCCTCCAGCAGGGACAGTCCAACAGTTGCTTGGTGTTGCCCAAGCAGAGCCCTGGGCCTTGCTGTGACCCTGAGCCACAGATATCAAGCAAGCCAGGTTTACTGTGTTACCAAACGCCCAGACACTCAGGGTTCTCCCACACCCCTATTCATGCTCAGAAAGTGAGCTGCTCCACTGCACCTCTGAGGGCAACATTAATAATCTCTTTTGACCCAATTTCCTTATTAAAATCATGTCTTAATGTTCTCTACCTTTAAGTCTTAGGTGATATGTTGCCACATATCTAATAAGAGAAACAAACTAAACTCTTCAAGAACACTTGACGTATCTCCCTCCAACAACTCAAATCATGTTTGAACATCTATTATGTACAAGTGATATGATAGGCTCTGCTTGTCTATGAAAAGAGTTGGGGAAAAAATCTCAAGCATAGGCAATAAATCTGACATAAATCATATCCATGTTTTCTTAGGTCAGTCTCCCAAGGCAATAGAAATAAAAAATAAATAGATAACTGGGCCCTAATCAAACTTATGAGTTTTTGCACGGGAAACCATAAAGAAAACAAACCCATAGGATGGGAGAAAGTATTTGCAAATGACACAACTAACAAAGGCTTAGTTTCCAAAATATACAGACAGATCATACAACTCAGCAACAATAGAAAAAATTCCAATCTAAAAATGGGCAGAAGACCTTACTAGACATTTCTCCAAAGAAGAGATACAGGTGGCCAATAGGCACATGAAAAGATGCTCAATGTCATTAATTATTCAGTTCAGTTCAGTTCAGTCGCTCAGTCGTGTCTGACTCTTTGCGACCCCATGAATCGCAGCACGCCAGGCCTCCCTGTCCATCACCAACTCCCGGAGTTCACTCAGACTCACGCCCATCGAGTCAGTGGTGCCATCCAGCCATCTCATCCTCTGTCATCCCCTTCTCCTCCTGCCCCCAATCCCTCCCAGCATCAGTCTTTTCCAATGAGTCAACTCTTCGCATGAGGTGGCCAAAGTACTGGAGTTTCAGCTTTAGCATCATTCCTTCCAAAGAAATCCCGGGGCTGATCTCCTTTAGAATGGACTGGTTGGATCTCCGTGCCGTCCAAGGGACTCTCAAGAGTCTTCTCCAACACCACAGTTCAAAAGCATCAATTCTTTGGTGCTCAGCTTTCTTCACAGTCCAACTCTCACATCCATACATGACCACAGGAAAAACCATAGCCTTGACTAGACGAACCTTTGTTGGCAAAGTAATGTCTCTGCTTTTGAATATGCTATCTAGGTTGGTCATAACTTTCCTTCCAAGGAGTAAGTATGTTTTAATTTCATGGCTGCAGTCACCATCTGCAGTGATTTTGGAGCCCAAAAAATAAAGTCTGACACTGTTTCCACTGTTTCCCCATCTATTCACCATGAAGTGATGGGACCAGATGCCATGATCTTAGTTTTCTGAATGTTGAGCTTTACGCCAACTTTTTCACTCTCCTCTTTCACTTTCATCAAGAGGCTCTTTAGTTCCTCTTCACTTTCTGCCATAAGGGTGGTGTCATCTGCATATCTGAGGTTCTTGACATTTCTCCCGGCAATCTTGATTCCAGCTTGTGCTTCTTCCAGCCCAGCGTTTCTCATGATGTATTCTGCATATAAGTTAAATAAACAGGGTGACAGTATACAGCCTTGACGTACTCCTTTTCCTATTTGGAACCAGTCTGTTGTTCCACAAATGCAAATCAAAACCACAATGAGGTACCATTTCACACAATTGTCAGAATGGCAATTATTAAAAAGTCTACAAATAGCAAAATGTTGGAGAGGGTGTGGAAAAAAGGGCAGGGCACCCTTCCACACCATTGGTGGAGAACAGAAGTTGGTACAGCCATTATGGAAAATAGTATGGTGGTTCCTCAGGAAACTAAAAATAGAATTACCATCTGATCTAATCCCACTTCTGGGTGTATATCCAGACAAGAACTGCAAGTCAAAAAGATACATGCACGTCTATGTTCACAGCAGTGCTGTTCAGAATAGCCGAGACGTGGAGACAACCCAAATGCCCACTGGCAGATGATGGACAAAGATGTGGCACATGCACAGTGGAACGCTGCTGAGCCACGAGAAAGAATGCGGTAACGCCATTCGCTGCGTGGATGGACCAGAGATCGTCATACCCAGTGAAGTAAGTCAGAGAGAGACAGACAAATGTCATATGACATTCTTATGTGTGGAATCTAAAAACAGGATACAGATGAACTTCTCTACACAACAGGAACAGAGCTACAGATACAGGAACAAAGTTGTGGTTTCTGGGGGTTGGGGGAGGGATAAACTGGGAGATTGGTGCTGACGTACACACACTAGTGTATATGAAAGACAGAGCTTATAACAACGTCCCACGGAGCACAGGGAGCTCCACTCAGCACTAGTGGCCTGCATGGGAGAAGACTCTGAGAGAGTAGGTGTGTGTGTGACCGAGCCACTTGCTGAACAGCTAAACTAATGCCACACTGTAAATCAGCTATACTCCAATAAAACTTAAAGAAAAAGATCTCTTTAAGGATTTCTATCTACAGAATTAGCCAATACACAACTGTATTAGATTGTTTACATCTAAGTCAAGCTAACCAAAACTTAAATGAGAAGGTGTTGCAGGCCAGTCACTGTGCTGGGCTATGTCCATAGATTTCTCCCACGCCCTCAGGGAATTCACTGTACCGGGCAGAGCTTGCAAATTGCTGCCTGCAGGCCCACTCCGGCAAACTGCTGTAGCAGCTCTGAGACTAAACTTGAAATGGTGAGACTTAGTGTAAAAACCTCACTTTGCAGTTTCTAGAGTAAGATCGTGACGCCGGGCACTGCTAGTCCACCTTCCTGGCTGGTCCGACCCCCTGGCCCTGAACGGCAGCCTCCTTGTCTCATCAGGGTGTGAGCTTTCCAGTTTGCCATGGTCTTCACCAGTCCCTCTTTCTTCCTGACACTAAGGGTGAGTCTTAGTGCCCATTTAACAACGAGCTTGAAAAAACACTAGGGAAAATTTTTTGTGGTCGAAACGATCCCATTTTAAGAAAAATAGAGGAGACAGTGTCCCACTAGAGAAGTGAAAATAACCCAATGCATTTAATATGCAACTGGTAGACCTTCAGCATTCATTTAAGTCATCTGCTTCACCTCTTTGAGCATGTGAATGTGGGGCCCCTGTTTTAGGGGATGTTGGTGTAAACTGGGAGGAACAGATAGAAGAAATTGCATGGGGTGATAAGACACAGGAAGAGAGTAATGATAACAGAGAATCTGAAAGGGCTTCAATGCCTTGGTGGCACTGTGGGCAGCGTAGAAAAGGTCACTGAGAGGAAAGTGTCGTCTTGGACCAAGTCCTGGAGGGGAGAGCGTTTAGTGAGTACGAATGAAGTAGGCAGCAGAGTGAGGTGCCGTGAGGGCAGGGGTGAGTGGGTGGTAATACTGAAGTTGCAACCTCTGATGTGTAAAGTATCGTGCTTTATCTGGGCTTCAGGAAGACTGATATGTGGATGCGAAGAGCTGATGCGAAGACTAGTATGCGGATGCCACCTGATGGGAAGAGCTGACTCACTGGAGAAGACCCTGATGTTGGGAAAGACTGAAGGCGGGAGGAGAAGGGAGCAACAGAGGATGAGATGGCTGGATGGCATCACCCACTCAGTGGACATGAGTTTGAGTGAACTCCAGGAGTTGGTGATGGACAGGGAGGCCTGGCGTGCTGCAGTCAGTGGGGTCACAGAGTCAGATACGACTGAGTGATTGAACTGACTGAACTGAATACGAGGACCTCTATCTCACCCTTTTGGTGGCTCCTTCTTACAGCCACAGTAGACCCTTTTCATCCTACTTCTCCAGGCTGCCCCTGAACATTAAGGTGAAAATGTAGCACCACCCCAGTTCTGGATTGTGCCAGTAGGCCTTGCAGAATCCTCTCAACAACAGCCTCACAACAGCCAAAAGGTGAAAACCATCAATGGATCAATGGATAAACAAACTGATCTATTCAAACAACTGCATATTATTCAGCCTTAAAAAGGAATGAAGTTCTGATATATGCTACAGCCTGGCTGAACCTTGAAAACACGATGCTAAGTCAGATACAAAAAGTCACACATCGTATGACTCCACTTCTATGAATGATCTACAATAGGCAAACACATTGAGACAGAAAGTACATTAGAGGTTACCAAGGGCGGGGGAGGGGGGGGAGATGAGGAGTTATTGCTTAATAATGGGTATGGAGTTTCTGTTTCGGGTGATGGAAACTTTTGGAAATAGTGGTGGTGTTTGCGCAATATCATAAATGTAATTAATGGGACTGAATCGTGCACTTTAAAACAGCAAAGTTACCATTCAGGTGAACACACAAAAATTTTAAAATGGTAAATTTTATGTTATATGCATTTTACCACAGTTTTTTAAAAAGTTAACCAAAAAAAATTAAAAAGGTCAGTGGTCTGGATTTGACTAGTGGGCTATAGTTTGCTTGACTCCATAGGTGAGGGGAGGGGGCTACCGCAAGCCCCTTGTCTCCTCCCTTTGCTCCTTCTCCAGTTTGGGTTTCACAGCCCAGCAATCTAATCATCTTGCATGCGTGCTCGCTTCGGAGTCCAGCCCTCCACCTGTCCTGCCCCTGCCCCCACCCCTGGATCTGAACAGCGCTGGGAAAAGGAAATCTCACCATCTTACTTTTAAATGCTGGACCAAGATGCTCAAGTGGCTCCTTTGCATAGCTGGCCATCCCCTCGTATGGCCCTGGTCCCTCCTCCCTCCCTTCCCAAGGCTTCTCTGCCTCCCCCCTGGTACCTGAAATCTGCTAACCAGCCAGCACCTAGATGTGGGTCCATGTTCTGTTGGTGCCTGGAGAACCCCTCCAACGTGTATTCTCTCCAGCAACTGTCCCCCACCCCCAAAAAAAAAAAAAGAATCCTCTCAAAATTAGGCCCAGTTGTGGGCGTTTATCAGCCGGATGATCTCGGGGCAATGCCATCAAGGACTGCACGTGTGGGTCAAGGCAGAGCTAACAAAGACGCCGGAGGAGGAGCCACAAGAAGCTGAGCCAGCTGCTCACACAGCTTTTCCGTCTTCGAGCCTCGGGGAACATGGTCTCGTTCATAAACTTCCACTCGATTCTGGAGCGATGCCGCCCCGTGCCCACTGTGGCTCAGTGAACTCAGCAACTTCCAGTTCGTGACAGGCAGCTCAGGCCGTGCCATTGCGTGAATGCTGTGTCATTCAGTCTTTACTTGGATCCAGACTTATTCCAAGAGCTATTTCTCAAAAGAGGAATTGTCTGTCGAAGAGAGCATGTTTCGCTCGAAAACCCTGACGGTTGCACTGTAATTCTCTTATCTGGCTTTGTCAGAGGCTTAATACAGAATTTCCATTTGCCGCGAGTGGCCTTCGTGCACTGGTGCAGAGAAGAAAGCCTTTGCCAGATCAATAGTGGCATAACTGGATGCCAGAGGATGTGTTAATTTGCTCCAGAGAAGACAGAACGTTTGAGGCAGGAGTTGTAATTAGTGTCACAACCTGATTAAGTTTATGATAATGTACTGTTTTTCTCCAAACGTCATCTTTCTTCTGCACAAACAGGAGAGATTTATTGGAATGCGATAGGAATCATCACCCCTGCATCTTTCAAGCCTTTGGTGATCATATTAATCTCTAAAGGTTCCCCAGGGTTGTAGCACTACTAATTTACTACTTTTAGAAAGGGGACAGTTCCAGGGGCTTCCTCTTGGCCCTTCCCATCATAATCACCCTTGAGTGAACAGCCAGGAAGTGAGAGTTTGACCAGTTGCCAAATATGCTTTTGGAAACTTGGGAAATAACCACAAGGCTGGGTTTACAGACCCTCTGAGCTCTCGGGAGAAAACCTCAAGCTCCACTTCCATTCATTATCAGCATTCCTAAGTCCCCACACTCACTGCTGGAACCTAAAATTCAGGGGTCATTTCAGAGCCAGTGTCCAAAATTCTGCAATATCTGGAGATCTTCCTTTCTCCAGAGTATATAATCACCCTGATAAATGAATGCATTTCCTTTTGCGAAAAGTTAGCAGAAAATTTTACAATTTTATGTTTTTGTTACAATTGCACTGGTTTCTTCCTCAAAGGCCCCAGCCTCCTCTTCTTTTAAGGGACCTTGTAAACTAGCTTAGGTCTGAGGACTAAGTCCATGACTCTCTACTGTGAATATTTAAATCAGATACCTGTTCAACTAGATTTAATTTTTTTACATTTTGCAAATGAACTAAGGATTTATTAGCCTGGCAATCCATTTTGGTCCCAGGGACACTATGATCAAAAGTCACTGCCAAAGATCTCTGTGGATAAAGTCCTTCAGGTTAGAACTTTGGCCTGCTGTCCAGCACAATGATCTTGTTATTTCTCTGGCGGCTAAGTGCTGTGTTAACGGCCTCTGCAATTCCCAGTAATCCTTTTGTTATTATTACACTTTCATGTCTAATCTGAAAAGGGACAAACTCCACTGAGATGTTCAAGGATGCTGGTGCTTCCCTTACTAATATACTTTTCAATAATTTCACGATGGAATTGTCCTCTGGACTCTACTCAGGACTCTGGAAAGGGGTGGATGAGCCAGTGAAAAATGGAATACCAGTAGTTCACAGAAAGCAGTGGCAAAATAACTATAGTTTTCTGGAATGAAGTGTTTGTTTTGAAGAAAAAACCTTCAAGAGACTACTAACTGCTACAAGATGATTTTTAGAAGGAATAAAGGATATGGGCTGGACTGTAAGGAGATCCAACCAGTCCGTCCTAAAGAAGATCAGTCTTCAATATTCATTGGAAGGACTGATGCTGAAGCTGAAACTCCAGTACTTGGCCACCTGATGCAAAGAGCTGACTCATTTGAAAAGACCCTGATGTTGGGAAAGATTGGGGGCAGGAGGAGAAGGGGATGACAGAGGATGAGATGGTTGGATGGCATCACTGACTCAATGGACATGGGTTTGGGTAAACTCCGGGAGTTGGTGATGGACAGGGAGGCCTGGCATGCTGCAGTCTGTGGGGTTGCAAAGAGTTGGACACGACTAAGTGACTGAACTGAACTGAGCTGAACTGAAGGACTAGTTTCTTCTAAATAAAAGGGTAGGACTTCAGATTCTCAGTTCAAGGCACGGAGAACCAGAGATCTAAGACTGCCCTAAAAATATCTCATAGCCGTGTGGCTAGTGTATAAATATTTTTTATTCTGTAGGTTGCACAATTATAACCCAAATAGAATTCACAGACCTGCCAGGGGTCTTATGTAAAAGTTTGGGGATTGATTGAGAAGGAGCAAAAAATGAGGACATTTGGGGACACTGGGTGGATTCCAGTGACTCTGAGACCCACCAGCTACTAAGTCCCACTGAGTTGCCCTTCCTCCCCAGCCTAAAGGTACTGACGATGCACCTTTCCCAGGGATCCAGATTCTCTTCCTGGCCCAGCTCCACTGGTCATTTATAACGAGGGTTGGAGCCCAGCAGATCCTGGGAGGATCTCAGAAACCTGAAAAACATTACTGGGAATAGGAACTAATTAACGGTTTTAGATACGAGATGGAGAAAGGTCATTCTGAGTGCAGGCAAGTGTATTAGCACGTGTGTAATTACCACAGTACCAACTGACCGTGGTACCAATAGTACCATAGCTAGTCTAGATTCATGGTTTAGTTTGAGTGACTGCGAAGAGCTCTAAAAAGAGTTCACCTTACTGGTTAACTGAAGTGAGGACCCAACAGTGGTCTTCATTAAAGAGAATTTGTATAAGAAGAAATTCAAAGAATTAAGAAGATAAAATTGTTGGCATGGATTAATCATCAGTCCTTATTCCCTCTAAACATCCTATTGTAACAGCAGTCTCTTGAAGGATTTTCTGCAAAAAGCACTTCATTCCAGAAAACTACAGATAATTATTTTACCACTGATTTCTATAGACTCCTGGTATTCCATTTTTCATGGGCAATGAAGTCTTAACTGCTTTCTAATCTAAGGAAGTCAGAGAACTAATCCAAGATTCCTGTCTTTGGGGTTCTGCATCTGAGAACTCAGAAACCAAATCCTGCTTTATCAGTCAAGTTTCTGCCAGGGAAGCACTTACCTCTTCAGTTTACAGAAGAAGGCATGATTTAATATAAAGGGAATCACAAACTTACAACATTTCTGGGAGAACTACAGGGCTCATGGAAACACACTGATGGCTTTAAGGAAATTTGGAAATCCGGGTATGACAGTAAGTGACTGGTGATTACAGCCCCATGAAGTATCCAGATAGAAAATTCACAAGAGCTCACCCAGAAGCATCTGTAAAGTTCATGTCCACTTTACAGCCTCTCAGGGGGGAGAATAATGGCTGTCTCCTCTTTCACCTTCCAAATTTTATGCAAGATGCCTTTTACTGGCAGAATCTAAAGGAGGCAGCGAGGGAGCTTAAGCGTTGTGTTGTCCAGACTTCCAGGCATTTTAATACAGGGAAGACTTTGGATGGATGGAGATCATGCTGAGTATAAACAGTCAGTATTTAACACAACGTATAACCACCAGCTTCTCAAAAAGACTTTAAATGTGGCAACAAAAATCAGCATATGAACTTTCAACTTTTCCAACTGCCTTTCCAATAAACAGAGGATTATAGCTTTCCAGTGATCTGTTTCTTCTTTCTCCTCACATTTCTGAACCAGTTATTTTGAGCCTTTAGGATGAGTCTAAGTAGGTAAGAGGTAGATAGAGAAGGATTAAAGGATCACGGGCAGTTACCGGGGAGGGAGACTTCGGGAGGTTGGAGAAGAAGGCTCCAAAGTAGCAGCAATATGAGAGCTTGGGGTGGAAGGAGAAAAGGATCTTTAGAAGCATTTAGTGGAATATATGTGCATTTCACAACTTAAGTGTTTTAATCATTCTGAGATTCCTCTGTCTGCTGCATTTTGTTTCTATGCTTGTTTACCGCAGAGACTCTCCAAGTGAGGTCCACAGACCCCTGAAGTTCCCCAAGAGCTTTTCAGCGTTATTTTTGTAATAACACCAAAACATTGTTTGGATTTTTCACCATGATGAAATTTCTACAGATGTGCAAAAGCAACGGTGGGTAAAACTGCTGGCAATGCAG
The DNA here is from genome assembly GCF_000754665.1 of Bison bison bison. Taxonomy (NCBI): domain Eukaryota; kingdom Metazoa; phylum Chordata; class Mammalia; order Artiodactyla; family Bovidae; genus Bison; species Bison bison. Next base: position 1,421,344 of record NW_011494761.1, on the reverse strand, counting down.
CAAGATTCAAAGCAGGGCACCAAGCTGTTCTTGTCTGAGTCAGTATATTCTTCACCACCATGTACCCACATTCTAAAAATGAAATTCAAATGCCACTTTCACTTAATAACGTCCTTGATGAGGTAATAAAAATGTTAATTTATTAAATATTAATCCTTGCATATATATCATTTTCATATGCTGTGCAACAAAATGCCAAGTGCATCTGGAAAGTGCTTCTGCTGCATAGAGAAGCATGATGCTGTCTCGAGGAAAAGTGCTTCTGTCACTGACGGTGAGCTGAGCTAACCAGCGTTTCACACAGAACATCATTTTTACTTGAAAGAATGACTGACAGACCTTCATTATTCAGACTTGAGTGTTTGGTGGATATGATCTCCAAAATGAACAAAATGAGCCTGTCACTTCAAGAAGAACAATTTACACTGTATGCTGCCAATGACAAAAATTCAAGGCTTTATGTAAAAAATAACACTTTGAAAATCTTTACTCTAAACCATGAACTTGGTAGTTTCCCAATATGTATTTAAAGACTTTTCTAATGTAATTGGTTGGGGGAAAAAAAAAAAACCTAAAAAACAGGTAGGGAAAACCACTAGACCATTCAGGTACAACCTAAATCAAATTGCTTATGATTATACAGTGGAAGTGAGAAATAGATTTAAGGGACTAGATCTGATAGACTGCCTGAAGAACTATGGACAGTGGTTTGTGATATTGTACAGGAGACAGTGAGCAAGACCATCCTCAAGAAAAAGAAATGCAAAAAAAGCAAAATGGCTGTCTGAGGAGGTCTTACAAATAGCTGTGAAAAGAAGTGAAAAGCAAAGGAGAAAAAGAAAGATATACCCAGTTGAATGCAGAGTTCCAAAGAATAGCAAGGAGACATAAGAAAGCCTTCCTCAGTAATCAATGCAAAGAAATAGAGAAAAACAATAGAATGGGAAAGACTAGAGATCTCTTCAAGAAAATTACAGATACCAAGGGAACATTTCTTGCGCAGATAGGCACAATAAAGGACAGAAATGGTATGGACCTAACAGAAGCAGAAGACATTAAGAATAGGTGGCAAGAATATGCAGAACTGTACAAAAAAGATCTTCATGACCCAGATAATCACGGTGGTGTGATCACTCATCCTGGAATGTGAAGTCAAGTGGGCCTTAGGAAGCATCACTACAAGCAAAGCTAGTGGAGGCGATGGAATTCCAGTTGAGCTATTTCAAATCCCGAAAGATGATGCTGTGAAAGTGCTGCACTCAATATGCCAGCAAATCTGGAAAACTCAGCAGTGGCCACAGGACTGGAAAAGGTCAGTTTTCATTCCAATCCCAAAGAAAGGCAATGCCAAAGAATGCTCAAACTACTGCACAATTGCACTCATCTCACACGCTAGTAAAGTAATGCTCAAAATTCTCCAAGCCAGGTTTCAGCAATAGGTGAACCGTGAACTTCCAGATGTTCAAGCTGGTTTTAGAAAAGGCAGAGGAACCAGAGATCAAATTGCCAACATCCGCTGGATCATGGAAAAAGCAAGAGAGTTCCAGAAAAACATCTATTTCTGCTTTATTGCCTATGCCAAAGCCCTTGACTGTGTGGATCACAATAAACTGTGGAAAATTCTGAAAGACATGGGAATACCAGACCACCTGACCTGCCTCTTGAGAAACCTGTATGCAGGTCAGGAAGGAACAGCTAGAACTGGACATGGAACAATGACTGGTTCCAAATAGGAAAAGGAGTACGTCAAGGCTGTATATTGTCACCCTGCTTATTTAACTTCTATGCAGATTACATCATGAGAAACACTGGGCTGGAGGAAGCACAGGCTGGAATCAAGATTGCTGGGAGAAATATAATAATCTCAGATATGCAGATGACACCATCCTTATGGCAGAAACTGAAGAAGAACTAAAGAGCCTCTTGATGAAGGTGAAAGAGGACAGTGAAAAAGTTGGCTTAAAGCTCAACGTTCAGAAAACTAAGATCATGGCATTCAGTCCCATCACTTCATGGGAAATAGATGGGGAAACAGTGGAAACAGAGGCTGACTTTATTTTTCTGGGCTCTAAAATCACTGAAGATGGTGATTGCAGCCATGAAATTAAAAGACGCTTACTCCTTGGAAGGAAAGTTATGACCAACCTAGACAGCATATTAAAAAGCAGAGACGTTCCTTTGTCAACAAAGGTCTGTCTAGTCAAGGCTATGGTTTTTCCAGTGGTCATGTATGGATGTGAGAGTTGAACTATAAAGAAAGCTGAGCGCTGAAGAATTGATGCTTTTGAACTGTGGTGTTGGAGAAGACTCTTGAGAGTCCCTTGGACTGCAAGGAGATCCAACCAGTCCATCCTAAAGGAGATCAGCCCTGGGTATTCATTGGAAGGACTGATGTTGAAGGTGAAACTCTAATACTTTGGCCACGTGATGCGAAGAGCTGACTCATTGGAAAAGACCCTGATGCTGGAAAAGATTGAGGGTAGGAGGAGAAGGGGGCGACAGAGGATGAGATGGTTAGATGGCATCACCAACTCAATGGACATGGATGGACTCCAGGAGGTGGTGATGGGCAGGGAGGCCTGGCGTGATGCAGTTCATGGGGTCGCAAAGAGTCGGACACGACTGAGTGACTGAACTGAACTGATTGTGTACTTTTATACTCATACTTTTTCTTAACCTCTTAATTTTAATTTCCTTATTGTAGAACAGAAATAATGATACAGATATATGGGAATTAATATGTTTAAGCAGAATTATGCTTAGGCTAACATGCTTAAGAGTGTGATAAAAATTATAGGAGTTCAAACAAGATGAGTTTGTTTCTATCTCTGTTAAAAGTCTAGTTGGTCCAGAATAACTAGATATTTCTGTCCAACACAGAGAGTCAGGAGCCCAGATAATTTTCATTGTGCTGCTTCTGCATTCCCTGGGTTCTTGTTCCATATGTGTGGCCAAGCTCGTTTATGGACACATCTGTATGTCATCCAGCAGGAAAAGGGCAAGAGTGAGACAACAAAGGATAAGAATATTTTATTTAAGTGATGCAGAAATTCCACATTGCACTGCTCACATTCTTATAAAAAAAGAACTTAGTTTCATGGCCACCAACCTTGCTTAAGGTAGGCTGAGAAATATTCTCAAGGTGGAAAACCATGTGCTTGTCTGAAACTTAATTACTATTGAAGAAGGAGAGAATACACTAGAAACCAACTATTAGTTTGCAGAGGCTAATTTTGTTAAATACCAAGTATAGCACCTGGTAATTCAGAGGTGCTCAGCAGTTAGTGTCGATCTTATTATAAGAATAATACTATAAATAAATATTAATAAGTTAAAAGATCTCAAAGAGCTTTCCAGCAAAGCCTTAAGCAGAAACAGAACTTGGCAGAAATATACATTTCTTGTCTTAATATGAAGATTCATAGCTTTAGGTTGCGCTTCTTGCATTCTCTTGCAATGTTTGAAAATTTTGCCATTAGGGTCTAATTTCTTTGAATACATGGGGAGTGAGCATTACAATGTTATTATGAGCTATTACCATCTTTTGCCTGTCCCACTCCCTGCCCTCTTTCCCTGTATTCTTTTAAAAGTCCAAAAGAATATATATGGAGAAGCAAGAATTTCCCACTTGGTAGGAGAAGTGAGGAAAGTAAGTACAGAAGGCCAGGACCCTCTTTATCAACTCAAGGCGGGCACCTGTCAGAACAAGACAGGAGTGAGTCTGAGTGGGAAGCGGGGAGACTGTGTGGCTCTGAGCCATGGCTCAGCCCTTAGAGGGTATGTTTTAGCGAAACTCCATGAGTGTTAGGCACAAATGGCTAATTGGCACATGGAAAGATGCTCAACATCACTAATCATCGGGGAAATGCAAATCAAAACCACAACGAAATACCACCTCACCGCTGTCAGGATGGCGATCACCAAAAAGGAAACACATGAAAGTGTTGTAGAGGGGGTGGGGAAAAGGGGACTCTCGTGCAGAGTTGATAGGAATGCAAATCGCTGCAGCTACTATGGAAAACAGTATGAAGTTTCCTCAGAAAATTAAAACTAGAACTACCATATGATCCAGCATTTCCTACTTCTGGATATTTATCCAAAGAAAACGAAAATGCTAATCTAAAAAGATATGTGCACCTCCATGTTCATTGTAGATTATTTATGAAAGTCAAGATACAGAAACAATTCAAGTGTCAACTGCCGGATGAATGCATGGATAAGACGTGGTGTGCACACACACAGCGGAATATCGCTCATCTACAAATGGAGAATGAAATCTTGCCATTTGCGACAACACGGGTGTACCCTGAGGGTATCATGCTAAGTGAAATAAGTCAGACAGAGAAAGGCAAATACCGTATAATTTCATTCATGTGCAGAATCTAAGACACAAAACAAATTTACAATCAAAACAAAACGCACAGACACAGAAAACAGAACCGCGGTTGCCAGGGGACTGAAGATGTGAGCGGGCAGGAGAAGAGGGTGAGGGGGGCAGGACGTGTAAACGGATGATAAAGCAAAGGTCCTGAGGACGCAGCACACAGCACGGCGACTGCAGTCATTACACTGCACCGCCTTACTTTCAAGTTGCTCAGACAGCGAATCTTAAATGTCCTCATCACAAGAGAAAAAATAGTTTTTATAACTGTATGGTGATGGACAGTAACGAGACACTGTGGTGGTTTTAGCTATGTATGTGTGTGTGTGTGTGTGTGTGTGTGTGTATATATGTATGTATATATAAATAATCATTATGTGTTACACCTAAAAGTAATATAATGTTATACGTCAATTATACCTCAATTAAGAAAAAGAACGTCAGGGGCTCCTGAGGGGAGAGAAGGCAACAAAAGGGGATCCTAGAGGTGCTGAAATCAAAGTAGCTATTTCACGACTTTTTCCCCAGAGACGGTCATACCTCAGAGGCTTTGCTGTAGCTACATTTAACTAGAGACAAATAAGGTATATGACAGCTCCCAGGGCTTCGAGCTCTTAAAAAGCTTGTGTATTTTCGGGTTCTGCAGTTATTTAATTATGGCAAGCAAGAGGGTTATAAATTCAACAACTTTGTGATTGAGATTAATGTGCTCAGAAGTTAACCCTTGCCTTCACAAGCAGCTGCAAAGTGAACAGCAGACATTCAACACTCTCTAAATTAAATCTGCCTGCGTGGTGGCCTAGAACAGAACATGGATCCTAGAATTTAACCTTTCCAATGGCTGATGCCAGAGCCAGATTAAGCGGTGGCCAGTTAGGATATTATCTAAGAGTTGAAATCTGTAAAGAGTGGTAAATCATTAGCAATAATGCAACAAAATGGGCAAACATTATTTTGCATTCAAGCAAAATTTCTTTCAGGAAGGTTATTTGTTTATTACAAGGAATAATTTGAATATGCTATGGAGGGTTGATGTCAATGCCAAAGACTTTGCTCAGAAGTCTTTCTGTCTTTGTTTAAACTGATGCTTCAAAAACTGAGACTAAAGCAACAGGTTGCAGGTTTCAAGCTGTGTCCAAAATAAAGCGCTAAGCCTGCGTGTGAAGAAGGCCGACCAGTGTTGCAGTCAGGCATGCATGTGGGGATATGAGCAAGTCTGGTGAAGATGCTGGGGAGGGGCTGCTGTGGTGGGAGAGTCGTTGGAGCCCTAGGGCCTCGTATTCAGTCATGCTGGGCTGCACCGCTCCTCTACCTCAAGAAAGAACTTCAGGAAAACTACTTAAAAGTTTAACTTATATCCTGAGGTTTGCCAGGAACAGAGACTGGAAAAGTATAAAGATGAGAGAGTGTGGCTGGCTTGTTACTGTCCAGCAGTTAAGCAGTATCCGGGTAGTGGCAGGTGGGCAGGAGCCCTAGGGTAACCATGGAAACTGCTAGATTGGCTTCCACACTTCTGAAGATTTGGCTGGTAATGTGACAGTGAGCCCCAGTGGATTCAGGTATATAGATTCTGATCACACAGCAAAGTCAGGGCCACCATGGTGTCGGTTCTCCATTCCTCTCTCCCGCAGGACAGGTGGGAGATGATACCAAACAAGAAGGGTGGTGTGGGTAGTGGCGTCTAATGCTAGGGAGCCAACGCTGAACCACAGCCAATCAGTGTTTTGGACTAACACAGGAGAGTGGAAAGGCTGGCTTAAAACTCAACATTCAAAAACTAAGATCATGGCATCTGGTTCCACGACTTCATATCAAATCTATGGGGAAACAATGGAAACAGTGAGAGACCTTATTCTCTTGGGCTCCAAAATCACTGCAGATGGTGACTGCAGCCATGAAATTAAAAGACACTTACTCCTTGGAAGAAAAGCTATGATGAACCTACACAGCATATTAAAAAGCAGAGACATTACTTTGCGGCAAAGGTCTGTCTAGTCAAGGCTATGGTTTTTCCATTAGTCATCTATGGATAAGAGAGTTGGACTATAAAGAAAGCTGAGTGCTGAAGAATTGATGCTTTTGAACTGTGGTGTTGGAGAAGACTCTTGAGAGTCCCTTGGACTGCAAGGAGATCCAACCAGCCCATCCTAAAGGAAATTAATCCTAAATATTCATTGGAAGGACTAATGTGGAAGCTGAAACTCCAATACTTTGGCCATCTGATGCAAAGAACTGACTCATTTGAAAAGACCTTGATGCTGGGAAAGGTTGAAGGCAGGAGAAGAAGGAGATGACAGAGGATGCTATGTTGGATGGCATCACTGACTTGATGGATATGAGTTTGAGCAAGCTCCGGGAGTTGGTGATGGACAGGGAGGCCTGGCATGCTGCGAAGAGTCAGACATGACTGAGCAGCTGAATTGAAGGAGGGAGAAGAGAAGTGGGTAGAAAGCACCAGGCTTGGCTGAAATCAGGATGAGAAACAGTCTCATGGAAGTTTCTCACAAGATAGGAAGGCAGATGAAGAAATGAGTTGGATGGGTCTTCACATGACTGTTTATCTCCCCTTTTTCTGGGAACCACAGGGCATTCAGCCAAAACTTGGATAAGACTGTGATCAAGCCTTGCCCATGCGGCCCACGTGAAGAACAGGCTCTCAGGGTGCTGAAGCGAAGCTTACCCAAGTGTGCCTTGGTATGACACATATAAGAAGGCTGCTTTGGGAACTTCTTGGATTTTGCCTAAAAAGACAGCTTGGAGGATGGATGAGAGTCCCAAGCGTGGAGATTAACTATGTGAAAATGACCAGGAATCATGAGATGCAAGTGGGAAGAGACTCATCCCCAAATTAAATGAATAGGCAGTTGGATATTTTCAGTGTGTAAATATCAGAAAAGCATTCAGAAGCACCCAGCAGGGGAAAAGTCAGCTCTGAGCATGAAGGAAGCCCAGAGACCACACAACATCTTATCACAACAGCAGCAGCACAGACCTTCGCTACCGCCTCATATTTTTGTCTACCCCCACCCCCAGAGCAGAAGTCAGAGCCAGGCTGACTGAATTGGAAAGCTTTAAAGTAAGAATAAGTCAGAGAATAAAGAGACTGATCAGGCATGCATTTTACCACCATCAGCATTCAGCTGGAAGGAGCCCAATATACAGAGGAAGAGAAGCTTTCCATTTGATTGAAGTTTTCAGCTTTGACTACTATACTGGAATAAACATTTTAATTACTGATATTGTGCTTTGACTAGAAGTTCCTGGAGAACTTTTAAAACATTGTCTTCAAGCGAACATAAAAGCCAAGATTTCATCCACTGATAGGGAAAGAACTAATGCACACAAAGGGTTTAAGGGAACTTGAGGGAAAAAAAAACATACTGTTTTCTCTTCGTGTCTTATTGGGTTCTACCTGTTTTAGCTTCAAGGCTATATCCAAGAGAATGCCTGAGTAACCGTAGATGGTGCAAAGTTGACTTTAATACAAGATAGGTGTCCTTTTGCAGAGTTTTTGGGCAGGGATTGAATTGCCTAGGGAGACTGAGGAAGAGCTGAGTCTGCCCCCAGCCCAACCTTGTCCACCTTTCCCCCAGTAATCTTCAAACAAAGAGGAAAATGATATGTAAGAAATACAGATTTGATCAAAACTACAATGAGATGTCATCTCATACCAGCCAGAATGGCTATCATCAAAAAATCCGCAAACAATAAATGCTGGAGAGGGTGTGGAAATAAGGGAGGCCTCCTACTCTGTTGCTGGGAATGTAGCTTGGTGCAGCCACTATGGAGAACAGTATGGAGGTTCCTTAAAACACAAAAAACAGAGGTACCATGCGACCCTGCAGTCCCACTCCTAGGCTTATATCTAGAGAAAACATGATCTGAAAGGACACATGCCCAACATTCAGTGCAGCGCTGTGTACAGTAGTCAAGACGACGAGGCAACCTAGATGTCCGTTGACACAGGAATGAATAAAGAACACGTGGTAAGTATATACAGTGGGATATCACACGGCCATTAAAGAGAATGAAAGATGCCATGTGCGCCAATGTGGATGGACTAGAGAGAATCACGCTGAGCGAGGTGGGTCAGACAGAGAAGGAGGAATGTTGCACGACGCCCCTCATGTGCGGAGTCTAGAGAGAAACGGTACACGTGAACCTACTCGCGGGGCGGAGACAGGCTCACAGCCTTAGGCGGCGAGCCAAGGCTTCCGGGGGAGGGGGGGGGAGGGGGAGTTAGGGCTGTGGGGGTGGAGAGGACACGCTGCTGTATTTAAGGTGGATAACCAGCAAGGGCCTGCTGTACGGGACATGGAACTCTGCTCAGTGTTTGTGGTAGCCCGGATGAGAGAGGAGTCTGGGGGAGAGTGGATACATGGATGGCTGTCCCTTCACTGTTCTCCTGGAATGTGGCTTCCTTTGTTCGTCAGCTGTACCCCAAGACAATATTCAAAGTATGAGAAAAGAAACACAGATTTGAAGGAGCGCCAGGTTGTTAGTTTGTCAGCTGCAGCACGTAAACTGGTCCAGCACGGGACCAGGACTTTTCCCCCGAGCTAGGCTGAGAATCTGGTGGCTACGTGGGATAAGAAGAGCCAGAGCCCGTCCTTGTGCAAACCTTGCTGCCTCTATGAACAAGTCACCCGGCTTTCAGACACGCAGTGACTAGTGCTGTCTCCCTTGGCAGGCCGCAGCTCCGTAGAGAGACGGTGTATTCTATGGGCACACGGTGTCCTGCAGGTTTCGGTGCTTTTAAGAATATGAAACAGCTGTTACACACAGCTTCAGGTCTCACATAGAGATATGGTTGACTGCTCTGAAAAGACTATTTGTTTAAACGAAGAGAACCATTTGTTATAATCAGGTATCATTTAATGGCTCTTAGCTCTGGAAAAACTTGTGCCTAGGTAAACACTGATAGGTGTTTCATGGCTGAATGAAAACCTTTTTTTTAAGTTCTGAAATCTATTTTTAGGTCACTAAAATAGTGTTTACAAGTCTCAAAAGATCTTATCATTGTCAGCATGCTTTTCTCTTCATCCCGTATAACCAATATAACTATTCAACATTCATTTTCTAAATGCCAAGACTAATATACCTCAAATAAAATAGAAGCTAAATATTGACACAAATTTATTAGAATATTAGAACTACAAAGAGACTTGACTCATTTGTTTGGTTCATGCAAGTGAATGCCCCAGACCAGGAATTTTCATTTATTTTTGTGACATCCATTTAATTGAGGGAATCACAAGGGGATTTCAGAATATACTCTAATTTAATTAACTTTAAAGAGACATGCCTTAACACACTGTTAGCAGAATGCTTTGGTATAATGAAGTAACGCAAACAGAGAAGCATCTACAGTCCAAGAGTTGGATCTTAGTGTCCAAAACCTGCCAAGGTGGAAAGTTATCTCCTATGGTTTCCAGAAGACTAGAGCCAAGAGGTTCCTTCAGTAGCCCCTGCTCGTGATTCATCAAGTGCCCACTGGAAAAGCAGGTAGCCCCCGCGGTGGGTGCTTTGTCGAGTCTCCCAAGTTCTGCCCAGAGGAAAATGCATATACTCCATACAAATACAGTGGGGCCAGGCAGACTCCTGTTTAGGGTGTAATAACTCAGGGCCACCACCGCCCTTCTAAGTGAGGATGGAGGGGCGTGGCGGCGACGGCTGGACAGGAGGTGCGTAGAAGGGTCCCCGAAACTTGTGTTCACAAAGGTAGCGGTTTGGACACGAGACAGGCTGGGAGCTGGGAGCTGGGACCCTTCACTGGAGCACTCCTACCTAAACAAATGCCTACGTGAGCAACAGAATAAAAAGAAACTGTGAGACACTAAAATAAGACACAGAATGCCAGAAAGCAGGGTAGACCCCTGCACACAGCACCGCCAAGGGGGCGGCCCTGCCGTTCTCCCGCCGTCAGCCCATTCGGGGACCCGGCGGCCTTCCCCGGGGAGGGGCAAGGGAGACCCCGTGTGTTTGCTCCCTCGTGTTACAGCACGAGTCCCAGTAAAGCCTCGCCTGATTCCTCATCAGTTTATACAGATTAAAGGATCCAAGGACCCACGTCAGTAACAAACACACAACACCCATCTACTACCAGAGTGAACCCCAGGAGACCCCATCCTAACGTCAGATCCTGCTTACATTCGTTCAGACGTGTCCTTGATGTTAATACGACTGTTACTGTGTGAACACTGTTTAGGCCCTGAGTCCCTGGATATTGGTTCTGGATCGGGACTCACTTGGATCACTCTGGACCTCTTCCTACCTGGAAACAATTACAAGGAAAGAAACATAATCACCTAAACTCTCCCCAAATTCAGGGTCTTTCTCCTTGTTACTGGAAGGCAATTGTAACTCACCTAACGCCTTATCACCATATTCGCAGAATCCACACAGTCCCAACTGTATCTCTCTAGGAATCCTCTGAATTTCCCTTCGGAATCCTCGTTGGATGTTTATACTCTGCTTGCTGCACCAAACCGTCACAGAGCCACTTCTTTGTGACTTCTGCAAACCCACCCAGTATGTGATGATTCGGGGGGGTTTCCTGAAGACCCGTGGGCCCTGAGGAGAGAACCATACTCACAGCTGGGGCCATCCCACGCCCTGCACAGCCCCCGCCCTGCTTGGTCAGCTTTTTCTGAGATTCTCCTCTAGCTGTCAGTCCCAAAGCCCGCCTTCCTTCCGGGACACACTCCCTCCTGCATGGAGCCCAGGACTAGCTCTAGAGTCCTCCACGCCCGTTCTGACTCCTTATTCTCCGTGGCCCTCTCTTGTAGTAATAGTGCCTCTGTCTCCCTTCCCGCACCCACTGCAGGCCAGTTCAGGCCAGCCGTCCATCACGGCGCCCTGGGGGCCCTGGGCGGAGAGCCTCGGAGCTCGGCTGGCCCTTCAGCCACCCTCCTCCGGTGTCTCAGGCGGCTGGAGCGCCTCCTCTGGAGCTGCAAACCCGAGAAATCGCCCGTGAGGGGCTCTCCTTCCTTTCCTTTCTAATGCGTTTCCCCCGCATTCTCTCAGCTCCCCATTGACTCCCTTTCTACTTAAGTCACTAGTAAGTCAGTAAGACTCCAACCGAAGGAACCTGGGCGATACCAAAGCAGTCTCTACTCTCTTGCCTCACTCAGATGCCTGGCAAAAGTATTTTCTCTGGAATTCTGTCAACTTTTTTTTTTTTCACTGAAGTATAGTTAATTTACAGGCGTCCCTGATGGTTCAGTGGTAAAGAATCCACCTGTCAAGCAGGAGATGCGAGTTTGATCCCTGGGTCAGGAAGATTCCCCTGGAGCAGGAAGTGGCAACCGGCTCCAGTAATCTTGCCTGGAAATCCCATGGACGGAGGAGCCTGGCGGGCTCATGGGGTGCAGGGGGTCAGGCACAACTTAGCAACCAAGCAACAACAGCAACATAGTTAATTTACAACATTAAGTTCTGCCGTGGAGCAAAGTGCCTCCGTTATGCATATAAATATATATTCTTTTTTCATACTGTTTCCGTTATGGTTTATCACAGGGTATTGAACACAGTTTCCTGTACAGTAGGGACCTTGCTGTGTATCCATTCTATATATAATAGTTTACATATGCTAACCCCACACTCCCAGGGAGTTTTGGGAGTCTGACAAATATTTTTTTCATCTTGTTATATAAATATCAGGAAAATTATCACAGTTCTCAAAATTAGCAGGTCTTTTTCTTAAAGAAGGATAAGAGGAGAAAAATCCCTCAACTATTATTTATGAGCTTTCGGGGGAGAGGGAAGGAGTAAAAGCTGGTATACAAACTACAGGCAAATATGTTTAAAGTTGCCCACAGGACTTTAGTATTTGTCCAAGGTGGGCAGATACGCAACTGACAGGTACCCTAAAGACGTGATTCACTGAACGATGGAAAGATTTTCCTGGAAGTTAAACAGTGGTTTGAACATAATTGTTCTTTTCTACTTGAGGCCTCAGCCCGCAGGCCCCCATTACTCTGAACAGCCTTCCTTTTTGTCATGTGATTAATCCGAACAACTTAATTGCACCTTCCTCTCAGCCAGGAAAGTGCATTGTTAATATGTTAATGACTTCATTGTCCTCGATATCTCTCTCTGTAACTAGATTTCTGAGTAGAAATTCTCAATCAGGTTAACAGAAAATTGTGTTCAAAGAAAATATTATGCAACTCTCATCAAAAGATCATCCACTTTTCTTGCAAGAGTTCTAATACTAAACCCAGGTTTTCATTTGGTCTTGCATAAAAATACACTGAGGAACTTAACAGAATTCCAAAATTTTGGCCTGGCAAGTGTCATCAAGGAAATATTTCCAAGAAAAAGAAATGTTTAAGCAATATTTATCCATGAGATGTGGTTGTGCATAAGTGGTGAGATGGCAGTTGAAGATGAAGCAAGTTATTTGTGTTTTCACATAAGGTGAAAGGTGTACTATGAAGAGAAATTATTAAAGTATGATATACTCAATAAAAATGAAAATTGGCTTGACTTATACTTCAAGGTGGTCTAATACTGTGATTGATTATCTTGACTGTAACAGAACTGAGTCTTATGGAGTTAAGGCATTCTAAAGCAGTCTATACGTTGCCATGGAAACTCACCAAAATATATTCCAACACTACTTGGGGGCATTTCCGTTCTTCCAATTGACAAGTGCCTGATAGAGAAAGACTGTTTAGTCAGTGGCTTACCAAAGTAGTTTTGGATTGGACCTCAGAAGAAAAGATAATTAAGAATGTATATGTTACTTGCATTTTTCAAACTATTTAAGACACTCAAGTTTGACATTCTTCAAAAAACTTATGAAGTAGGTCAATACTATGACTGACCTCTTTATTTAGCTGAGAAAACATGGAAAAAATAGAATTGTGTGGCTAGAAAGCATTTTCAGGCCATGGTCCTTAGGCAAGATTATAATTAAGTCATCAGCAATAAACCATCCGGCATTTTATTCTGAGAAATTTCTAGCTTATTCACAACATCCTAATTAAAAAGAATTGTCCTTAATTATTCAGTCTGTATCTTTCCAAGTAAAATGTAAGCACATTTGTTAACAATAATAAAGGTAAATAATAGAATTTCCGTGTTCTGAGCGCTGTGGATGTGTTAAATAACCTGCTACACTCTTCCTCCGTTGTATTACGTTTGTCTTACAGAGTTCTGCGGAGCAGGCCTTGTTACTGCCATTTATGGAAGCGAAATCAGACACAGAGAGGGTAACTAATTTGCCCAAGTTCACGATTAAGTGAAAGAAGCAAATTTGAAACCAGATCTGATCGGCTCCTAAGCCTCCTGAGAATTTAATCATTTTGCCCCATTTTCTGTTGCCATTTTATAGTTTCATCGGAAATGCACTTGCTCTGCATCGCACAGGTACAGGCAACACATGTATAACGTCTTCTGAAAGAGCAGCGGGCTGAATACAAAGGCGCTGGGGTGAGAGTGCTCTGGGTTCAAACCCAGACAGAAACCAGTTTGTACTTATCGCTCGCTGATTACGGGAAGGATTTCATAAAAGGAAACAATGAGGTCAGCCTCAGGGCTTAGTGAAGGGACTCGGAACAGGTGAGTGGTCAGCCATCCTCCCCAACTCTCACATCCCCTAAGCCACTCTTGGCCCTTCAAGTAGTAAGCCAGCCCAAAATGCAAACCGTCATTCATGCATTCGTTCCTTCATTCAGCAACGCTTACTGAAGTCTTATGCCGGACACTGCCCTAGGCGCTGCTGATGTGATAGTCAACAGCTCAGACCAAACTCTAGCTCTTCCAGGGCCATTTCCCTGCTAGAAACTTTCCAGGGCTCCACCTCACCTACAGGATAATACTTGCGTCCATCAGCAGGGAACAGTGAGTCATTCCTGACTAGGGCTCTGGAATGCAGAGATTTACAATAAAGCCCATCACTGACTCGATGCACATGAGTCTGGGTGAACTCCAGGAGTTGGTGATGGACAGGGAGGCCTGGCGTGCTGCGGTCCATGGGGTCGCAAAGGGTAGGACACGACCGAATGACTGGACTGAACTGAACTGAACAATGAAGTCTGGGGAACGTGGAATGTCGGGAGGAGGTAGGTAGCACATGAGAGAACCAGAAGAAACGCAGGCGTCTGCAGGGCTTGGCAGGACCGCGGGCTGGGCTGAGGAAGTGGACTTCCGGCCCCGCAGCGAGCTCCGCCAGCCCTCCCCTTCCGGCCCAGGCTCCCTACACGCCGCCAGCACCAAGGGAAAGGACGGCGCCGTGCACCCTCACCGGTGCCCCTAGGCCCGACCCAGGCCCGCACACAGGAAGCGGGTCATAGACCTTCCGGCACAACAGTCCTAAGGATCTGTGCAAACTTAAGCTTCTAAGTCCAGTTTGGGTCAGGTTTTTCTCCTTTGGAAATGGGGTCATCTAGATTCTTGCAACACCAGATATGCCCAGAGATAGGCAGCACTGGCTACCTCTTGTTCAAAATAAAGACTCCCAGGTCTCATCCAGAACAACTGACTCAGAGTCTGCGTTCTAACAAGATTCTCAGGTGATATATAAGCACATTAAGGTCTGAGATGTGCTGGCCCAGATCATGTTTATAACTGATTATAATTTTAAGACAAAACAGAAGCAACTCTAGAACATTACACTCCAGTAGTGCCCACTGTTTTCCATAAATATCAGGGGATAAATACAAGGCCAGGGCCTTCCAAAAGCTGCAACAGGGTAGATTCTGAAATCCTGTAAACCTCCTCGGAAATATTGGCACCCAAGAGGGAAGGACTTTATAGCTTCTGACAAAGTTAGGAGGCTGTAGACAGAACATATTGCATTTGTCAACCTGGAAACATTAAAGAAAGTTTGTTCTTTTGTGCAATCATTTAGCAATAAGGTAAGGCTTGCCAGCTAGATTTATTGGGATATTGGATTTTATGTTTCTTGTATCGAATAATATTTTTTACATTGTTTATGTCTAAATAAATCTGTCTTCTATTTTACATTGCCCTGTTGTATTGCTGCCTACAGATAAAGGGTTCAGGGAGCATAATTTGCTCTGCCCTTGGGACATGCAGCCGTACATTAAAACCCAGTCACATGGCGACTGCAGCAGAGAATTTCAATGTGCTCTGAAAAGTTGCACAGAGATAGTGAGGGAATAAACCTCAGTGAGAAGATGTGGTTTCTGATCTTGTCTATCTAGTCTGTGCCTGGCAGACACTGATTATCAGCAATATTCACATACAAACATGATCATTTTAAAGTAAAATGCAAATGTGCTAAAAACTGCACTTACGATCTAATCCTCGAAGCAGCTGCTTTGTGACATCCATGGCTGTATGACCATCAGTCTGTGGTTTTGACTTTTTTTTTTTTGGTATATATACATGAATTGAACCAGTAAGCAACTGTGAACATTAAAAAAATATGAGCTTTAAAATTACTTAGGATATTGCAAGAGAAGTCATGACTATTGTGAGGCAAATTAATGTAGGCCCTTCTTTGTGCTCATAAAAGAAATAGAAATATGCTCTCATCGTGAACAGACAGGATAAAATATGTCCATTTGTGTTATAGTCTTTATCCGTTAGTCTGCTTTATGATTTGATTTCATGTTTTCATTGTTCCAGAGCAATTTTCCAGATTGAATCTTAAAAGGATTATAAACCACAAAAGTCACTTTAAATTCCACGTGGACTTAATACACCTACTGCAATTCTGTGCATTTGTCTTTTAAATTTTATTAAAAATTTGTTGACACTTTCCCTTTCACTTGTTTCTTACAATCCATTTTGTGTAAAAAATCGTCAAACACTGATGGCTGTCTTATTTATATGTTTAAAAATACATGCCAATCAGCGCAATTTCAAATGTCAAATATGCTAGAGTTTTACATTTTTTCTATATTAAAATACTACCCCAAATTGAAATCATTTGGTTTTGCAACAGAAATAAACAAAAGCCTAAGTTCAGAAAATGGTGTCTAGAGGATTCTTTTTTCTCTCCAAAGTCTCCTTCTGACGAAAGGATGGCTGTGTCTTTCTTTCCCATTCTAAAGTAGAGCCACTGTTGACAGCACTGGGGAATTTAATGGACCGGTCTTCTTGGGCCCCTCTGAAAGACAGTCTATGTTTGAGCTGGAAGGGGAAAACTAAGAGTAATGAATTCTTCCATCTGGAGAAATAAGAGCAGGTATAATAGCTTTTCAACAGACGTAGAACATTTAAGCAAGTTGGCTAAGAGGTGCACTAATTTTTAAACTAAAAACTTAGCCTTTTCAAAATAAACTGAATAACCAGTATTTCCCTCAATTATTCTCCTCTCCAGAATTCAGGCACAGGAATTCATGACTCAGTTACTCGCCTGTTCTTACCGTGTGGCTGAGTCCCCAGTATAAGAGTCCAGGCCGGGATACCTGGGGGGCTCAGCTACGTCCAGGAGGCGGGTGGGCTTTCCAGAGGAAGTACCGGAGCCTCCGGGGGCTAACTTAGTTGTGAACGGACAACGGTAGAACCTTCATGCGGAGGACTCTGCGGGAGTCAGCACTGGGAGCACACGTTGCCGCTGAAGACAAGTCTCACAGGAAACGGCACACGTGCGTGCACCATTGAGCCTGTTCTCTTGCCGTTCCGACACTGGCCTCCAGCCCTGTGTCTTCCCGAGGTTTATCCAAGGCTCCAGGAGGACACAGCCCTCGGGAGGATGAGGGAGCTGTGCCTCCAGCTGTGGTGCGGAGGAGCACCCAAACGGGAGCAGGGCATTTTATTCTCTCCAGGTAAGCCGGTGTTGGAGGGTGGTGACGGACAAAGCAGAACACTGGCCGTGAGTTCAAAGTAGCAACAAGCTAGGTCTTTTTTAAAGAAAGCCCTTTGAATGTTTATTTATTGGCTGTGCTGGGTTTTCGTTGTCGCTCAGGCTTGTCTCTAGCTGCCGTGCACAAACCTCTCGTGGCGATGGCTTCACGTGCTGCAGAGCTCAGGTCCTAGAGTGCAGGCTCACGAGATGCGGCGCACAGGCTTAGCTACCTCCTGGCACGCGGGATCTTCCCAGAGCAGGCATCGAATCCGCGTGTCCTGCGCTGGCAGGCAGATTCTCTACCACTGAGCCACTAGGGAAGCCCAAGCTGTGTCTCTGTAGTGGCCGAAGGTCCACGGAGCCAGTGTCAGAGACAGAAGCGGCCCGTTGAGCTTCCGTCTCATTTTAGAGCTGTAGATTTACATCTCTTACTTGCTAGCTTGTTGAACACAAAAATGGAGTAAAGCCAGGTATTCAGTCTGCACGCTGCAGTTCTCAAAGCCAGTATCTTTATAGGGAATAGGTGGGCTAGTCCACTGTGGATTCTGTTACCCTTGGGGAAGAAAAAAATCCTTCAGGAATAGTGTTAGTTTATTTGTGACTTTATTGGCCTGTATTCAGCCTTCGGTGCAGAAGACAGCAGATGGTTTTTTAAGTATAATGTAGAAGCTTGATTATTGATACAACATCTGCATATTAACACTGCTCTGAGAGTCAGAGTTGGTAATAACCTGTTATATAAAACAAAAATTTCCAGTAGAGGAAAATACACGTGTGTTCTGTTCTTCTGTCTCATCTTCCTTTTAATTTTTAAACACCCTGTTTGCACGGATTCTTGCAGGCCATGTAAGAGGATGCAGCACTTCTCTGATCTTGGGAAGAGACAGTCATCAGCCTCCAAACTGATACCCCAGTTGACACATGCCAGAAGCTGGCTTTCGTTCTGTGTTGGACGGGATCATTCCAATTTTTCCAGCCCCCTTGACGGACATTTTTCTCACCAGTGCTACTTGTTGTTGTTCAGTCGCTAAGTCACGTCTGATTCTCTGCGACTTCATGGACTGCAGCACGCCAGGCTTCCCTGTCCTTCACTGTCTCCCAGAGTGTGCTCAGACTCATGTCCATTGAGATGGTGATGCCATCTAACCATCTCATCCTCTGCCACCAGTGCTTCTACTGGTGTCCAAATAAGTCCCAGCAGATTTCGCAACTGAGGCGATACTGTCTGGGATAGGATTATGCAATAAGTGTTTTCATTTGATGAAGAATTTATCAAATAAGCAAAAATCAGAGCTTATTTTGTACTTTGAATTTGTACCTACTAATAAATACATTGTTTTTCTCAGATACTAGAGACATTTTTTCTGTTTTAAAATAAAATTTAAAATTAGAGCAGTTGTAGGAGTAACCTTTTTGCTATGTTTTCACAAAAGATAAGATTTTTCTAAAAATATGAAAAGCACAGTCAAAATATTGAACTCACTACTCACGTTCTTATACTCCCACACTGTTCCACATGTGTTCAGCCCTTAAATTTGCCCTTTCTCCACAGGACCGAACTGGGGGCACTCCTTTGCACATGGTTGGCACGGATGATGAGGGGACCAAACGCGAGGCTCTGCTGGGACAGGCAACTGCCTCCAGCTGGCACACCTCACTGCCACCCCCACTGCCGGATACCAGG
This sequence comes from Bison bison bison, assembly GCF_000754665.1. Lineage (NCBI taxonomy): Eukaryota > Metazoa > Chordata > Mammalia > Artiodactyla > Bovidae > Bison > Bison bison. The sequence goes on along the minus strand of NW_011494761.1, from coordinate 1,402,513 downwards.
GTGAGAGCTGGCACTCGCCAGCATCACAGCCCCAGGACCACTGGGAGGCCAGCCTCTGTGCATGTGGGAGATGATGAAAAGTGTTTTTCATCCACAATTAGACACTCAGGAGAGCGTGTGGTTGGTGCTTCCTGCACAGTTAGGAGACTTGAGGTCGCCCTGCTTTAAAGGCGGGCTGTAAGAGGAAGCCGCTTCACTTAATGTAAGAAAGTCATTCTTCACCAATTAGCAATGATCTCATTTTGTTTAATGTCTGAGGACAAGACTGTGAATATTTTCCAGGAAGCAGAATCATCTCCTACAGAGTTTCCATGGTAGAAACTGTAAGAATAGACATCAATCTGACTGTCCAGCTCCCAGAGGCACCATCATGCCGCAGCCTTTTCCAAGGGAGATGGCTCTCAAAAAAAGACCTTAGTATAGGTAGCATTTTAAAGCTAGGGCGAGAAGGATCTTACAGCTTATCCAGTCTTATCCCTTATTTTACATCTGAAGAAACTGAAGTAGTATAGATGATCAAATAAGGTAATTCATGTAGATTGCTTACCATCCTAACATGTGCTCAACCAATATTAGCTATATAATTATTATATTGGTCTGCAATTTGCTCTCTCTTTAAATATATATCCTTAAGAATACATATCATGGACTTTTTTTGATCTATTTCATTTACTTATATGAATGCATCACCATTTTCTAAAGTAGTTCTTAACTGATGAGCATTTATGTTATTTCTGATGTTTTAAATTTCAAACAATGTGTAATGAGCATCCTTAAAGCAGTATCTCTCCATACCCATGTATCACTTCTGCAGGCTAGATACCTAGAGGTGGGATTCCATAATGTGTGTACCTAAGGTTTTAAAATTATTGCCAAATATTTCTCTAGGGCTATTGTTACTTTCTCTTCCATCAACCATGTGTAGGAAGAATCCACCACAACCCTACTTGCACTGGATATAATCAGTCAGCCATTTAAACTTTTTTTTTTTTTTAATCCATGGCTAAAAAAATGATGTTGCTTTAATTTGTATTTCTACCATTATTCCTGAGATTGAGCCTCTTTCCATGTATTTGCAGACAGTGCTTTTCCTGTGTGTTTCCTACCCTACCCTTTGCTTATTTTTCTGAGGCATGGACAGAGGAGCCTGATGCACTACAGTCCACAGGGTCACAAAGAGTCAGACACGACTGAGCGACTGAGCACAAGCTCACACGTCCTTTTCTTATTCGTTTGTAGAAGCTATGTATTCAATAAACACGTATTGGGCATCTGTATGTGCCGAATACCCTTGTACTGGGGATGGAACAGGAACAATGAGTACCATACCCTGAACACTTACTGTACACCAGACAGTGCTCGGTGACTCTCAGAGAAGTGCTGTGAACTCAGTACTCCTGCCATCCCCACCGTGAACTCAGTACTGCTGGCATCCCCACTGTGAGCTCAGTGCTGCTGGCATCCCCACTGTGAGCTCAGTACTGCTGGCATCCCCACTGTGAGCTCAGTACTCCTGCCATCCCCACTGTGAGCTCAGTACTGCTGGCATCCCCACTGTGAACTCAGTACTCCTGCCATCCCCACTGTGAGCTCAGTACTCCTGCCATCCACACTGTGAGCTCAGTACTGCTGCCATCCCCGCCATGAATTCAGTACTACTGGCATCCCCGCTGTGAACTCAGTGCTCCTGCCATCCCCGCCATGAACTCAGTACTCCTGCCATCCCCACTGTGAGCTCAGTACTCCTGCCATCCCTGCCGTGAGCTCAGTACTGCTGGCATCCCCACTGTGAACTCAGTACTGCTGGCATCCCCACCATGAGCTCAGTACTCCTGCCATCCCCACTGTGAACTCAGTACTGCTGGTATCCCCACTGTGAGCTCAGTACTGCTGGCATCCCCACTGTGAGCTCAGTACTCCTACCATCCCCGCCATGAGCTCAGTACTGCTGCCATCCCCACCGTGAACTCAGTACTACTGGCATCCCCGCTGTGAACTCAGTACTCCTGCCATCCCTGCTGTGAGCTCAGTACTTCTGGCATCCCCACCGTGAGCTCAGTACTCCTGCCATCCCCGCTGTGAGCTCAGTACTCTTGCCATCCCTGCTGTGAGCTCAGTACTGCTGGCATCCCTGCTGTGAGCTCAGTACTCCTGCCATGCCCACTGTGAACTCAGTACTCCTGCCATGCCCACTGTGAGCTCAGTACTCCTGCCATCCCCGCTCTGAGCTCAGTACTCCTGCCAGCCCTGCTCTGAGCTCAGTACTCCTGCCATCCCTGCTCTGAGCTCAGTACTCTTGCCATCCCCACTCTGAGCTCAGTACTCTTGCCATCCCTGCTGTGAGCTCAGTACTCCTGCCATGCCCACTGTGAACTCAGCACTCCTGCCATCCCCGCTGTGAGCTCAGTACTCCTGGAATCCCACTGTGAGCTCAGTACTGCTGCCATCCCCGCTGTGCTCTTACCCTGAGACACGGAGAGGCTGCAGGACATGCCCAGAGTCATGTAGCTTGTGAATAGCAGAACCAGAGCTTCCGCCCAGACCTTGTTAACACTCTTCACAGTCCCAGGAACTCTGGATGCAGACAGACTCAGGAACTTAAGAAGGGCTGGTGGCTTGAGGGAAAGCATTCTCCATGGTAAGGGCCTCAGTTTGAAACTGATGCTGAGGGCCATGAGGGAGTAAAGCGGAGCACAGTCCAAGTAAGAACATTAACTCCTTGTTAACAATGGCCACAAATATTTCCTCCCAGCTGTGCTGTTTCAGCAGTTTGAGGGGAATTTTTGGATTATTTTTGGTAAAGATGTAAATTAAAAAATTGTATCATCATATCTATCAGTTATTTTCATTTACGGTTTCCAGATTTTGCTTCTTTGAAGAGCATCTCCCAAATTCAGATTTTAAAAATTTACCTAATTTCATTTTGATACTCTGTTACTTTTTTATGCATAGATATTTAATTCATATGGCATTTATTTGGGGGATGACTCCAGAGAATCCAAATAAACATTTTTCTAAGTGGAAATGAGTTCCGTCTCATTCACTGCCTTTATTACTTGTAGTTGCTAAGTTATTTGCTGCTTAAAGAATTTAAGGTTGAAAGAAAGGCATTGGTAAAAAATTCTACCTCAAAGAATTTTGATATTGCAGTTTCTTTGAGAAGATTTTGATATGTCTTTCTACAGCTGGGCATACTACTGAATACATGTAGGAAAGTCTAGAGATCAGCAACCAGTTGATTTCTTCTTGGGCCAATATGTTGAAGAAAACAAATTTGGACTTTGGAATCAGACAACTGAGTCCCTTGGACTGCATGGAAATCCAACCAGTTCATCCTAAAAGACATCAGTTCTGGGTGTTCATTGGAAGGACTGATGCTGAAGCTGAAAGTCCAATACTTTGGCCACCTGATGCAAAGAGCTGACTCATTGGAAAAGACCCTGATGCTGGGAAAGATTGAAGGCAGGAGGAGAAGGGGACGACAGAGGATGAGATGGTTGGATGGCATCACCAACTCAATGGATATGAGTTTGAGTAAACTCCGAGAGTTGGTGATAGACAGGGAGGCCTGACATGCTGCAGTCCCTGGGGTCGCAAAGAGTTGGACACAACTGAGAGACTGAACTGAACTGAACTTGAGTTTAAATCCTGGCTACAGAAGCCTGGAGTGCTGCAGTTCATGTGGTGGCAAAGAGTCAGACACAACTGAGCGACTGAACAGCAACATTACTTATTGGCCAAATGACTTCTAGGAATTATTTAACCTTTGTGTGCATGTGGGCTCAGTCGCCTCACTCATGTCTGACTCTGTGTGACCCTATGGACTATAGCCCGCCAGCCTCCTCTCTTCATGGGATTCTCCAAGGCAAGAATATTGGAATGGGTTGCCATGCCCTTCTCCAAGAGATCGTCCCAATCCAGGGATCGAACCGGTGGAGTCTCCTACATCTTCTGGATCACAGGCAGATTCTTTACCACTGAGCCACCTGGGAAGCCCAGAAACTCAATTTCCTGGCCTTCAAAAATAAGGTGGGGGATATCTACTTTATGAGATAAAGATAATTAAGATAATGTGGAGGAAAAAAAAAAAAAAACAGTTCAGTACTTAGGCAATAACAAGCCCCTCAATAAACATTAGTTTGGTTATATGTTGATTATTAGTTTGACAAAGTTGACTGTCATATTACATATAATACAGAAATATTTGTCTCCTAATCCACTCAAATGTTTTTGTCGATTAGACAAGGACATTGGCTATTACACACTTAATCAAATAAATGATTCCACACACATATATCTTATTTAAGTAATAAAAAAAATCAATACCAACTTAAAAGCTCTGGTGCTATAAACAATTAGCCTAGTTGACACATATATAACAAATGTGAGGGGGAACCCATTGGAAGAGAGGCGTCAGCTAAGTGGTGAAGTAAGGAAACCAAGACCTTAGGGAAATAAAACACATTCCAAGTCATATTGTTAATGTCTAAAGTAACTCCCAGGGATTCATACAAAAGCTAGATACAAATGACCATATCTCAGGCTTTCAACAGACTGTACTCAAGGGTGAAGGGCTAGGTAATCTGTCAATTAAACGAAAATAATCAGAGTAGATTTAAAAAGAAATGGTAAAGGCTTCCACTTTCACCCAAGATAGACTAACAGAGACCAGAGTTACTCTCCACATTAAACAACCAAAAAAGGGACAAAATAAATGAGAGAGTGGGTTGAAAGACTCTGGATGTACGGTAACCAAGGACAGCAATCCTTGAGAGACGGGAAGCAGATAGGCGAGCCCTGCAGCTGCCCCAGCTTACTGCCAGGAGGGTGTTTCCAGGCTGTGGCACAGGGAGGGGGCCCCAGTGAGACTCCAGGGGCTTCCTGGAGTTGAAGAGATGGAGCTGGGAGTCCGGAGGCATCAAGGTGATCAGTGGGTGTAGGAGAGTGTGCCCGAGGAGAGTTGCACAGGTGGAAAGTCCAGAGATGTGGAGAGGATCTGCCTCAGAGGAGGTTTGAGCAGGGCATGCTTGTGCAGAACTGCTTGAGTGAAGAGAACTATTCAAAAAGATTAGAAGAGACAGTGTCTGGCACTCATGTAGATGTGAAATAGTGTCTGTTCTTATTAGCCAGATTGGAAAACCTCAGAATTCATGGAGAACTAAACACAATACACAAGAAAGCCTTGCCTCAGTAGTGGGGAAAAAATATCCCTGGAGTGGACATACTCTAGTTCTGTCTAATAAATCTTAAGAGCAAGATAAGAAAGGATCAAACAATTGCCAAACAACTACATTCCAGAATAAAGTTCAAGTATTCTTATAAGTATCCAAAAATATCCAGTACCCAAAAAGATAAGTCATGAGATCTGGCATATATACAAAACTTCCAGGCATAAAAAAACAAAAACAAACAAACAAACAAAACAGAAAAATACTATCCATATACTATCCATAATACAGAGAAAAATCAATCCCCCTAAACTGACACAGATATTAGAATTAGCAGATGGGAACATTAAAACAGGTATAATTCTATTCCATATGTTCAAAAAGTTAAGATACAAAAAAGACCCAAATCTAATTTCTGGAGATTATACTACAATGTATAAGTTAGGAAATACACTGGCTGGGGTTACTGGCAGATTAGACATCAAAGAAGAAAAGATTAGTGAACCGAAAGATCTAACAATAGAAACTATCCAAAATGAAACCCAGAGAAAAAGGATAATTTTTTTTTAAATGAGCAGAGCATCACTGAGCTATGGAATAACTTCAAACAGAGTGATATTTGTATAATTGGAATCTTGAAGGTGGAGGTGGAAACACAAAAATATTTGAGGAAATAAGGGTTGGAAGTTTTCTAAATTTAATAAAAATTACAGATCCAAGAAGTTCAATGGACCTCAGATGAAAGAAACATGAAGAACATGATACCAGGACACATCATTAGGGATTTGCTCAAAAGCAGTGATAATGAGAAAATATTAAAAGCGGCCAGAAGAGAAGGTACATTATGTAGAGTGGAACAAAGACAAAGATAATAGAGTTCTCATTGGAAATAATCAAGTGAGAAAACAGTGGAGCCACATATGCAAAGTACTGAAGGGAAAAGAAGAAACCATCAACTTAGAATTCTATACTCAGTGAAAAAATCTCTCGAAAGCAAAGGCAAATATTATTATTATACTACATACAAAAGCTAAAAGTATAATATTAACCTGCAGACATACCCTGAAAGAAAATTTAAAGATAAAGTTCAGGCAGAAAGCAAATGATATAACAGACCCATCACAAGCACGGAAATTGAAACTGTAATCAGAAATCTTGTAGCAAACAAAAGCCCAGGTCCAGACGGCTTCACAGCTGAATTCTACCAAAAATTTAGAGAAGAGATAACACCTATCCTACTCAAACTCTTCCAGAAAATTGCAGAGGAAGGTAAACTTCCAAACTCATTCTATGAGGCCACCATCACCCTAATACCAAAACCTGACAAAGATCCCACAAAAAAAGAAAACTACAGGCCAATATCACTGATGAACATAGATGCAAAAATCCTTAACAAAATTCTAGCAAACAGAATCCAACAACACATTAAAAAGATCATACACCATGACCAAGTGGGCTTTATCCCAGGGATGCAAGGATTCTTCAATATCTGCAAATCAATCAATATAATACACCACGTTAACAAATTGAAAAATAAAAACCATATGATTATCTCAATAGATGCAGAGAAAGCCTTTGACAAAATTCAACACCCATTTATGATAAAAAACTCTCCAGAAAGCAGGAATAGAAGGAACATACCTCAACAAAATAAAAGCTATATATGACAAACCCACCATTTTTCCTCAATGGTGAAAAATTGAAAGCATTTCCTCTAAAGTCAGGAACAAGACAAGGGTGCCCACTTTCACCATTACTATTCAACATAGTTTTGGAAGTTTTGGCCACAGCAATCAGAGCAGAAAAAGAAATAAAAGGAATCCAAATTGGAAAAGAAGAAGTAAAACTCTCACTGTTTGCAGATGACATGATCCTCTACATAGAAAACCCTAAAGACTCCACCAGAAAATTACTAGAACTAATCAATGATTATAGTAAAGTTGCAGGATATAAAATCAACACACAGAAATCCCTTGCATTCCTATACATTAATAATGAGAAAACAGAAAGAGAAATTAAGGAAACAATTCCATTCACCATTGCAATGGAAAGAATAAAATACTTAGGAATATATCTACCTAAAGAAACTAAAGACCTATATATAGAAAACTATAAAACACTAGTGAAAGAAATCAGAGGACACTAATAGATGGAGAAATATACCATGTTCATGGATTGGAAGAATCAATATAGTGAAAATGACTATACTACCCAAAGCAATTTATAGATTCAATGCAATCCCTATCAAGCTACTAACGGTATTCTTCACAGAGCTAGAACAAATAATTTCACAATTTATATGGAAATACAAAAAACCTCGAATAGCCAAAGCCCTCTTGAGAAAGAAGAATGGAACTGGAGGAATCAACCTACCTGACTTCAGGCTCTACTACAAAGCCACAGTCATCAAGACAGTATGGTACTGGCACAAAGACAGAAATATAGATCAATGGAACAAAATAGAAAGCCCAGAGATAAATCCACGGACATATGGACACCTTATCTTTGACAAAAGAGGCAAAAATATACAATGGATTAAAGACAATCTCTTTAACAAGTGGTGCTGGGAAATCTGGTCAACCACTTGTAAAAGAATGAAACTAGAGCACTTTCTAACACCATACACAAAAATAAACTCAAAATGGATTAAAGATCTAAACGTAAGACCAGAAACTATAAAACTCCTAGAGGAGAACATAGGCAAAACACTCTCCAACATACATCACAGCAGGATCCTCTATGACCCACCTCCCAGAATTTTGGAAATAAAAGCAAAAATAAACAAATGGGACCTAATTAAACTTAAAAGCTTCTGCACAACAAAGGAAACTATTAGCAAGGTGAAAAGACAGCCTTCAGAATGGGAGAAAATAATAGTAAATGAAGCAACTGACAAACAACTAATCTCAAAAATATACAAGCAACTCCTACAGCTCAACTCCAGAAAAATAAATGACCCAATCAAAAAATGGGCCAAAGAACTAAATAGACATTTCTCCAAAGAAGACATACAGATGGCTAACAAACACATGAAAAGATGCTCAACATCACTCATTATCAGAGAAATGCAAATCAAAACCACTATGAGGTACCATTTCACGCCAGTCAGAATGGCTGTGATCCAAAAGTCTACAAATAATAAATGCTGGAGAGGGTGTGGAGAAAAGGGAACCCTCTTACACTGTTGGTGGGAATGCAAACTAGTATAGCCACTATGGAGAACAGTGTGGAGATTCCTTAAAAAACTGGAAATAGAACTGCCTTATGATCCAGCAATCCCACTGCTGGGCATACACACTGAGGAAACCAGAAGGGAAAGAGACACGTGTACCCCAATGTTCATCACAGCACTGTTTATAATAGCCAGGACATGGAAGCAACCTAGATGTCCATCAGCAGATGAATGGATAAGAAAGCAATGGTACATATACACAATGGAGTATTACTCAGCCATTAAAAAGAATACATTTGAATCAGTTCTAATGAGGTAGATGAAACTGGAGCCTATTATACAGAGTGAAATAAGCCAGAAAGAAAAACACCAATACAATATACTAACGCATATATATGGAATTTAGAAAGGTGGTAACAATAACCCTGTGTATGAGACTGCAAAAGAGACACTGATGTATAGAACAGTCTTTTGGACTCTGTGGGAGAGGGAGAGGGTGGGATGATTTGGGAGAATGGCATTGAAATATGTATAATATCATATATGGAACAAGTCGCCAGTCTAGGTTCGATGCACGATACTGGATGCTTGGGGCTGGTGCACTGTGATGACCCAGAGGGATGGTATGGGGAGGGAGGAGGGAGGAGGGTTCAGGATGGGGAACACATGTATACCTGTGGCGGATTCATTTCAATATTTGGCAAAATCAATACAATATTGTAAAGTTTAAAAATAAAATAAAATTTAAAAAAAAAGAAAGCAAATGATAATGGATGGAAGTACAGATGTACAGAAAGGAAGCAAGAACACCAGAAATGATAATTATGTGGGTAAATATAGAATTTATTTCCTTATTTATATTTCTTTAAAAGATAAATACTTAAACAAAAATAATTACAATATATTGTGTAGCTTATACAAGAAATAAAATGTGTGCCAACCAAAGCACAGGGACCAGAGGGGAGAAACGGAAGTGTGCTGCTTAAAGGTTCTCATGCAGTCTATGAACTGGAACAATGTCAGTTGCCAGTAGACTGTGACAAGTCGAAGACGGGCACTATAAACCCCAAGCCAACCACTAAAATGACAGAATAGAGCTATAGCTAAGAATGTGACTAAGGAGATAAGTCAAAATCATAAAAAAACTTAATAATCTACCCTAAGGCAAAAAAAAAGGAAAAAGAGAACAAGAAGAGATGGTAAAAATAGAACACAAATTACAAGATGATGTACGTGAACCTAGCCATGTCAACAATCACATTAAATACTCCAGTTAAACGGCAACGATTGTTGTACCTAAATAAGTGTTACCTTACAGGAAACTTACCTTAAATATAAAGACATGCATGAGTTAAACTTAAAAGGACAGGAAAAGATATACCAAGATTAAAGCTATACACAGAAAAGTTGGAGTAACAACCATCTACTATACTATATTACTATCAAGTGAGGTGGATGTCAGAGCAGCAAAACGCTACTTGGCATACTACTAAGCTCAGTTTGTAATTATAAAGAGATCAATTTATTCAGATGACACAACCATCCTAAACATGAATGAACCTAATTACAGAGCATCAAAATACATGGAGCAAAAACTGATAAAATTTCAAGCCAAAATAGAAAAATCCAGTTATAGTGGTCATTTCAATATCCATCTTCCAGTAATTGATGGAACAAGATGACAAAGTATTCAAAATATTTGAAAACAGTATTAACCAACTTGACCTACTGACCTTTGTAAAGTGCCAGAAAACATATTCAGGACTTGTAGGCTATATTCTGGGTCATAAAACAAGTCTCAGTAAAGTTAAAAATGATCCAGTTATACAAAATATGACAGAATATTTCTGGAAATTCATCCCAAAATTTGGAAATTAAGTAAAAACAGTTCCAAATAACTATGGGCCAAAGAAGAAATCAAAAGGAAAATTAGGAAGCATTTTGAACTGAATAAAAAAAGAAAAACTACAGTTTAATCTATGTAATTTCACTTCTGGGAAATTTATGGCATTAATCATCTATATTATAAAAGAGGAAGTGTAAGGTGATGAATATTAAGTAGACTTGTTGCGCGATCATTTTGCAATGTATGTGTGTGTGTGAAATTCACTCAGCCGGGTCTGACTCTTTGTGACCCCATGGTCTATACAGTCCATGGAATTCTCCAGGCCAGAATACTGGAGAGAGTAGCCTTTCCCTTCTCTAGGGGATCTTCCCAACCCAGGTCTCCTGCATTGCAGGCAGATTCTTTACCAGCTGAGGCACAAGGGAAGTCCAAGAACACTGGAGTGGGTAGACTATCCCTTCTCCAGGGGATCCTCCTGACACAGGAAATGAGCCAGGGTCTCCTGTGTTCCAGGCAGACTCTTTACCAGCTGAGCGATCATTCTGTAATGTATACAAATATGAAACGACCATGCTGTATACATGAAGCTAGTACAATGTTATGTATCAATTATATATCAACTTTACTTCTAAAAATAAATAAAGGGATACACAAAGAGGGAAAAGGGGGTATAAATTCAAGGATCAGTGTATAGGGTAAGCTAGTTAAAAAACATAAAAATGCATGTATTTATTAATGAGCCAGATTGTCTCCAGTGCCTAAGTAACCCTCTAATAGGAAGTTAGGTGTACAGGGCTGAAAATCATCTTTTTCTGGCCGTCAGAGTCCCATTTAGGGACTCTCTAGAAACCCGGCCATAACTGCAGTGATGCACTAACTGCCCAGAGTGAAGCCAGTGACTCCCTGGGGATTCAGCACAGCTCCCAGGGTATCCGATGCTCAACCAGAGGTTTCAGCAGCCTGCGGAGAGAGTGACCTGGAATCCTCAATGCTCTGTCCCAGGGAGACCCTGTCCTATCTAAAAAACATGACCAATTTCCCAGGTTCCCCACCTGTGTCCTGGGCTATCTCTAAGCCTGCCCACTAGGCAGAGTGAGTGACAGAGAGGGGCATGGTGACAGGCCCGCACTGCCCAGCATGTACTGAGCACCTGTCCCGTCCCAGCTGCGCGCGCACAGCTCAGAGCACAGCCTCTTCTGAGCAGGTGTGGGGCCGCAGGTGACCACCTCTGCCGCGACCCCCCAGGCGGAGCAGACCCCTCGTCACAGTGTGGTGTGCTGAGACAGACCCTGGCTCCAGGCACCTTGTGACTCTTTTCTTAGCCAAGTCTTTCTCAAGGTTACAATACAGAAATGTCTTAATACTGAGCTTATCTCCTTGTCTCAATCTATCCTGCCCATTAAAATTACTTTGTCGCTGTGTGTGTGCAATTTGGATATCATCTATTGAGTTTTTTCATGAGTCAGACACCATCTTGAAAACATAATGTGGATTAACACATTTAATCCACATAGGAACTCTATGGAATAGTATCAGTAGTAGTATTGTCCCCATTTAAAACGAGGAAATTGAGGCATAAAGGGGCAAAGTAATCTGTCCAACTTTGCAGATTTGGTAAGAAATGATGGAGACAGGGTCTGGATCTAGGTGTTATAACTCAGGAGCCCACACGCAGCGCATCAGAAGACCAATGACACTGGACAGGGCTGAGGACATGACTGGCCGAGAGCCAGTTGACTTTGCCAAGTGAGAAATAGTCTGTTTTGTGGGCACAGAGTCCTTAAAATGTTTGTTTATTGGTGACAAGCGGTATCAAGTCAAGGAGATAGAATGGTTCGTTGTAAAGCTGTTCTGATGGCTTGAAAAATAGCCCCCAACTCAGTGAGTCCCAGCGGCGCCAGCTTACCCAGAGCACCTGAGTGGTCTTCCCTCTCATCTCTGCCAAAGTCTGCTCCAGTTTGGAGAGGGGGCTGCAGAGTCATTGAGAAGGGTGGGCACTGGAGCAGAACCGCTGCCCGATGCCGGAAGCAGACAGAGAAAATAGAGACATCTCCGAGCCTCACTCTCAGAGACTCTGCAGGAGAGAAACATAGCAGTCAGGTTTCAAAGTGTAGTGAGAAAGAAACAGAAGGAAACACTAATATTCTAAAAGCCCATGTCTCTAGTTGGGGGTGTTAGCCTTGTTATAAATTTTTCCTCTTTATGGATCTATCAGATCAGATCAGATCAGATCAGTCACTCAGTCGTGTCCGACTCTTTGTGACCCCATGAATTGCAGCACCCCAGGCCTCCCTGTCCATCACCAACTCCTGGAGTTCACTCAAACTCACGTCCATTGCGTCGGTGATGCCATCCAGCCATCTCATCCTCTGTGGTCCTTTTCTACCAAAAAACCTACAGTTAGTGTCATAGCCTTTAAAATGATACATGGTAGAAAAACATAAGTAAGGATTTACTGGCAGAGTTGCCAAAGGATAGAGTAGTCTAGAAATATCTGTAGCAGGACTTAGGAAGCACACTGACACATATGCTGTTAACCAGGAGGGATAAAGTTTGAATGGGCCTCATCAGAGGCGAAGAGATTCCTTTCACAGAAGATAATTGAGTAGGGGTCAGACAGCCGTTTGATGGAATACCGCAGAGAAGACCGATGCATCTGCTGGGGAGCCAGGCTCGGACTCTGCTGCTCAGGTGTGGCCCGTGAACCGGCGGCACAGCAGTTAGGACTGAAGACCCTCCGGGCTCCACCCCAAGCCAGAAGAGTCCCCTGAGAAGTATTTAAACGCCTGGCCTGCCTCCAACCTGGGCGCTTATTCAGTAGTGCTAGGCCAGGGGCCAGGAGTGGGGACCCTTGGGCTCCAGGACCCTTCAGAGCCGCTGGTGGGTCTGAGCATCTCAGCTTTCCAGCCCTGGGGTCACCCCTGAGAGGCAGGGGCTCCCTCCTCCTGCAGCTGTCCGCGTTCCGCCAGGCCAGCCACGCCGGGCATCCTCTGCTCTTGGGGATACTTCCTGACCTTGACCCTCACCACACGAGACACCAGCCTCCGCAGTCCACGCCGCGTTCAGGTCTCGTCAGCATCCTCTGCTGTCCTCGCCACACCCGCACCCAGGGGCCCACGACAACCTCCCTTTGGTTCCGGGTCCACCGCCGGCCCGCCCTGTTGGAGCGGGTGTAAGAGTTACTCTCTCAACCCCAAGGTCTGAGGGAAGGAGGCATTCATGTCAAAACGTCCCACCTAATTCACCACATGGAGGGGTCAGTCTGCCGTTCAACAGAGGGTCCTGGGGTGACCTATGAATATTTGTGCTGCCCACCCCCACCCCGCCCGGAGTGCAGAAAGTGCTACCCTCCTTTCTCTCACTTTAGCCCAAGTGACTCTCCTGGGTCTGGGGCAGAGGTGTGATTGATTTCTCTTCCCTTTATTCCCCAGAATCTCTCCAGAACCTGAAGGAAATGAGCCAGTCATATTTGTGCATCTATTCGGTCATTTCAGTCGCTCAGTCGTGTCCGACTCTTTGCGACCCCATGAACCGCAGCACGCCAGGCCTCCCTGTCCATCACCAACCCCTGGAGTTCACTCAGACTCACGTCCATTGAGTCAGTGATGCCATCCAACCCTCTCATCCTCTGTTGTCCCCTTCTCCCCCCACCCCTTCAATCTTTACTGAGCTGGAAACTTTGTTGTCACATTTGAAATTTACCCTCTTATTAAAAGGATGTTCCTAATGGCTCCACTTTTCAGATGAGGAAAATGAAGCCCTAGAAAGAGTAAGGAACATGGTCAAGGCCACACAACAAGAGGAAGAGAGATCTGACCCCAGAGCTGGCTGACACCAATTTCTACATTCACCCCATTGTCCTCTCCATCATCCTAACTTTCCAGCTGGAAGACCTGCCAAGTCCTGGCTCCACAGAACGGAAGAATCCTGTGTAACAAGGTGGAAATACTTATGCTGCCAAGATTCTAAGCTGGAGGATTGTGAAAGACAGAGGAAACTGGAGAGGCCATGGTAGTCACACAGCAGAGCACAGGCGTCAGAGGGCTGCAGAGCGTGACAGAGCGGCCTTAGCGGAAGAGGCGTGTGGGACGGCTAGGGAACCAGAAGGTGGCAGGCGGGCACAGCCTCCACGGAGTTTCTCTCTCTCATCAGATGGGAACCTCTAGAAAGCCAAACTGTCCTATTCACTGCTGTATCTAAAAAACACAGTAGACGCTCAATAAACAGGTAGATGTGATTGCCCACTGCCCTTGGTCCCAACAATTATTCAATAACACTACAAAACTTGTGATGTACTCTGTGTGATTCTGTGCCTGATGAATGCTGATAAGGGGTTGGGGGCATTGCACCTGAGTTAGACCTTTGGTTTGACAAGGACCTATTAATTCATTGTAAAATGGATGCAGGAGAGGAGATAGAGAATAAAAACAAGCCTGGAAATTAATAGCAGTTGCGCTGAGTCCTCAGTAACCTCCAGTCATGAGCATGGAGATTTGAGGAAAGTTTACCAAAATCTCAGAGGGTAGAGAAACTCTCAGGTGACTCCTGGAAGACCTCAAAGAGACCGTGAACTATATTCTTCTTCATTTTATTATTTTTTTTTGAGTTGCTCATATAAATACTTTATTGAAGATTCTTGAATCTAAATCCCCACATGCTTATTATTTACTTGAGATAAATTCCTACAAGTAGAATTGCCAGATCCAAGGGTATATACATTTGTAGGCTTCAGATACATATTTTCAAAATCCTTTCCAGAAAATTTAAACAAATTTACCCTTTTACTGACAGTGATTCAAAGTATCTTTCCTTTTTAAAATCAATATCCCAGAGTCAAATATAAATTTTTGTTTGCAGTTTACATCATTGCTTTGCTCTATTAACATCAGTAACCACAATGAGGGGCTTCCGTGGTGGCTCAGTGGTAAAGAAGCCGCCTGCCAATGCAGGACTGTGCGATCTTTTTTTTTTTTTTTTTTACAGTCATGAAAAGTTACAGGACAGGACGATGGACAAGATCAGGGCACTGCCAGGGAGGTTGGCCATGAGCTGGACACCTATGGTCTTGGATGGGTCAGTTAATATCTGCAGGAGTCCACGTGAAAACCCAGAGTGAGAGGCAGGGGCTGGGTCTTCAGTGATGGTTGGAAGCATGCTGTGGCAACAGGGAGTAGGAAACTGGTCCATTCATCTGGCTGGAAAGAGAAACTCCAGATTCTCCTAACTGGTTCATCAGGCTTCCAGGGATAAATTTTGATGGGGGACAGGGGCAGGGAATCACCTTAATTTTCCTCAAAAAGACAGAGCAAACCAGTGCCCCCGTTCACTTCTTGGATGCATAATCCAGCCCTTCAGGAGTCTCCCTCAGGATTTCAGATCTCCCATCTGTAGCATTTCATTCAAGTCTTCTCCCTAGAAAAGGGTTGCAGAAAATTTTCTGATGATAGACCAGCCACACAAGCTAGTGTGAGAGACAGCAAGACAACCCAGATGAACTACAGGAGAGAAGGGTGGCTAAGGCGTTATAGGATATGGCTGACTTTTTTTTAACTATCTGCAATCAGAGGTTCATGCTCAGTTTTCCTCTTCTTCATTTTAAAATACCAACCCAAATCCTTGCCCTGCATGTGCACTGGACCAAGATCAGGAGTTTCCAGTCCTAGGACTAACACTGCTTTTTCCTGGGTTTTAGGCATCAGTTTCCCTGACTCCCACACTGGTGTTCATTCTCCAGAAGAGCAAATTCGGTCCAATCGCTGTCTAACTCTGATCCACAGGGTTGTGTATTCAAATCCATATTGTTTCCTAGTGACCCACATGTCTTGAGCCCAAAGAATCCAGGACTATGACACAAATCCTCATTCTTCTCTAGCTTTTGTCTTGGCTCCAGCAACCCTAATCGAAGGTCTCTGTACCTTATCTTTCGCTGCCCACAGCCTGGTTCCAAGCACTCCTAGGACTCGGGGGCAGGGGCTGCAGAACTCTGCTCGGTTGCCCTCATCGCATGTCATGATCATCGCTGCGACAGGCACGGCCTTCCCGTGCCTGCGAGCGGCCCCCGGCTGGCACTTCCTTTTCACATTCCTCACACTTTCTGTGTGCACACACAGCATGTTCTTGATAAACATGGCTGACCAAGGAGATGTTTGATGACTCTGACTTTCCAAGTCCTGTAAGAAAGTAGTGGTTTTCACATAACTTGACTCTAAGTAGGGGGATCCTGAAGGGAGGGTAGAAGATGCACATTGCCTTAGT
>NW_011494761.1:1374850-1385972 GCF_000754665.1 Bison bison bison | reverse complement strand
AAGGCTATGGTTTTTCCTGTGGTCATGTATGGATGTGAGAGTTGGACTGTGAAGAAAGCTGAGCACCAAAGAATTGATGCTTTGGAACTGTGGTGTTGGACAAGACTCTTGAGAGTCCCTTGGACGGCACGGAGATCCAACCAGTCCCTTCTGAAGGAGATCAGCCCCGGGATTTCTTTGGAAGGAATGATGCTAAAACTGAAACTCCAGTACTTTGGCCACCTCATGCGAAGAATTGACTCATTGGAAAAGACTCTGATGCTGGGAGGGATTGGGGGCAGGAGGAGAAAGGGACGACAGAGGATGAGATGGCTGGATGGCATCACCCGCTCGATGGACATGAGTTTGAGTGAACTCTGGGAGATGCTGATGGACAGGGAGGCCTGGTGTGCTGCGATTCATGGGGTCACAAAGAGTCAGACACGACTGAGCAACTGAACTGAACTGAATAGAAGATAGAAAAGGTACCTGTTTTCAAGGCTTTTGCAGGATTCCAGGTAGAGTGACAAAGTGGCAAAGGTCTTGGGGTGATACACTGCAGACTGCATGGAACCCCGCTCTTCCCATATTGAGGGGCACAGTGGGAGGCCTCTGTCTTCAGCCCACATGTCTGGTATCCTGTGACCACCCTGAGATGCTCTCACTCCAGTTTGCCTTTTTCTCTTCGAATCTCTGCCTCCCTACCCGTTCCCCTGCCTCCTTCCCTTTCTTTCATCCTTGAGACACAGCTGCTCTCCACGCTGCTCTGCTCAGCCCTCTGCCCTTTTCTTTCTGTATCTTCCCTCGGAGACCTTACTCACTGCCAAGAGGTCAACCACCACTTCTAAGCTGTTAACTTCTAAATCTTTATTTCTTCTCCTAGCCCCTCTTTCAGCCAAGGACATATATTACCTACCCGATTTCATATTTTATTTCCAAATGCTCTGTCACTTAAAGCTCAGGATGCTCCAAATTGAACTCCGCTCAAACCAGCTCCTTTCCTAAAGTCTCTAAGTAAGCATCTCTATTCCCTTAATTCCCAGCTGTCCCTCACCCTCCATATCTAATCAGTCCTCAAGTTACATGCCCCTGATCTTCACAATTCTCTCGTATACTCCACATACCCATGACCATTTGCCACTGCCAGAGTTCAGCATCCTTACTTGGACTATCCAAGTAGTCTCTTAATTAATCTTCCTGCCCTTAATTTCATACTGCCTCCTTCTATCTTAGAATCTGCTGTCAAACTAACTTTTTTTTTTTACTACCCCATTAGAATTCATCTCCTTACTCAAAAATCTTATAGTTCCTCATTATCCACTGACTAAAGAACAGCCCACTCCAGTATTCCTGCCTGGAGAATTCCATGGACAGAGAAGCCTGGCAGGCTACAGTCCATGGAGTCAAAAAGAGTCAGACACAACTGAAATGACTGATGCACAAATATAAAGAAATGTTCCAAAACAGTAGAATTAAGAAACTCTAACAAACCCATGGCTTATTGGGCTTCCCTGGTAGCTCAGCTGGTGAAGAATCCACCTGCAATGCAGGAGACCCGGGTTCGATTCCTGAGTCAGGAAGATCCCTTGGAGAAGGGACAGGCTATCCACTCCAGTGTTCTTGGGTTTCCCTGGTGGCTCAGATGGTAAAGAATCTGCCTGCAATGCGGGAGACATGGGTCCAGTCACTGGGTTGGGAAGATCCCCTGGAGGAGGGCATGGCAGCCCACTCCAGTATCCTTGCCTGGAGAATCCCATGGACAAAGGAGCCTGGCCGGTTAAAGTCCATGGGGTCGCAAAGAGTTGGACATGACTGAGTGACTAAGCACAGCAAAATAAATCCATATTCTATCTCAGAGCTGTTCAAACTTTATTTTTCAGCTCCCTGAAACTAATACCTGCATTTTCCACCGTATAAAGCACAAAGGCAGGTCTGGGCTGGTCAAACCAGGGAGAGGAGGTCAGGGAGTCCCCTGCTCAGTGTTTTTGCCTCTGAAAGGCACAGATCCTGCACCTCCATCCCCCATCTCCACTCACTGAGCCCCGAGACCTCTGGGAACCCCCTAATGCTTCCAGGGCATGATTTAATAATGCATAGTCTTCCCTAACCTACAGCAAGTGTAAATCAATTCAGGCTTTGAGGCCACTGCCGTAGGGCTTACAGAAAAGAGGTAGCCAGACTGCTCATGGGCCAGAGTTTCTGAGATCCTGTCGGCACCCACCTTTGTTTAGCCAACTCCCCCTTTCCCTCTGAGCCTCAAATCCAGCGCCACTTATTCCTGCAAACTTCTGCTGGCCCCAGGCCTGGCTGAGCCTCTTCCGCTTTACAGTTTGCACATCACTCTGCACTTTCCTGACCAGAGCGTGCCAGGGTGTCTGCCTTTTTCTCGGTAAAGTAGCAGCAGCCCTCCAGCGTTTTGTGAGCTCCATGAGATCAGCAGTGCACCCATCTTGTTTACCCCAGAAGCCCCAGGGCCAACAATGCATGCCTCTAGGTAGATGCTCTGGTATCTGTTGAACAGATGGACAGACAGATGGATTAAGAAAGGCAAGGAGCAACACGGGACAGGAGAAGACAAGGAGCAGGGCCTTGCCAGCCAGAGCCCGCCTGCAAGCACCCTGATGCCAAGTAGGCAGTGAGCAACCTGCTGTGCTCAGGACCGTTGTTGAGGGCCCTTCATACCTATTTTTCTTTCCTTCTGAACTAAAAGCTTATTGGGAGGTTCAATTAAAGCTTACATCCAAACCCCTTTGGGGAATATTTAATGTTCTCTACCTAGTATTCATCTCCTTTTAACAGCCCTTTTTGGCAAGTATTTCTGGCATCCCTCATCTAGGTGCTGTCAACACATTGACCATACTTCCAACCCCAGTGTGCTAAGTCGTTTCAGTCATGTCTGACTCTTTGCGACCCTGTAGACTGTAGCCCACAAGGCTCCTCTGTCCATGTGACTCTCTAGACAAGAATAATGGAGTGGGTTGCATTTCCTTTTCCAGGGGATCTTCCTGACCCAGGGGTCGAACCCCAGTCTCCTGTGCCTTTCCCATTGGCAAGTAGGTTCTTAACCACTAGCACCACCAGTTCCAGTTCAGTTCAGTCTCTCAGTTGTGTCTGACTCTGCAACCCCATGTACTGCAGCACGCCAGGCCTCCCTGTCCATCACCAACTCTCGGAGTTCACTCAGACTCACGTCCATTGAGTCAGTGATGCCATCCACCCATCTCATCCTCTGTCGTCCCCTTCTCCTCCTGCCCCCAATCTCTCCCAGCATCAGAGTCTTTTCCAATGAGTCAACTCTTTGCATGAGGTGGCCAAAGTATTGGAGTTACAGCTTCAACATCACTCCTTCCAATGAACACCCAGGACTGATCTCCTTTAGGATGGACTGGTTGGATCTCCTTGCAGTCCAAGGGACTCTCAAGAGTCTTCTCCAACACCACAGTTCAAAAGCAGTAATTCTTCAGCATTCAGCTTCCTTCACGGTCCAACTCTCACATCTATACATGACCACTGGAAAAACCATAGCCTTGACTAGATGGACCTTTGTTGGCAGTGATGTCTCTGCTTTTTAATATGCCATCTAGGTTGGTCACAACCTTTCTTCCAAGGAGTACGATGCTGTACATCTTGAATATATACAAGAAGGAAAAAAGAAAATTAAAGAAAGGTGCCTAACACACAGATCAACAGATAGTAGCTGCTGTTGTTCCCATTGCTGTCTTTTTTGTTATAGCTCCACAGGTCTTGGGTCTGTAGAGGTACACAGCTTTGGGCTGCAGCCATCAAACCAAGGGGTCTGCTCCCCTCTGTTAGTCCTGCTTGTGCTGAATCATTTAACCTTCATTACGACCTCTAAGATAGTCTCTATGACAGGTTTATCCCTTTTGTATGGATGTAGAAACCGAGGCTTAGAAGAATTAAATGATCTGTCCAAGGTCTAGACCTAGTTAGGGCTGGATTTGAACCCTCCACCTTCTCACACAAAAGCCAGTGTTATTTTTACCATGCCGTCTACTGCTCCTCAAGGGAGGAAGAAGAGAATGGCCTCCAAAGGACAAATGCTCCATATTTAGGTACTTGAAAAAAAAAAGGGGGGGGGTTCAATTCAGCACTTCTTGATTTTCATCTCTTCTTGATATCATGTAATGAGACTCGATCCCAGGGACAAGGGCTAGTTAGCAACCGCATGTTTAGAGGATCAATACTCTAATTTTACAAAGGGGCATCAATTCCATACTCACATTTTTTAGGCTGCAGATCTCAGTTTTTTAGAGCTACTCTAACCTGGCTAAGCATTAAAAATTGACAAGTTTGTGAAATTGGTGTGCAGAGGGTTTTTTCTTGTCTTTTCTTTTTCCCTTTCCTACTTTCTAACCCCAGGCTCTAGATGGATGACAATTGTAATTAGGAAATGACTTCCTTTCAATTAATTGTAGATGGCCACAGTTATACTACAGGCTATAATCCACAGCTCAATATATGTACCTTGGGCCAAAATTTTATGTCCACAAATGTTCCTGTGGTGAATTTTGATTGTCCTGTTTTTAATAGCTATTGCCCTCCTGCTCTCTGTAGAATTAACCTTTTGTGAATCTACTTACAAACTTTTAACAGGAAATTTTAATTGTGAAGAAAATTATACGGATTCTGGGCTACTTCCTGACATCCACTCTGCACACACCATTCTCTGTATGGTGGGGCAGAGCCCGCAATGGGGCTCAAAGCTCTCACCGCACAGCGGGGTGAAGGCTGCCGGTGATCCAAAGGGAAGTTTGTGGTCATCCTAACCCTCCAGTGAAGGGTCTGTAGGATTTTTGCCACTACTATTTTGCAATTCATTATTCCTCATGTCACTGGAATGTTTCATTTTTGCAAAAGAAGGAGTTGCAAAATACTCATCCATTGCTAGGATAAGTTCTTTACCCTATGATACCCCAAGTGAAGAAAAGATTAAAGCTGCTTTCTGAAATGCAAATATCATAAAAGAAAGCACAAAGGTAATTTTTAAAATAATAATTTATAAAACAGAGTATTGATAAGTGCAACTTTCCAAGAATGTATACATAATTCTTTCAGCACACCTTCTCTAAGTATGATATTGATTTGATCTACGCTTGTAGTTTTAAAGAATTAATTTTGTATAAAAAGGCAATAGGAGAGGAAGAACCCTTTCCCTGTGGTCACTTTGGGGCTTTTATTTGAAGATAAGTTGGATAATACTTTTAGCAACCACTTAACATACACTTTTTGACTATAATGAGAATTCTTTCCTACTCTGATACACACCTGTGAAAGCTTATCCGGCAGCGTTTGCGGAAATGGAAACCTGCTGGAGAGGGTTCTCAGGACACTTTACGTCATTTTCTCGCCCAGAGTTTAGGACAAAAATGTCACTTCACGGTGGAGCCTTGGGAAGAGGGAGACCCGAGGAACTGTAGGCCTTCTCCCTTCTCTTCTAATGCTTATACCTGGGGGGTTGCATATTGAAAGAAGCATCACATTTAGGATGAAATTCTAACACAAAAAGTGGAACGATTTTAGCATCATCAGCTGTTTGTCCACTGAATGCCAGCCTGCTGTGCAAACTGTAGAGAAAGGTCTGGGGCCATATGTCAGGAAAGGCAACAAAAGTGCATTTGCTGAGCTGCGCTCCCTGTGGCTGTGGGCATCCCTCAGCAGGGCAGCTGCTGCCTGTCGCACACCTGACACTGAGCGAGCGGCCGCATCTCTGCAGCCAGGGCCCGCCGGCCCAGCCAAGGCAGGAAGCAGGTGGGGTGGGCAGAGGGCCTTTCTTACTGGCCCATGGACGGGTGGACCCTTTATGTCTGGTGCTGACTTCCTCCCCCTTCCACTCTGGAAGAGCTGAGTGCGTCTGTAGACCAGGCATGGGGTGTAGTAATAGAGCAGAGTGGCGCGTCCCCAGGCAAATGTTGCCAAGACTCCTTAGAGCGATTCTTGGTTCTGCACCTTAGATTGAAGTAATATCACTGCCTGGACAGAATCCACGGCGCGGCGTCTCTGGTCTGACTAACTCATTTCCATGTCTCATCAACAGGAATGGGGACACGTATCTAGGTTTTCGGGGAGCTGTACTCACCTACCCTGATAATCGTCACCTGTCCCCACTCCACCCGAAGCGTCTGGCTCGCCCTCCTGCTTCACTTTTCAGCATAAGGTCCAGTCAGTCTCAACACAAGCAGGGAGATGCATAGAAGGTGGAGCCTGGAGGCTGCGGTGGTGGGTCATCGAGTGGTCTGACCCGAGGCTGAAATCTCTTTCTAAAAACCTTACTTACACTGCGAATGTTACACAGCCTTCTGTTTTTTCCCCAGAGGCTCGCCGGCTGTTTTAGCTGAACTGTATGTATCTGTGCCTGTCCAATTAACAGGGACCGTCTTTGCATGTTTCTGCTGCCCTTCTGTAAGTGTTCCTATCTATTTTCATTTGTAGCTGTCCCATTTTCTGGCCTGTGTATTTTATTCCTTCCATTAGACTTCAAACTCCTAAAAGGAAGGGGCCATGCCTTCTATTTCATTTTAATTCCCTAAATTCTCTACAAACAGGGCTTAATGGGAGCTCTTGGCTGCCTGATACGCCTTAACAAATAGCTTTGATTCTGCCAGTGCCCTGAGCTTTTCACAGGAAGCTTGTCACGTGAAGGTGTCCCTTTTGACCTTGAGCAAAGCTCTTAAATCCTAGTCAGCTGCATGTTTTCCTTTCCTCCTAAAATTGCTGCCAAGGAGTTGTGGCCCAACATGGACTCAGGAACCAGACCCCAGGTTCGACCCCACTGTTGATACTGAGGACTGCGAGTCATCCCCTGGACCCTGGTTTTCCGGCTCTAGGGAAAACGTGGGTCATGAATGGCTCTGCGGATGTAAATTCAACCACTCCCTTCCTCTGAAAAGAGAACAGTGTGCCTGACAGGCTCGTAAAGAGATTCTTTTTGTCCCTTTCTTGTCTTCTAAAAAATAAAAACAAGGCCATCCGCAGAATAATGACATCAAAATAATACTAGGCTTGTGAATGAGCATAATGAGCGCGGAGGAGACTGCAGGCAATCCAGGCTGAACCCTTGGCGGTCTTTCCAGGCACAGCAGCGTCTTCCCCAGACTGTTTTCCTCCTCCTCCATCCTGCCCAGGGTTTTGAAGGCATTTAGACATGTGGTCATTTCAGCCCCTGTTCTGATTCTTCCTCGTTGTTTGCTGAGTTTGTTGTTTGCTCTTCTAGTGTTCAGACTAGGTTCATGAACTGGGATTTTCAAGGAGGAAGCTGAGGCATCAAACGGAGGGCCACGTTTGACAAGCTCCTATGGGGACAGATAGCCATGACTCTGGTGAGGCGGGAAACAGAAAGAACATACATTGAGCCCGGGGCCTGAGGAAGACCAGCGTTCAAGGCTCACAGCAGGAAGCTGAGGTCCTTCAGCCAGGCGCTCAGCGACCTGACGTGGGTTGCCGTCCGTGCTGGTGATGAGGGCCACAGGTCAGGACACAGACGGCCTCCTGTCTGACGAGGGGATGCTGGAGCTGAAGTCTATATTTGGACTGATTATGCTTTGTTACCATCGCGGTAAATGATGGGCTTGATTGGCTACCGCGTGACTCTGCTCTAAGAAAGCGGGACACAGCACTCCTGTGCCTCCGACTTCGTCTTCAGGTCAATCTCCTGAGCTTCATTAGCTGTTAATCCAGTGAAAGGTGAGGGATACCCCAAATTTTAATTTTCGTATTTCTTCAGAAGAGCATTGCCTTCTCTCTGCGCCTGACTTTCAAATTCTCCTTTTCATTTCATTGTAATTATCTCTCCCTTGCATGTGTGCTGAGTTGCTTCAGTCGTATCTGACTCTGTGACCGTATGGACTGTAGCTCACCAGGCTCCTTTGTTCATTGGGTTCTTCAGGCAAGAATACTGCAGTGGGTCACTATTTCTGCCTCCAAGGGATTTTCCTGAACTAGGGATTGAACTCATTTCTTTTGTGTCTCCTGTATTTGCAGGTGGGCTCTTTACCACTACAGCCACTTACGTACAGTCTCGAAAGGAAATTCTATATATATTTATGAGAATCAGTTCTCCTATAAGGAGGAAATTCAAGCTTCAGTTCAGTTCAGTCACTCAGTTGTGTCCGACTCTTTGTGACCCCATGAATCACAGCACGCCAGGCCTCCCTGTCCATCACCAACTCCTGGAGTTCACTCAAACTCATGTCCATCGAGTCAGTGACGCCATCCAGCCATCTCATCCTCTGTCGTCCCCTTCTCCTCCTGCCCACAATCCCTCCCAGCATCAGAATCTTTTCCAAAGAGTCAACTCTTCCCATGAGGTGGCCAAAGTACTGGAGTTTCAGCTTTAGTATCATTCCTTCCAAAGAAATCCCAGGGCTCATCTCCTTCAGAATGGACTGGTTGGATCTCCTTGCAGTCCCAGGGACTCTCAAGAGTCTTTTCCAACACCACAGTTCAAAAGCATCAATTCTTTGGTGTTCAGCTTTCTTCAGAGTCCAACTCTCACATCCATACATGACCACAGGAAAAACCATAGCCTTGACTAGACGAACCTTTGTTGGAAAAGTAATGTCTCTGCTTTTGAATATGCTATCTAGGTTGTTGTAAGTTTTCTTCCAAGGAGTAAG
This sequence comes from Bison bison bison, assembly GCF_000754665.1. Classification (NCBI taxonomy): domain Eukaryota; kingdom Metazoa; phylum Chordata; class Mammalia; order Artiodactyla; family Bovidae; genus Bison; species Bison bison. The sequence continues at coordinate 1,377,360 of NW_011494761.1, read as the reverse complement.
AGTCTTTTAATTTCGTGGCTGCAGTCACCATCTGCAGTGATTTTGGAGCCCCCAAAAATAAAGTCTGACACTGTTTCCACTGTTTCCCCATTTATTTCCCATGAAGTGATGGGACCAGATGCCATGATCTTCGTTTTCTGAATGTTGAGCTTTAAGCCAACTTTTTCACTCTCTTCTTTCACTTTCATCAAGAGGCCCTTTAGTTCTTCTTCACTTTCTGCCATAAGAGTGGTGTCATCTGCCTATCTGAGGTTATTGATATTTCTCCCAGCAATCTTGATTCCAGCTTGTGCTTCTTCCAGCCTAGCGTTTCTCATGATGTACTCTGCATATAAGTTAAATAAACAGGGTGACAATATACAGCCTTGACATACTCCTTTTCCTATTTGGAACCAGTCTGTTGTTCCATGTCCAGTTCTAACTGTTGCTTCCTGACCTGCATATAGGTTTCTCAAGAGGCAGGTCAGGTGGTCTGATTTTCCTATCTCTTTCAGAATTTTCTACAGTTTGTTGTGATCCACACAGTCAAAGGCTTTGGCATAGGCAATAAAGCAGAAGCAGATGTTTTTCTGGAACTCTCTCACTTTTTTGATGATCCAGCAGATGTTGGCAACTTGATCTCTGGTTCCTTTGCCTTTTCTAAAACCAGCTTGAACATCTGGAAGTTCACGGTTCACATGTTGCTAAAGCCTGGCTTGGAGAATTTTGAGCATTACTTTACTAGCGTGTGAGATGAGTGCAATTGTGCGGTAGTTTGAGCATTCTTTGGCATTGCCTTTCTTTGGGATTGGAATGAAAACTGACCTTTTCCAGTCCTGTGGCCACTGCTGAGTTTTCCAAATTTGCTGGCATATTGAGTGCAGCACTTTCACAGCATCATCTTTCAGGATTTGAAATAGTTCAACTAGAATTCCATCACCTCCACTAGCTTTGTTCGTAGTGATGCTTTCTAAGGCCCCCTTGACTTCACATTCCAGGATGTTTGGCTCTAGGTCAGTGATCACACCATTGTGATTACCTGGGTCGTGAAGATCTTTTTTGTACACTTCTTCTGTGTATTCTTGCCATCTCTTCTTAATATCTTCTGCTTCTGTTAGGTCCATACCATTTCTGTCCTTTATTGAGACCATCTTTGCATGAAATGTTCCCTTGGTATCTCTAATTTTCTTGAAGAGATCTCTAGTCTTTCCCATTCTGTTGTTTTCCTCTATTTCTTTGCTTTGATGGCTGAGGAAGGCTTTCTTATCTCTTCTTGCTATTCTTTGGAACTCTGCATTCAGATGCTTATATCTTTCCTTTTCTCCTTTGCTTTTTGCTTCTCTTCTTGTCACAGCTATTTGTAAGGCCTCCTCAGACAGCCATTTTGCTTTTTTGCATTTCTTTTCCATGGGGATGGTCTTGATCCCTGTCTCCTGTATAATGTCACAAATTCAAGCTTGCTCTGTGTTATTCCAGACCAGGGAGAAGGAGTTCCTTTAAAGACTAACTTTGAATCTACTTCCTCCCTCATCGCTGTTTTTGCAATGTATGCTGTCACTCCTCAGCCTATCTTGAATTATCTTTTTGTCTCCAGGCCTTTTTGCCCTTGCCTGCTTTGACATGAAGACCCATGGTTTAGCTTTCTTTTGATGCCCCTAATGCTTAAAATCATGCTGAGAATCTTTCTAATTTAATAAACAGAGAAGTATGATGTATTTACCTTTATACCTGTAGCCACGCAGGTCTGGTTCACAAAGCAAATTAACTCGTCTCTGAAGTTCAGGGCTTCCCAGCTGCTTCAAAGCCACACGCTCTTCTGCACTGACGTGAACGTGCACATACACACCCAGGGCTTAAGCAATGAAGTCCCTTGTGTGCTGTGCAGCTGGGACCTGGGACTGGTGAAAACGCAGCTGGGAATCCTTTTCAACTCATAATGGGCTCTGCTCCAAGTTTCAGCCATCACACTGCCTGTTTCAAAACACTGATTCAGCTTCCAGGGAACATACAAATTCCTGCAGGAGGGAGTGGGGAAGAAGGTACAGTCCTCCCATGGTGCAGAGGATACCTGCCACCGCCTCACGGGACGAGTGAGAGCAGAGCAGAGAGTTGGCACCTTCTTCATTTATTCTGCGCTTACCCTCTGGCAGTAGCAAAAGTCAACATCAAAAATTGATGGAAAGTAAAGCCGGGAAAAGCGTACAGTGACCCTCCATATCTTCGGGCTCTGTATCTTTGGAATTAACAAACCAGGGACTGAAAATCCTTTTTAAAAATTCCAGAAAGTTCCAAGAAGCAAAACTTGAATGTGCTGTATGAATGCAACTACTTGGGCTTCCCAGGTGGGTCAGTGGTAAAGAATCTGCCTGTCATTGCAGGAGACACGAGTTTAATCCCTGGCTTAGGAAGATCCCCTGGAGGAGGGAATGGCAGCCCACTCCAGTAACCCTGCCTGGGAAATCCCACGGACAGAGGAGCCTGGCGGGCTACAGTCCATGAGGTCACAAAGAGTTGGACACGACACAACAACT
>NW_011494761.1:1374189-1374750 GCF_000754665.1 Bison bison bison | reverse complement strand
CAACAACAAAACAAAAGCAAGTACTTACGTAGCAGCTGCATTGCATTTACGACTGTTTACATAGCATTTGTACTGTGTTAGGTGTTATAAATAATCTGAAGATGACTGAAAGCATACGGGATGATGTGCTTAGGTTGTCAGCAAATACTGTACAGTTTTATACAAGGGACAGGAGAGCGTCCAGATTTTATCAGAGGCGGCTGTGGAACCAGTCCCCAATGAATACCAAGAGACCAATGTAAAGCTGGTTGAAAGAAAGCTAGCTTTGATTATCTGATATTCATAAAGACATCCCTAATCTCTTCCACTGCATTTCCATTGCAAAGACAGGTCAACCAAGAAAGGACAATTGGGTTAGTTTAAAAAGTTCCCTTCTAAGGGAACACAAATTTCAAAGACATGAGATGTAAGCAAATTCCATTCTTAAACTGCAGCACCAAAGCAAGGCTTTTGAACTAACTCCTGTTCTTGGGAATATTCTCAGCAGAGCAAAGGACTCATCCACAAAGTGTTCTTCCTCTCCCTAATACATCTGGTTTGATTTTATTTATTTTTTTAAAT
>NW_011494761.1:1369060-1373975 GCF_000754665.1 Bison bison bison | reverse complement strand
TTTTAAATTTTATTTTATTTTTAAACTTTACATAATTGTATTAGTTTTGCCAAATATCAAAATGAATCCACCACAGGTATACATGTGTTCCCCATCCTGAACCCTCCTCCCTCCTCCCTCCCCATACCATCCCTCTGGGTCGTCCCAGTGCACCAGCCCCAAGCATCCAGTATCGTGCATTGAACCTGGACTGGCATCTCGTTTCATACATGATATGTTACATGCTTCAATGCCATTCTCCCAAATCTTCCCACCCTCTCCCTCTCCCACAGAGTCCATAAGACTGTTCTATACATCAGTGTCTCTTTTGCTGTCTCGTACACTGGGTTAGATTTTAGGGGGAGATGTCAGAAAGGGCTTACAAATGCTAATGTGCTCTGGGTACTATAACGTTCATCTGCCTAGGTTCCTCTGTTTTTCTGGCCGTGCCTCGAGTCATTGGTCAGGCAAACGCTAAGCAGGTTTTTAAGGAACAGCAGCCAAACTGGGAAGGGTGCATGTGTGTACAAACGTAAAATCCAAACATTATTGTCAGCACTGAAGTTTGAAACCCTGAGAAGCCGGCTCCGTGCCCTGTCATGATCTGCAGTCGGTCTGCTGATGCATAAGCTTTGGTTGGAGGAAAATGAGTCCTCTCACAATAATTCTAAACATTAATTTATGTGCTCTCTCATCGATTTATTAAACTCCCCCAAAATACCATGCTTCAAATTAATGATACATTTGTTTGAAAAGAATGGATACAAAAGTTGTGGGAATGATACTCAAACTATCAGCTCACAGACAGCATTCCTGGTTACCTGTCTAGGGTACCCTGGGAATGAGGGGAAGAGTGTGCACCAACGTCACTGTCAACTTTCTTCACCCCAGAACCAGAGAAATGCAAGTGCCTGAATCAAGGTATCAGATCAGATCAGTCGCTCAGTCGTGTCTGACTCCTTGCAACCCCATGAATCGCAGCACGCCAGGCCTCCCTGACCATCACCAACTCCCGGAGTTCACCCAGACTCACGTCCATTGAGTCAGTGATGCCATCCAGCCATCTCATCCTCTGTCATCCCCTTCTCCTCCTGCCCCCAATCCCCCCCAGTATCAGAGTCTTTTCCAATGAGTCAACTCTTCACATGAGGTGGCCAAAGTACTGGAGTTTCAGCCTTAGCATCGTTCCCTCCAAAGAAATCCCAGGGCTGATCTCCTTCAGAATGGACTGGTTGGATCTCCTTGCAGTCCAAGGGACTCTCAAGAGTCTTCTCCAACACCACAGTTCAAAAGCATCAATTCTTCGGCGCTCAGCCTTCTTCACAGTCCAACTCTCACATCCATACATGACCACAGGAAAAACCATAGCCTTGACTAGACGAACCGGCCTACTTGACTTCACTTTCCAGGATGTCTGGCTCTAGGTCAGTGATCACACCATTGTGATTATCTGGGTCATGAAGATCTATTTTGTACAGTTCTTCTGTGTGTTCTTGCCATCTCTTCTTAATATCTTCTGCTTCTGTTAGGTCCATACCATTTCTGTCCTTTATCGAGCTCATCTTTGCATGAAATGTTCCTTTGGTATCTCTGATTTTCTTGAATCAAGGTATATGGTGACACTTTTTAAAACATAAAAGAAAGACATACTTAAAGTTACTTTCTGGTAAACTTACATAATAATGGCTTTACAGGGTTTATTTTATTTTTTGAGAAATTCAGCACCTTCCCACCTATTCTCCGTGCTCTCCCAAAATAAATGAGAGACGAGAGAATGGCTTTATTATCCTGGTTTAGGACTGACCCTCAATGGGTATCCCTGGTGGCACAGAGGGTAAAGAATCTGCCTGCAGTGCAGGAGACCCAGGTTCGATCCCTGGGTTTGAAAGAACCCCTGGTGAAGGAAAGGGTTGCCCACTCCAATATTCTCACCTGGAGAATCTCATGGACAGAGGAGCCTGGCAGGCTAAAGTCCATGGGGTTGCAAAGGGTCAGACACGACTGAGCGACTAACACATACACACATTCAGGGACGAAAATGCCCCTCATTCTTTCATTAAACAAATATTTATTGACTGCAAGTCACTGGGAAAGTTCCGTGACAGATGTTAAGGACACAACAGAGAGTGAGTAAAAGATCCTGTCTTTGCCTCTTAAAGAATTTAGAGTCCTGGGAGAAAAAGACAGGCGAGCAGATTACTATAATCTAGAAGGACTCAGATCAATATCATGGTGAATAAGGGATGCTTCCATGCTCAGTTCCTTAATCACATCCAACTCTTCATGACCCTGTGGACTGTAACCACCAGGCTCCCCTGTCCATGGGATTCTCCAGGCAAGAATACTGGAGTGGGTTGTCCTGCTTTCCTCCAGGGGAGCTTCCCAACACAGGGATCGAACCTGGGTCTCCTGCACTGCGGGTGGATTCTTTATCCACTGGACCGCCTGGGAATCCCTTAATAAGGGGGGACTTGGGAACAAATGGGAAGGAAACCCAGCCCAGTGTGTTCGAGGAAGAGGTCAGGGACTATTCTCTGGAAGAAGAGATGTGTAGGCTAAGACCAGAAGAATCAGGAGTTAGGTGGGAAGAGTGGTAAGCTGAGGTATGTGGGAGACTTTGGGTTCAGCTCTGCTGCAGTGAGGGAGGGGTGAGCTCCCCACTGACAGAGCAGACAAGCTGCGATCGCGGCCTTTGCCCGCATTCTCCAGTGTCGGAGCGGTCAGCAGTGAGTATTTCTACAGAGCTGGTAAGCATGCAGAGCAACCTGGCACCGCACTTGTCCCCACGGAGGCAGAAGGCACGCCGGCAAGCCATCTAGCCTTAAGACGGGGTTTAAATGTCACAGACATCTATATTTGCCCAAATTTGATACTACAAACACTTCTGCAGCAGTCACATTATACATTTCTGTAGGTTAAATTTTTAGAAGGTGCATTGCTGAATAGACTGGTATGTGATTGTTAGATATTGATACCTTGTCTTCCAAAGGTGTCAATTTGCAATTCCACTGGTATTGTATGACTACCTGTTTCCCCGTATTCTGTATACTTTTTGGATCTTTACCAGTCTTAAATTTACTTCAATTTGCATTTTCTTATAAGAGAAGTTGATCATTGTCCATCTTTTCTATTAACAAAGAGTCATTTTGTGAACTGTCTGTGCATCACCTTTGGCCCCATTTCTAATATGTTCGACTTTCTCTTATTGGTTTGAAGGAACTCTTTGTATAGGCAGTATATGCATGAACAATAGTTTTGTTTTTTTTTAATATTCTGCTGTGTGTGTGTTAAGTCGCTTCAGTCATGTCGAACTCTGTGTGACCCCATGGACTGTTGCCCGCCAGGCTCCTCTGTCCATGGGATTCTCCAGGCAAGAACACTGAAGTGGGTTGCCTTGCCCTCCTCCAGGGGATCTTCCCAACCAAGGGATCAAACCCATGTCTCCTGCAGCTCCTGCATTGCAGGCAGAATCTTTACCACAGAGTGAAAAAGTTGGCTTAAAGCTCAACATTCAGAAAACGAAGATCATGGCATCCAGTCCCATCACTTCATGGGAAATAGATGGGGAAACAGTGGAAACAGTGTCAGACTTTATTTTTTTGGGCTCCAAAATCACTGCAGATGGTGACCACAGCCATGAAATTAAAAGATGCTTACTCCTTGGAAGGAAAGTTATGACCAACCTAGATAGCATATTCAAAAGCAGAGACATTACTTTGCCAACAAAGGTCCGTCTAGTAAAGGCTATGGTTTTTCCTGTGGTCATGTATGGATGTGAGAGTTGGACTGTGAAGAAGGCTGAGTGCCAAAGAATTGATGCTTTTGAACTGTGCTGTTGGACAAGACTCTTGAGAGTCCCTTGGACTGCAAGGAGATCCACCCAGTCCATTCTGAAGGAGATCAGCCCTGGGAATTCTTTGGAAGGACTGATGCTAAAACTGAAACTCCAGTACTTTGGCCACCTCATGTGAAGAGTTGACTCATTGGAAAAGACTCTGATGCTGGGAGGGATTGTGGGCAGGAGGAGAAGGGGAGGACAGAGGATGAGATGGCTGGATGGCATCACTGACTCTTTGGACGTAAGTCTGGGTGAACTCCGGGAGTTGGTGATGGACAGGGAGGCCTGGCGTGCTGCGATTCATGGGGTTGCAGTCGGACACGACTGAGCGACTGAACTGAACTAAACTGAACTGAAATAGTTTTGAGGTCCAAACTTATTTTAGCTTACTCTTCAGTGTGGAAAATGGCGTCTCAAGCATTGGTTCAAGTGCTAAAGGAAATGCAGAACAGCTTCCTGAGAAATATCTTGATTTGGATTTCAAATATCCCTGACCTTCCACATAGAGGAAAATCTGCCTAAACACATTATTGACCAGGAGATTTTTCCTGAAACCAGTGCCTGTGACCATAATAAGTTTGATTATTTATAGAAATGAAGTAAGAACTGACACAGACATCTTTGAGGTTCTTCCATTATTGGGACCAATCAATTGGAGTATAGTAAGAAGGAGTTAGAGGAAAGCTTGACACCAAAGAAAATCTTCTGAAACAGCTGGGATTTCAGTTGATACAAAGGGTAGAAGAAAGTGAACTTTAAGGTGCCAGAGTAGCCCACTAAATGAAATGAGATGTGGAGGCTCATGTTTGGAGAGGGTAGAGAGAAGGAACCCATTTTAAAAACCTAGATTGAAATAACATCTGATGTACTTATGGAACCTATAATTCTGCTAGCTTATGATTAATGATGAATTTGATAAAGGACTTCTTCTGGGCATATCTCAGAAATGTGCTAAGAGAAACTTGGGAGACAGGTGGAATCGGTGCTTGGATGTAGGACAGGCATTTCCTCTCCTGATGTGAGGGAACAGGCCTCTGTGACCAGTCCAGTTCAGGTCAGTCGCTCAGTCCTGTCCGACTCTTCACGACCCCATGAATC
>NW_011494761.1:1367912-1368960 GCF_000754665.1 Bison bison bison | reverse complement strand
GTGCCTGAATCAAGGTATCAGATCAGATCAGTCGCTCAGTCGTGTCTGACTCCTTCGCAACCCCATGAATCGCAGCACGCCAGGCTCCCTGTCCATCACCAACTCCCGGAGTTCACCCAGACTCACGTCCAAAGAGTCAGTGATGCCATCCAGCCATCTCATCCTCTGTCGTCCCCTTCTCCTCCTGCCCACAATCCCTCCCAGCATCAGAGACTTTTCCAATGAGTCAACTCTTCACATGAGGTGGCCAAAGTACTGGACTTTCAGCCTTAGCATCATTCCCTCCAAAGAAATCCCAGGGCTGATCTCCTTCAGAATGGACCAGGTGGATCTCCTTGCAGTCCAAGGGACTCTCAAGAGTCTTGTCCAACAGCACAGTTCAAAAGCATCAATTCTTTGGCACTCAGCCTTCTTCACAGTCCAACTCTCACATCCATACATGACCACGGGAAAAACCATAGCCTTGACTAGACGAACCTTTGTTGGCAAAGTAATGTCTCTGCTTTTGAATATGCTATGTAGGTTGGTCATAACTTTCCTTCCAAGGAGTAAGCGTCTTTTAATTAGGAAACACTGATTCTGAAAGGGCAAGGCCAGGACCAGGGCCAGGTCAAAGGTCTTAGACCTGTCAGCTCCTGTGCTTTGGTACTCGTTTGCTCTTGACTTTGTTTTCCAGTGAAAAATTCTTTTTGGAAAGGAAAAATGGACCTTGGGTTTCGGTGGCCCCGTGGCCGAGGGGCTGGCTGGGCCCCTCTTGGCCCACGGGCGGGGTGCGACGTCCTGCTTGAGATGCACGCGGCCCTAGCGGCAGCGGCGGTGGAGCTCAGCCCGATCCGGAGCCTGGGGCACACCCACAGGGTGGGCAGAGACCGGCCTGGGGCGCCGGCCTCTCCCCCGGGGGCAGCTTCGGCCAGGGGCCCAGCACTGCGCCCACCTGGGCTCAGACACGGGGTGGCTTCGGAGAGGCAGGTAGACGGGGTGAGATCCGCAGAGCGCTTTGCCAGGGGCTTGATGCTGACTCTCGGGGAAGGGGCCGGGGGGCCGCGCG
>NW_011494761.1:1358839-1367811 GCF_000754665.1 Bison bison bison | reverse complement strand
GGGGGGAGGGGGCGGGGGAGCCGCTGCGCAGGAGGAAAGGGAGGTCAGGGAGGGGGCGGCCCGCCGGCGGCAGCATGGACCTTATGGAGCCCGCTTCTAGGACAAGCGTGCAAATCCTGTGAACAGCCGCGGGAGCCAGGCTGCGCTAGCTCCAGCCTGCGCATTGTCCGTGTCACTGTAATTAGGTAAACCATGCCCCATTCCGGGACACTCGGAGGGAAAATGCAGTATACTTCCAGCAATGGTAAGGGACACCGCGGGTTTCAACAAAATGAAGCCCGCTCGCTGTAGATACGAGGCTCCATCTTCCCTGCAAGTGGCTTTATAGCATATAAAACCAGCCTTCCTTTCTGCAATTAAATCAGCACGGGATGAATGTGTCTCATTCCCTGACGGAAAGGCTTTGAGGTACCACAGGAGAAGCACTCTAATAAACGCTTATCTCAGATGCTGACCACACCTGAGCACTGGCTGCACTGAGAATGGTGAGCCACGGCCCCAGGCCTTCAGCCTGACCCAGAAAGAAACCTCGGTGTCCAAACTCCGCGATGAAGAGGTCAGGATGAGACCTGCCGGGATGGGAGAAACGTGATTACGTCCGGACCGAGCCCCTCACCTCACCATCTCAGAGAAGGCATTTCTGACCTCTCCTCTAGAGGTCTCCAGAGGCCTCCTGCACCCCGTCAGCCCACCCACAGTGGTTGGAAGATGAAGAGCAGGGTCTGCAGCCTCTCTCTCCTATGAGAGTCGTGCGATAGAACGGGGCACCACTATTTCTCAAGCTGCAACCCAGCTCTTTAAAAGTAACCCCCCTTTTAATCTCTAAAAGAAGGGAAATGGAAGTCTTTGAGCAGCCATAAAGAAAATCCTAAGATGTGCTCAGAGAGAAAAGTACTCCTAAGAAACGCAGCTCTCAGCACCAAAACAGCACTTTCAACGTGGATGGAAAGGTGAGTGGCATTTCCTCGCACGGTGCCCCAGGAATCATGATGTTTCCAGCCTCACCTCCCGTGACACCTGCATCCTACAAACGTCAGGCCCAGTTCACACACATCCACCGCTTCTCAACCCTGCCCCCTCTGCAGGGGACTAGGGATTGACCGATTCTTATTTCAGCTGGTACAGTCAGGGGACACGATGGTGCTTGAGATTCAGAAACGAACCCCAAAGGAAGCTAGGAAACTGGGATGTACGGGGTAGTCACCTTCATGTCCACAAAGATTACTTGGTATCTTTAGTTGTATTTAACCAGAAGCAGAGTTTACACTGAAATGTAGCCGTCAAAACTGGCATCTGATCACTAAATTTACTTCCTGTTGTTCACCTTTGGCTGGAAAGTCCACCTCGCACCAGTGCTGTGATCTGATCAGAGTGCTGGGAAACGCCATGCTTGTTTACACAGCAGCTGCTGTTCTTGGCCTTTGGGAACTCATCCGGCCTTAAGTCACTGCCATGCACTCTCAAGTGAGCCCCCATTTGAGTAGGTGTCAGTTTGGATCTCTCTCTCACAAGCTCCTGTTACACGGCCGAGGGTGAGGTATACCCTTCCCAGCTGCTCAGTTGTTTCATCCGGAAAAAGGAAGCTACTTCATAAGTGTGTTGAGAGGAGAAATTCAGATAAGGTTTACAGGTGCTTGTGGGTTTGCCTGGTGACTCAGATGGTAAACAATCTGCCTGCAATGCAGGAGACCAGGGTTTGGTCCCTAGAGAAAGGAATGGCAACCCAGTCCCGTATTCTTGCCTGGAGACTCCAAAGGATGGAGGAACCTGGTGGGCTACAGTCCATGGGGTCGCAGAGAGTCAGACACAACTGAGTGACTACACACACACACAGGTGGTGGTATCAGATACGGGTGAGTGCTCCGCAGGTGGCAGGTGTTAGCAGTCGTGGTATAAGAGCATTGCTGTCGTTCAGTTTCTCTGGCTAAGGGTGTGTAAACCAGGCAGAAGAGGCCGGGGCGGGCACAGTCAATGTGTCTTCAGTTTTGATTTGCTTGTTGCCCTCTCTGGCAATGAAAGGCCATCAGTGAGGCTTTTGAGAGAGTGGATCCAATTTTTTTTTTTTTTTTCCTATATTCAACTGGTGCCCTCTTTGTTTGGTCATGGACACACTGCCTGATGAACAATGAAAATTCTATAATGTTTCCACACAACTCCTGCCTCTTGGTAGCCACGGCAGACTTGCCCTGCCGCTGTCATTTACAACAGGGCCCCCAGCCCATCACTTGCAGCCACGTTGCTGTGGGGGCAGCTGCTCAAAGGCGTTTCAAGTGGGAAGAAAGTGGCCGAGCCAGGCGCTACCAGGTGCTGCCCTCCACGCTGTTGGGGCTCTGGGAAACAGTAACCACCCCCCAAAGGGTGGAGACTTCTGCTTCCAACCCAGGCCAAGCAGCTAAACACAGGATCTTCCTGAGATTTATTAATTACAACAAAGGCCCAGGTAATTCACAGCACTTGGAGACCTGCATAGCTAGGAGGAAACAGTGCAGCACAATGATGCAGTTCCAAGCAAAGGTGATCTGTTAGGACAATCCTTCAAACCTTTCTCGTAGGAGTGAAGAATTTCTCAATGCAATTACGTGGTGTCAATGCATAATGCATAGCTGGGACTTATATACAACCCTGTCAAATATAGAATACAGTATCTCCTTAAAGACTCCAAATTCAATAACCTATCTGGGAAATCTGAGAATTCTTCCTCCACCAGAATGGGAAAGATGTTCAGAAAAGGATCTTCCCACAGGTGGTTTTAGAAATGCTAGTTTCTTGGACTGTCAATAGGTTTTACACAAAAGGTATATCTAAATTCATCTGAATCAAAATAATAAGATAAATAATTTATAAGTTAAATAATTGAATAAAATTAAATAAGATTCTCTACCCCCCAACACTCAGAGCTTCTAATATGTTGATCTTCACTTTTCACTTTCATGCATTGTAGAAGGAAATGGCAACCCACTCCAGTATTCTTGCCTGGCGAATCCCAGGGACGGGGGAGCCTGCTGGGCTGCCGTCTATGGGGTCGCACAGAGTCGGACATGACTGAAGTGACTTAGCAACCCCATGTATAGCATTTTCCAAATATGCTTAGTCAGAGAGAGAGAGACTTGGAGACAGAGGGGAGTCAGGTGACTGCAGGAGCGTGTTTTCTCGGGGCACACTTTGGGAAAAGCTCTGGAGACATAAGCATCCTGAGGACAGGGACACTGTAGTTCTCTGTGTTGCTCCCAGACCTCCAGCATAGTGCCTGGAATGGAATAGGTATTTGATAAATCATTAATTAAATGAATTAATGAACACTAAAGCAATTCTTCAGATTTATTGATAAATTCTCATACAGCAAGAAAACAGTTTCTGGTCAGGCCAAAAGAATGGTTGCTGAGATATCTCACTTGCTGCTGCTGCTGCTGCTAAGTCACTTCAGTCATGTCCGACTCTGTGCGACCCCATAGACGGCAGCCCACCAGGCTCCCCCGTCCCTGGGACTCTCCAGGCAAGAACATTGGAGTGGGTTGCCATTTCCTTCTCCACTCACTTGCTAAAGGGCACAATCAATTTCATGGTAAAATTTAGAATAATTCAGAAAATAAGAAAGAAACGGATATTTCAGGGAATGAAAACATATCACATATCTAGAAAAAGAAATTATTTGAATACAGGAAATTCAGTGAATGATGCTTTTGCAAATGACCTCTACAGGATACTGTCTTTATCTGCTCATGCGCTGTGACCTAAAGGCCGGCCTGGCCGCAGGCACTTCCGTTTGTCTTCAGCAGCAGGGCACCAGGGGGGTGAGGGGCGTGCTGTGTGACTCCCTCACCGTCTCTAGTGAATAGGTGTTGGCGGGAGGGAAGGGAGCCGGACGAAGGAGGAGCGCTTCTCTATCTGGAGCCTTCTCCAGCCCCGACCACAGCGCGCCCCACCCCACACACCTGGCCGCGGCCCTGGCTCCAGCCTTCGTGACCCACACAGCGCTGTGCAGACCATCTGGACCTCTGCCTGAGGGCAGCGTGGGTAACGAGGGCCCCGCGGAGGAGCTGCAGACGCCGTGAGGAACCGCACATCGGCGCCAGGAGGCCCGTTGTCAGGCCTGGGCCCTGTCCCCGAGGAGACTTACAGGGTGCCAGAGAGGGGAGCTGGGGCCCTCCACGCCTGGCAGGGTAGTGATACAGGGAAGTACAGCATTTCAGCTATCAGGGAGGAAGAGATCAGACAGTTTGATAACCACTTACGTTTACTCATTTATGTATTCTGAGAAGACTAGGCTGGTGAAGAATTTTTGGGAGACCAGCAAATTATTAGCATTCTCTGTTGAAGGCAAAGAAGGTGTTACTATCTAAAGTAAGATGATTAAGTTGCAATTCTTCAGTGTACAAAAATACTTTTAAATCTCTAGCAGAATATCTACAATCAAGCAAAGGCTCTGCTTCCTATGCCAGCAGCTGCTACATTTTAAGTGCTTTCCTAGGAATTCTATGTTGCCAAAAATACAATTATTATATTTTTCAGTTACTTCAGAAAACTTTACGACAAACTGTTGCAAAATGTCAGAATCTGAAATAAGAATCTGCAAAGAAACTTGTTTCAATCACATTCATTTTGGCTGTGAGGTACAAGCTTGGTGATCCCATCTTGATAGATCAGGTTTCATTGGCCTTGTAAGCACTGTGTAATTTACTTCTACAGTTGAATTCTATCACTGGAGATCTGAGCTCTGAGGAACTGGCTGTCGGGCTGTTTTCTGCGTGTAAGGAAGATCTAGGCTGTGTCTTCTGGGTGAAGCTACTGTTCTGTTAGATCAGCTGCACATCGGCAGTAAGGACAGTCATCTCCAAACTGATCTCATGTAATTCAGAGTAACAGGGGGCATTAGGGACTTCTAGACTTTAGACTGCCTTTAACTTCTACTTGCTATGACGATTTTGAAATTAGAAGACTAAGGCCATTTCACAAATGTTAACAGTTTTCAAAAAAACATCTGTTTTTCAGTCGCTAAGTTACGTTCAACTTTGACTCCATGGAATGCAGCATGCCGGGCTTCCCTGTCCTTCACTATCTCCAACAGTTTCTTCAAATTCACGTCCATTGAGTTGGTGGTGCTATCTAATCATCTTATCCTCTGCTGCCCCCTTCTCCTTTTGCTTCTAGTTTTTCCCAGCATCAGGGTCTTTTCCAATTAGTTATCCCTTCATATCAGGTGGCCAAAGTATTGGAACTTCAGCTTCAGCATCAGTCCTTCCAATGAATATTCAGGGTTGATCTCCTTTAGGACTGATTGGTTTGATCTCCTTACTGTCCGAGGGACTCTCAAGAGTTCTCCAGCACCACAGTTTGAAAGTATCAATTCTTCAGTGCTCAGTCTTCTTCATGGTCCAACTCTCACATCCAAACATGATTACTGGAAAAACCATAGCTTTGAGTATGCAGACCTTTGACAGCAAAGTGGTGTCTCTGCTTTTTAATAAAACAGAAGGCTGTGCTTAAACAACTGGACTATGCCAGGGCCTTAGCTGATCTCTGGAAAGGAGAGGAAAACTCTGACTGAAGGAGTGTCTACTGTATGCAATTAACTCTACTTCAAATGATCACATCTATGGTCTTATTTACACTTGATCTTAGCCAAAAGGCCAAGAAGCGATCTCTATGGTCTTATTTAATAGTCACAAATCCCTGCTGTGTTATTTTCCCATGTTCCAAGAAGGGATACTCAGATACTAAGAAATTCATTCAGGCAACTTAGGTCCTGTAACCCATGAATTATGTGGTAGAGCCAGCATTTGAAACCATATCTGTCTAAAACCAAAGTCCAGGCTCTTTCCACCAAATAATCAGAAAACATTACATTAAGTTGGTCAGTGTATTAAGATAATATTTGAAATGTTCTTGAACTACTCTGTCCATCAGGAAGTTATCAGAACAGTTTATCAACTCTCTTATTATCAGTTCAGTTCAGTTCAGTCGCTCAGTCATGCAACTCTTTGGGACCCCATGGACTGCAGCACGCCAGGCCTCCCAATCCATCAACTCCTGGAGTTTACTCAAATTCATGTCCGTCGAGTCAGTGATGCCATCCAACCGTCTCATCCTCTGTCGTCCCCTTCTCCTCCCGCCTTCAATCTTCCCAGCATCAGGGTCTTTTCCAATGAGACAGTTCTTTGCATCAAGTGGCCAAAGTATTGGAGTTTCAGCTTCAGCGTCAGTCCTTTCAATGAATATTCAGGACTGATTTCCTTTAGAATGGACTAGTTGCATCTCCTTGCAGTCCAGGGGACTCTCAAGAGTCTTCTCCAACATCACAGTTCAAAAGCATCAATTCTTTGGTATTCAGCTTTCTTTATACTCTAACTCTCACATCCATACATGACTACTGGAAAAACCATAGCTTTGACTAGATGGACTTTGTTGGCAAGTAATGTCTCTGCTTTTGAATATGCTGTCTAGGTTGGTCATAGCTTTTCTTTCAAGGAGCAAGCATCTTTTAATTTCATGGTTGCAGTCACCATCTGCAGTGATTTTGGAGCCCCCCAAAATAAAGTCTCTCACTGTTTCCATTGTTTCCCCATTTATTTGCCATGAAGTGATGGGACTGGATGCCATGATCTTAGTTTTCTGAATGTTGAGTTTTAAGCCAACTTTTTCACTCTCCTCTTTCACTTTCATCAAGAGACTCTTTAGTTCCTTTTCGCTTTCTGCCATAAGGGTGGTGTCATTGGCATATCCAAGGTTATTGATATTTCTCCCAGTGCTCTTGATTCCAGCTTGTGCTTCATCCAGCCTGGTATTTCTCATGATGTTCTCTGCATATAAGTTAAATAAGCAGGGTGACAATATACAGCCTTGACATACTCCTTTCCCGATTTGGAACCAGTCTGTTGTTCCATGTCCAGTTGTAACTGTTGCTTCTTGACCTGCATACAGATTTCTCAGGAAGCAGGTAAGGTGATCTGGTATTCCCATCTCTTTCAGAATTTTCCACAGTTTATTGTGACCCACAGAGTCAAAGGCTTTGGCATAGTCAATAAAGCAGAAGCAGATGTTTTTCTGGAACTCTCTTGCTTTTTCCATGATCCAACGGATGTTGACAATTTGATCTCTGGTTCTTTGCCTTTTCTAAAACCAGCTTGAACATCTGGAAGTTCATGGTTCACACACTGTTGAAGCCTGGCTTAGAGAATTTGGAGCATTACTTTGCTAGTGTGTGAGATGAGTGCAGTTATGTGGTAGTTTGAGCATCCTTTGGCATTGCCTTTCTTTGGGATTAGAATGAAAACTGACCTTTTCCAGTCCTGTGGCCACTGCTGAGTTTTCCAAATATGCTAACATATTGAGTGCAGCACTTTCACAGCATCATCTTTCCAGATTTGGAATAGCTCAACTGGAATTCCATCACCTCCACTTGCTTTGTTCTTGATGATGCTTTCTAAGGCCCACTTGACTTCACATTCCAGGATGTCTGGCTCTAGGTCAATAATCACACCATTGTGATTATCTGGGTCATGAAGATCTTTTTTTGTATAGTTCTGTATATTCTTGCCACCTCTTCTTAATATCTTCTGCTTCTGTTAGGTCTATACCATTTCTGTCCTTTATTGAGCCCACCTTTGCATGAAATGTTTCCTTGCTATCTCTAATTTTCTTGAAGAGATCTCTAGTCTTTCCCATTCTATTGTGGATGTTAGTGGCAAATAGATGCTGATAAATTATTGTATTGAAATATTGACACCATTAGTGTCACAGTGAAACTTCACTTTCCTTTGTTTTACCCCCATCTTTTCAGCTTCTGTTATAGATATGGGATCATCCTGGAGGGGATCAGGCTGCAATCCAATAACATCCATGTTTTGGGGTTTTTTTTTTGGGAGGGGGGTCATTGTTTATCAAGTAAACATCTTAAACTACTGAATCTTATAGTCTGTATTAAAAAGAATTAAATATATTGTCATTACTAACTCATTTGACCAATTTATTCGTTATGAATTTACAACACTTTCTGATTACTAAACACCTCAGGCATTACATAAACAGTTTCCAGTTGAGCATGTCTTCAGGTATTCTGATATAGTACCAAATATCACTTGTAATGATTTTCTTCCTTAGATGGGATAAAGTGTTGTAGTATTACTGAAAAGCAATCTGGAGACTCATGTTACTGCATCTAGAAAGAATTGTCTCATACCACAGTTAAAAAAATAATACACAAATGCACAAAATGCAAAGCATTTCCGTGAGTCATTTCTCACATGCTGCTAAGTACTGCAGAGTATTGCCAAGAGTGGCCTTTAATCTCTGTGGGGGCCGTAACCGCCGTAAATTCTTATTTGCTGTCAAATGTCTTTTGCAAGGGTATTAGAAAAGATAGGAGGTAGGAAATCCTTCCAAGATACCTTACTTTATTTTTTGACCTGATTTGATTATCGTTACCACTTTATGTCTGTTGATAGCTCAGAATGTGCACATTTTACCCGCCCCAGGCAGAATCACAAAGCGGGCTTCATGACGCCTCGGTGTTTGCCCACTCTGCTTTCCAGGGTCTCTCACACTCCCTCCCAGCAAGTTTCATGCCCCCTGAGCCAACCCCTGCTCTCTGTCCAAAACACTTTTTAACGACTTTAAGGTTATATTCTCAGCAAAACACAGACCAGCACGATCTACTGATCCACATTCATGGATCACTGTGTGACATCTCACAGCTAAAGATCTTCCACGAGAAACTGGGCCTGAACGAGTAAAGCTAAGGCGTGGAGAAAGCAGACTTCCTGAAGGGGTCCCCCTCCCGTCGTGGGCGTGCCCTCCGGGGTCCTTTGCGGCTCCGAGTGTGCGCGGCTTTTGTTTCTGAGCCCACAGGCGTGCTTGGTAGGGTGGCTTGACTGCCCTGCCCTCACTTCTGTCGCTCTGGGCAGAAAACCAAACTAGGCCACAGTTTCCCAACCTTGGCGCCACTGTCCCGGTGCTGGAAACACACTCCTAGTTTT
>NW_011494761.1:1350369-1358739 GCF_000754665.1 Bison bison bison | reverse complement strand
AACACACTCCTAGTTTTAAAACCTTCCAGAATTTGTGCATGTGTGGGGAATCTGTCTTCAGCCGGGTCTGACTCTTTGTGACCCCATGGACTGTGGCCCTCCAGGCTCCTTTGTCCGTGGGATTTCCCAGGCAGGAATACTGGAGTGGGTTGCCATTTCCTCCTCCAGGGAACCTTCTCAACCCAGGGATTGAGCCTGCGTCTCCTGCATTCGCAGGCAGATCCTTTACCACTGAGCCACCTCAGAATTTGTGAGGAGTAGTAATCCATGCTGTTAACCATGTTAGGGAAGGGTGGATAAAATGGGAGGTAGATTTGGTGCTGTGCTGAGCCTGGAGAACTGAATATCAGATTTTCAGGAATTTTGTGAGTCAACCGACATTACCTTGGCAACTTAATATCAGTCACAGGTGGGAATGACTCAGACAAAGGTACACACATTAGCTGCCCCGCTTTCGCCGCTAGCTGCTCTGGGGAGAGCCGGGACTGGGATGTGGGTGCGTTTCCCGCAACACCAGAAGCTCTGTGTCCACCCCTCCTGCATCGCTCTGGGGAGAGCCGGGACTGGGATGTGGTTGCGTTTCCCGCAACACCAGAAGCTGTGTCCAGCCCTCCTGCATCGCTCTGGGGAGAGCCGGGACTGGGATGTGGTTGCGTTTCCCGCAACACCAGAAGCTCGTGTCCAGCCCTCCTGCATCTACGTGTTCACTTTCGTATCCCTTGGTCTGGTGCGTTCCACACGCACTTGGTGTGTGTTGAATAAATGAATAAGCTGGAGACAGAAGAGATGTTTTACACAGTATGTAAAATTTGTTTTGGTCTTTACTGAAATGTCAAAAAAAAAAAACCCAAAAAGATGCAGGTCTATTTCCTCCTGGCCCCTCTTTGCCTGCCTGTTAGTAGTAGCTGCCTCCCAGCTTCTCATTCTGTGACTTTAATTCCTATAGCTGGAGGTCACTATTTGCTCAACTCCTGTCTCACACGCATAACCTCATCCATTTAGTTCTGTCAGATAGGTTCATGAATATCCTACAGAATATATTCTTAAAAAGTTAGGGGGAAACAAATAAAGAACTTCAAGTGTCTATTTGGGCTGCTATAATACATTACCATAGACTGAGTGCTTAGAAACGACAGAAACAGATGTCTCCTGGTTCTCCAGACTAAGTACCCAGTCAAGGCGCCAGCAGACACGGTGTCTCAGGGGAGCCCGCTTCCTGGTCCATAGCCTGCCACCTTCTCTCTGTCCTCACATTGGCAAAAGCAGCGAGGGAACTCTCTTGGGAGTCTCTTTTATGAGGGCACTAACTTTACCCATGAGGGTCCCACCCTCATGACGTCGGCACCTCCCAAAGGCGCCATCTCCTAGAACCACCACATTCAGGGTTAGATTTCAACATACGAATTTGGGCAGAAGAAACATTTACTTCACAACATTAACTTTTTAGAAAACTTGGCTTCCGGGACCATTTAGCCACACGATTCCTGTGTTGTTTCAGGAGAACATGCAACTCCCAGGTTATCTGGAGTCTTCATGTGTAAGCAAAACTGTTACTCGTGCTGTGCCTCCCTCAGGGAGTTCATGAAGAATCAAAGAAGGTAACACAAGCACTTTTCCAACCACAGCGGTAGGAGACTAGGACTCGGTTATAGGAAGAAGAACAGGAAAGCTCAAACCTGCGGGAACCAAACAACATTTCAGCAAGAAACTCAAAGGGTCAGTGAAGAAATCAGAAAATACCTGAGACAAATGAAAACAAAAACACAACTTTTCAAAATCATAACAAAAGCATTCCCAGAGGAAAGTTTACAATGATACAGGCCTTCCTCAAGAAACAAGAAAAATCTCAAATAAACACCTAACCTACTACCTAAAGGAACTAGAAAAAAAGAAAAAACAAAGCCCAAAGTCAGCATAAGGAAGGAAATAATAAAGATCAGAGAGAAACAAATAAAATAGAGACCACAAAATAATAAAGATCAATGAAAGCAAAAGCTGGCTTTTGGGAGAGATAAACAAACTGATAAGCTTTCAGCCAGGCTCATCAAGAAAGAAAGAAAAGACCCAAATAAACAAAATAAGAAATGAGAGAGGAGAAATAACAACTGATATCACAGAGACATAAAAATCATGAGAATATTATAAACAGTTATATGCAAACAAATTGGACAACTGAGAAAAAACAGAAAATTTTCTAGAACGGTACAATCTTCTAAGACTGAATCAGGAAGAAATAGACAATCTGAACTGACCACTCACTAGTAGTGAAAAGGAATTTATTAAAACAACAACAAAACACCCAGCTAACAAGAGTCCAGGACCAGGCATTGTCACAGAGGAATTCTACCAAACATATAAAGAAAAGTTAATACCTATCATTCTCAAATTATTCCAAAATATTGAAGAGTAGGAAACACTTCTAAATTCATTCTGCCAGGTAAGCATTACTCTGATACCAAAGCCAGATAAAGATACTACAAGAAAAGAAAACTATGGGCCAAGATACTGGTGAAGCTAGATATAAAAATTCTCAAGAAAATGCTAGCAAACCAAATTGAATAGCACATTAAAAGACTCATATCCCACAGTCAAGTGGAACTTATCCCTAGGATACAAAAGATGATTCAACACACACAAATCAATAAATGTAATATACTATATCAACAGAATGAAAGATTAAAACTATGGTATTTTCAGCTCTATCCTGGGATATTTATATCCCGAATATAACTGGGAATGTTGTCCACTCTATATCAAATTCAAAATGCTAGTTTCTGTTAGGAGGTATATTTGACCAGCTGCTTCAAATTCTGTATAAAAAAAGGTCCTAGAAAGTTTAATAAAGAACCAAATGGAATGAAAAAAAAATTTGCTTATTTTTAGTAACCAGTTAAGAATTTAAAATCTGAGCTGCCAAAAACTGGCTCCAGAAATTAGGCTTTAGCGTGTCATCAGTTCTCCCAGAAAGGATGCCAGAAATGAACATCAGAGAGTAAAGTCGTATCTTGCATGTTTAAGTGTTTCCATGTTTACCAAGTCACTATTTTTCATACTGATAGAATTCCTGATCCTCTCTCTTATCAGCGTTTCAGAATCAGTCTGAATCATGATAAGGAAAACTGAACAAAATTCCTGGCTGTGTTTGTCCTTGTTTCATGCCCTTTTGCATTTGACGTTTGGTATTCTCTAGGATTTTTGTCACACAGAGGATCTTACTCTTGGAAGCACGACACCAGATGAGTCTTTTCCCTTCAGATGGGCCGGTGCTGGTAGAATTCCTGTGCTCCTTACACATACTCTCCACACATAATAACAGGACCAAGGAAGGGGCTCTATTATAGCTCTGGGGACCAGATCGTACAACCAGGAGCAACTGTCTGCACTCATTCTTCTGATGCAGCCCTTTCCCTCTATAGCAGGACTTGAGTTCATATCAGAGGAGGATTTCAAGGGGAAAGATCTGGCTGCATGGTCTTCTCAGAGTTCACTGATGGGCACCATTAATTTGAGGTTCTATATACTCAAAAAGGGCATCACCGACTCGATGGACATGAGTTTGAGTGAACTCTGGGAGTTGGTGATGGACAGGGAGGCCTGGGGTGCTGCAATTCATGGGGTCACAAAGAGTTGGACACGACTGAGCGACTGAACTGAACTGATACTCAAAAAAAAATTTTTTTAAGTATATATTGTGACTCTTTTCAAACTGTACCTTCTGAGTAAATGTAGCC
The DNA here is from genome assembly GCF_000754665.1 of Bison bison bison. Taxonomy (NCBI): domain Eukaryota; kingdom Metazoa; phylum Chordata; class Mammalia; order Artiodactyla; family Bovidae; genus Bison; species Bison bison. Next base: position 1,355,008 of record NW_011494761.1, on the reverse strand, counting down.
CAAAATATATTTTAAAGGTAATTTTAATAACCATCTTCATTTCTACTAGGTCTGAATTTCTTCTAGCCCTATAGGTTTTCAATGTGCCACATGAAGGTCAAAGATTGTACATCTCTGAATTTTATGGCATCTCAATTTTAAGAACTAAATTTCCACACAACAATGCTAAACTAAAAATCTGCATGTGCTCCCCTCTATAAATTAAACTCAATTTTTACAATAGGAAAAAAAAATCTCAGAGCAATTAATTCAGGAGCTGGTGGCAGTAGGGCCTGGATCTGGGTATTTTTCTTTTCAAAACTTTTGAGGCAATTTTAATGTCCAATGAGAACTTCCAGATGTTCACACTAGATTTAGAAAAATCAAAGGAACCAGAGATTAAATTGCCAACATCTGTTTGATCATCGACAAAGCAAGAGAGTTCCAGAAAAACACCTGCTTCTGCTTTATTGACTACGCCAAAGCTTTTGACTGTGCAGATCGCAACAAACTGTGGAAAATTCTTCAAGAGATCGGAATACCAGATCACCTTACCTGCTTCCTGAGAAATCTGCATACAGGTCAGGAAGGAATAGTTACAACCGGGCATGGTACAGCAGACTGGTTCCAAACTGGGAAAGGAGTACGTCAAGGCTATTGTCATCCTGTTTATTTAACTTATACACAGAGTACATCATGAGAAACGCTGGGCTGGAAGAAGCACAAACTGCAATCAATATTGCCGGGAGAAATATCAATAACCTCAGACATGCAGATGACACCACCCTTATGGCAGAAAGTGAAGAAGAACTAAAGAGTCTCTAGATGAAAGTGAAAGAGGAGAGTGAAAAAGTTGGCTTAAAGCTCAACATTCAGAAAACGAAGATCGTGGCATCTGGTCCCATCATTTCATGGCAAATAGATGGGGAAACAATGGAAACAGTGACAGACTTCATTTTCTTAGGCTCCAAAATCACTGCAGATGGTGACTGCAACCATGAAATTAAAAGACACTTGCTCCTTGGAAGAAAAGCTGTGACCAACCTAGACAGCATATTCAAAAGCAGAGATATTACTTTGTCAACAAAGCTCTGTCTCATCAAGGCTATGGTTTTTGCAGTGGCCATGTACATATATGAGAGTTGGACTATAAAGAAAGCTGAGCGCCGAAGAATTGATGTTTTGAACTGTGGTGTTGGAGAAGACTCTTGAGAGTCCCTTGGACTGCAAGGAGATCCAACCAGTCCATCCTAAAGGAGATCAGTCCTGAATATTCATTGGAAGAATTGATGATGAAGCTGAAACTCCAATACTTTGGCCCCTGATGAAAAGAGCTGACCTATTTGAAAAGACCCTGATGCTGGGAAAGATTGAAGGAGGGAGGAGAAGGGGATGACAGAGGATGAGACGGTTGGGTGGCATCACCAACTTGATGGACATGAGTTTGAGTAAATTCCAGGAGTTGGTGATGGACAGGGAGGCCTGGTGTGCTGCAGTCCATGGCGTTGCAAAGAGCCAGACACAACTGAGAGACTGGACTGCACTGGTAGGACAATGAAAGGTAGTTGAGGTGTGGGGTTTGGGCACTCCTACAATATCTGGGCACATCTCTGTCTGCAGTACTCCTACACTCAACCTCTAATCATATGCTACAGAAGCTTCGATAATTCTATGCTGTTTTAAGCTCTCGATTCCTGCCCACCTAGACCTACTAAAACTTTGGTGACATATGTATTTTTGAAAGGTATTTATGAAGTTGCCATGACCTCAGAATCTCTTCTCTCACTCATCCCCTCCAATGAAATTTTGCCTTATTGTGAGATTAAAAAAAATGCACACAAAGCTGAGCTTAGTTTTGTCCTTAATTTTTTTTAATATTTATTTTTAATTGGAGGATAATTGCTTTACTAGTCCTGCCCTTTAAGCAGAGAGTAAGATCATTATTTTCACTGCAGTGTAATTAGTTTAAATCTTTTTTCTTGCTTCACTGTCAGCCACAGAAGTACTTCTTCGTGACACACTCAGAACTAAGAAGGAAGTGTGCATCTCACACAGGAAGAAGTGAGTGTGTTCACAGACCACAAAAAGCATAACTGGCGGTTTCCTGGGCCAAGCCAGAAGTGTGGCTTGCAGTGGGAATGAAAGAATAGCTTGCATCTCTTCCCTCGGAACCCTAGTGGCAGAATGCTTTTCTGAAAGATGACACTGATCATCTCATGTCCTTACTCACAATTTTCCAGTGGTCTTCTGGATACAGGAGACAGGCAGCCTCTGCAGCCCACCACTAAAGAGCCTTACCCCTCACGCCCAGAGCTGCTAGTTCCAGCCTCCTGTTCCACTACTTATCAGCACTGCTACGTGGAGGTCCCCCAGGGAATCCTTCCCTTCCTGCATCACACCCTTCACTGTGCTTTATCCCTGGAGCATCCTCTGTCCCATACAACCAAAATTTGAAATGACCTTTTCCTTTCCAGAAAGTATAAGGCTGTGTTCCTACTAGAATAACTATGGGCTTTGGACTCAGACAGATTCGCTTTAAAATTCCATGACCTTCAGCAATTTTTTCACTTTTTTAGCCAAAAAAAAGCAATGATAGTAATACTCTTTGGGGAGGATGGTCATAAGAATTGTGAATGCATTTAGATGATCAATACATATTTCCTTTCCTTTATCACTGAAATAGCATTGCTGTCTATTGTGGGTTTTTGAGAGCAGGTCTTACTGTTTCTGTAAGATGATAGGGTCCTTGAAAGCAAGGAAGGGTCTTTTCTTAAGTATGTTCTTTAAACATTCTCTAACACGAAGAAGAGTGTCTTGCACTTAGAAAAGTAAAAATGAAAGTGTCAGTCACTCAGTTGTATCCAACTCTTTGCGACCCATGGACAATAACCTCCAGGATCCTCTAGCCACAGAATTTCCCAGGCAAGAATACTGCCGCGGCTTGCCATTTCCTTCTCCCTTGCTAAATTCTGACCCAGGGATCAAACCCATGTCTCCTGCTTGGCAGGAAGATTCTGTACCACAGAGCCATCTGGCAAGCCCAGTGCACATAGAAAGTCATCCATAAACATATTTGATGGCCGAATAAATAAATAAAATTTCTGGTCCTCTGTTGGATAAAAGATAATGGCTTCGAGGAAAATGGGGCCTACAGGATGGTGGAGCAGAAGGACAGACGCTCATCATGAACGCAGATTCCAGAGAGGAGCAAGGGGAGACAAGAAGGCCCTCCTCAGGGACCAGTGCAGAGAAACAGGGGAAACAGCAGGACGGGAAAGACTAGGGATCTCTTCAAGAAAATTAGAGATACCAAGGGAACATTTCATGCAAAGATGGGCTCGAGAAAGGACAGAAATGGTATGGACCTAAAGAAGGAGAAGATATTAAGAAGAGGTGGCAAGAATACACAGAAGAACTGTACAAGAAACATCTTTATGACCCAGATAATTACGATGGTGTGATCACTCACCTAGAGCCAGACATCCTGGAATGTGAAGTCAAGTGCTAAGGAAGCATCACTCGAAACAAAGCTAGTGGAGGTGATGGAATCCCAGATGAGCTGTGTCAAATCCTGAAAGATGATGCTGTAAAAGTGCTGCACTCAATATGCCAGCAAATTTGGAAAACTCAGCAGTGGCCACAGGACTGGAAAAGGTCAGTTTTCATTCCTATCCCGAAGAAAGGCAATGCCAAAGAATGCTCAAACAACCACACAGTTGCACTCATCTCACACGCTAGTAAAGTAATGCTCAAAATTCCCCAAGCCAGGCTTCAACAGCATGTGAACTGTGAACTTCCAGATGTTCAAACTGGATTTAGAAAAGGCAGAGGAACCAGAGATCAAATTGCCAACATCCATTGGATCATTGAAAAAGCAAAAGAGTTCCAGAAAAACATCTGCTTCTGCTTTATTGACTATGCCAAAGCCTTTGACAGTGTGGATCACAATAAGCTGTAGAAAATTCTGAAAGAGATGGGAATACCAGACCACCTTACCTGTCTCCTGAGAAATCTGTATGCAGGTCAAGAAGCAACAGTGAGAACTGGACATGGAACAACAGACTGGTTCCATATCGGGAAAGGAGTACATCAAGAGTGCACACTGTCACCGTGGTTATTTAGCTTATATGCAGAGTACATCATGAGCAATGCAGGGTTGGATAAAGCACAAGCTGGAATCAAGATGGCTAGGAGAAATATCAATAACCTCAGATATGCAGATGATACAAGCCTTATGGCAGAAAGTGAAGAGGAACTAGAGTCTCTTGGTAAAAATGAAAGAGGAGAGTGAAAAAGTTGGCTATAACTCAACATTCAAAAAACTATCATCATGGCATCCGGTCCCATCACTTCATGAAAATAGATGGGGAAACAATGGAAACAGTGACAGACTTCATTTTCTTAGGCTCCAAAATCACTGCAGATGGTGACCACAGCCATGAAATTAAGACACTTGCTCCTTGGAAGAAAAGCTATGACCAACCTAGACAGCATATTAAAAAACAGAGACAACACTTTGCCATCAAAGGTCTATCTAGTCAAAGCTATGGTCTTTCCAGTGGTCATGTACAGATATGAGAGTTGGACTATAAAGAAAGCTGAGCGCCAAAGAATTGATGCTTTTGAACTGTGGTGCTGGAGAAGACTCTTGAGAGTCCCT
>NW_011494761.1:1339136-1350269 GCF_000754665.1 Bison bison bison | reverse complement strand
AAAGCTGAGCGCCAAAGAATTGATGCTTTTGAACTGTGGTGCTGGAGAAGACTCTTGAGAGTCCCTTGGACTGCAAGGAGATCCAACCAGCCCATCCTAAAGGAAATCAGTCCTGAATATTCACTGGAAAGACTGATGCTGAACCTGAAACTTCAGTACTTTGGCCACCTGATGCGAAGAACTGACTCGTTTTACTCATTTCCCTGATGCTGGGAAAGATTGAAGGCAGGAGAAGAAGGGGATGACAGAGGATGAGATGGTTGGATGGGATCACCGAAGCAATGGACATGAGTTTGATCAAGCTCTGGGAGATGGTGATGGACAGGGAGGCCTGGCGTGGTGCAGTTCAAGGGGTCGCAAAAAGTCGGGACATGATTGAGTGACTGAACTGAACTGAACTGAATAGAGTTATTTCACAAAACGTTGCCATGACCAGCATTAATGATAATTATGGAAAATGCATTCAATAACTTATCCAGTGGTAGCCTAGCCTGTCTAGAGTTCCTGGGCATGGACATGAGAATTTCCACTTCACAGAAAAATTGTTGGGCTTATGTTCTGCACAAAAAGGGACCAAGAATCACAGAAAAATTAATTCATTGACATTTGATATCCTTACATTTGCAATGTGAAGAATTAAATAGGCGCTTACAGTTTCCTGTTTAAAATTCTCTTTAATAAACTCCCACTCCTGTGGAGTGCAGATGGCTGCTTAGTGTGTCAGTGAAAAGGATGCTTCAAATTCCACGAGAACAGGAAGGTGCACACGAAAGGGACGTGCTATGGACAGCCCAGGTGGGACACAGTGTCTCTCCCACAACAGGGACAGAAAATCACACTGTACTTGAAACTGAGGTTCAGCGTATAGAGGCTGGTGCTTCCTCAGGAGCAGAGCTGTTTGACAGAGAAGATGCTGGAGGAGTTTCTGTTGCCTCGGAGGAGACGTCTCCGTCCTCGCTCGAGAGAGAAAGAAGAGAGAAGTGGCTGTGATGCTTTCGAGTGTTTACTGCTAAAACTGCTAAAAAGCAGTCATAGTCTTATTAATGATGTAAGAGCAGGCTCGGTTTTATATTGCAAGGGAGGAATGAACACTTGTTGATGTTTAAGATCCATCAGGACTTGCAGGTAAATTGAGACTCTTGACAGACGACCTTGAAACAGAGCAGTGCAGCGTGATATTTCTCTACCACCAGAAAGAAAAGACAGTTTTGACAGCTGAGAAATGGGGACTAGATCTTGAAGTCATTTTTTTTCCTCTTAAAGGAATTTGAAATATAAAACTTGGGACAGAGGTCACATCTTGGTTAGGATGCTCAGGAGTTTAGGGTAATATTAAGAAGGCACACTGACTTCTAATCACTAAGTTTCTGAGGGGAAACAAGTGATGTGATTCAGTGAGAATTAATTTGGAGCGTAGTTTAACAATGCTTCATAACTTCACAAGGACAGATACTTATTCAGTTGGACCTTTATTGCTGTATATAATATTGATGGAAAAATACAGGTTAACATAAAAACTCTTTGATGTAAATGCATGATAACAGTAGCATGTTTATTTCTCCAGCTTATTCTCTTTGGGGCAATAAATATGATGCAAATTAAACAATGGTGCATTTTATTAGCACATTCAAGACTTTTTATAATCTGGATTATTTTTTCAGCTCTTATAAAACCGTTTTAAAAGAATGAAAATCACTTTTCACTTTAATGATTGACTTAATAGCTAGTGGATAATCAATGACACAAGATTGTTTTTCTGAAAATCTAGAAATAAAGTAGAAGGTAAAACTGAAGGGAAACAAAATAATGAAATTCTAGGATCTATCACTGCCACAAGATACAAAACACTTAACAAGAATCAGGTTACCAGCGGTACGTTACTGTTACTCTCATTTACCAAATATGACTGTTAACACTAGAGACTTTTTTCAGTTTCTTTCTGACCTAAGTCTATAAATAAAGAAAAATATCTTACAATTACTTATTATCTTGTTGAAGGGCAGCTCTTGCTGACACCATTTCTAAGATGGACTCCCTTTTTGCAGCCTAAGCTATATTTCTAAGTTTTACCTTACGATGTGTAAATATAACAGACTTAGTGAAAAGACAGAATACAAAACGGGAGCTCATGTTTTAAGGTGTGCTCTTCTTTATATTTTCCCTCAGTCACATAGCTGATACAAGGCCATAATGTTTCCCTAACCAATGAAAACAGAGATGGAAGGATTTTCAAAAAAGTGTTCTCCCTGGAACTGATCAAAATGTATTAGTCTTTATTTCAGCCTAATTATCCTCAATAAACACCTTTGTGTTTGGTCTAGAAGTTTTTTTTCTTTATCTCCCAGGTATTCTCTCTTAATTGCTTCCACGTTGTAAAGAATGTGAATGTCGTCATGACAACTAAGAGGAAATTTTGCCACCAGAAGTTACTCAGAACACAATGAGATACTAACTGTCAGGCCTTCCAGTGTTGGCTGAAATGATAAAAATGTTCTCTGTGACTCCCACTTCAATCAAGACCAAAGTATTTTGGATTAATCTGTCTGCTTACATCAGGAAAAAGAAGTGTTTGCTTTTATTTTTTGTGTGGGCTTAGCTGAATACATTTTATAGTAGTGGTACATTGAAAAAGAATGCTTACAACCTAATTACTTTTCATGGACGGGGAAAGCAGTGAATACTCAGTGGGAGGAGCATGTAGCCCGTCTTAAAGCACATGTAGCTTCAGAAAGGTGCACCAAATTAAACACGAATGGGCAGGGCTAGGAACTATAGGGCGTGGTGTACTTTTGGGTGACAGAACTGTGAAGCAAAGCGTTCAGGAGGTAATTATGAAGTTAGCGGTTGCTTTTGAGGGACAGGACAGATGATGTTGGGACAACTCATGTGGAGAAGGTTTTGTGGTGACCGGTGAGGAGGTCACAAGGATGTTAGCTTCATAATAATTCATTAAGCTGTACATTTATTTAGTTTTCTGTATGTGTTTCATTTTATAATAAGTAGTTAAAAAATTTTAAGAATATATAGCTTTAGGTTATGAGCATAACTCTGTAAACTATAATCTGGGGGCATAGTTTCTTGGACTTTAAGCAATGCCTTTCCCTTTATTTGTCTCAATATTGTACAGAAAGGCTTAGGGACCAAAGAGACAGATCAAGAAGAAATGCCAGCAAGCAGGGAAAAACCAAATACTTGAAAATAAAGTTTTACTTTAAAATTGCCTTTAAATACTTATTATTCAGGGTAGTAATGGTATTTTCCCAAAAGGCTACATGCTGAAGCATTTATAAACACAATATCTGAGAGCTGCCTCAGAAATAATCCAGTGGGGGGTGAGATATGTGGAAGGTGGGGTTACAGGTGAAACCAGCGTGCCCATATGCTGTGTGACTGGTGTACAGGAGGTCATTATACAATACTGTCTACTTTTGTGTATGTTTGAACACTTTCATAATACAAAAGTCTTACAAGTAAAACGTATTCTAAAGTAAAAAAGAGTATATATATTTTATGAAATGCCTTAGGATACTGTAGTCTTTATGAGGTTTGTAGCATTCCAATCAATGTATGTACCTGAATATGACTATTTGTAAAAATTCTAACAGAACTATCTTAGAGATGAGCCCTTCATTTGGGACTAGTTCAATTACAAATTAATAGCTTAAAATAATTACAATCGCAAGGTCTTGTAACTGAAATAAGACAAGTCTAGCGTGTAAGCAAGTGGGGAGTTTGCTGCTCCAGCCTCAGAGAGTTTCTCCTTATCTCTAACTCACAGTGAGGAGAGGAAGGGAGACTTGACCAAAGTGGACTCTGAACAGCCACAATGGAGCAGAAAACTGAATTTATTCCTTACACAACTCAGGGGAAAGTGCCAGAGGACAAAGAAGGCTTCTAAGGAAGCAATGGAATTCTTTTTTTTTTTCCCTCAAGGTACCATACCTGTTCTCTGGAAAGTAAAGTAGTTTGTTTTCTCTTACACATTGTCATTTATTTAAAGTAAAATGTTAAAGATATACATAAATTTGTTATAACTTACAATCTCATATTCTTCCCATTATAATTTTATTCATTCTTAAGCTAACAACTTATCAGTGTAAGAAAAAAATTTCTTCTCCTGGATCAAAATAGTGCTCATAATCAGCTTCTTTAGCTGCTTTCCTACTTACTGCCATCTTCTTTAAGATCAGTGTCCTCTAAAAGACAGAAAAACAGTTTACTCAGACCAATTCTTAAATAGGAAATCCCTTTTCAGATGAAAAAGCCCTTTACTTAAAGTATCTTAAGTATAAGAAACATATATAAGTCCCAGCAAACAAACAAAAAAACCTACTCTTTTTATTTGGAAAGAATTTCAATGTATACAAAGATACAAGAATATTACAGAAAAAACCCAACATTAACTTTACTCAGATTCACCTACAGTTAGCATTTTACTCCATGCTTTGTTTTTGCTTCCTTTCCATCTATCTGTCCCTTTATCCATCCATCCATCTTGTGAATATACACATATATGTATGTATGAGTATATATGTATATAGTATTTTCATCACCAACTTGAAGGTAGCATGTAACCATCACCTTCTTTATCCCTAAATACTTCAGCATATTAATATGTTTCACAATATTAGGGACATTCTTTTACATAAATAACCACAATAGTTTCCAACTTCAGTAAATATACAATGAAACAACATTTGAAAAAATTTACCATCCATATGTCAATTTTACCTATTAACAAAATAACATCTTCATAGCATTTTTTCCCTCCAGCATGTGATCCAGTACAGAACCAAATATTGCATTTATGTATCAGCCTTTCAACGGAACATTGAAACAGGCTTCGTCTTTCATATTATTGATTTTTTTGAAGTATATAAGAATATACAGCAATATCTCTCATTTAGGGTTGTCTGGTATCTCCTCTGATTTGATTCAGGTTATACACTATTGACCAGAACATCACATAAGCAATGTTGTGTCCTTTTCAATGGATTGTGTCTAGAAGGGATGGTGTCTATTTGCCTTTCACTGGTGATGTTAATTTTGATTATGTGGAAAAGGTGTTGTACTATTTTTTAATATAAATTTAAATTGGAGGCTAATTGGTTCACAATATTGTATTGGTTTTGCCATACACTGACATGAATCCACCACGGGTGTACACGTGTTCCCCATCCTGAGCCCCCCTCCCACCTCCCTCCCCACACCATCCCTCTGGGTCATCCCAGTGCACCAGCCCAGAGCACCCTGTCTCATGCATCAAACCTGGACTGGCGATTCGTTTCACATATGACATTATACGTGTTTCAATGCCATTCTCCCCAATCATCCCATCCTCGCCCACAGAGTCCAAAAGACCGTTCTATACATCTGTGTCTCTTTTGCTGTCTTGCATACAGGGTTATTGTTACCATCTTTCTAAATTCCATGTATATGCGTTACTGCTGCTGCTGCTGCTAAGTCACTTCAGTCATGTCGGACTCTGTGTGACCCCACAGACTGCAGCCCACCAGGCTCCCCCATCCCTGGGATTCTCCAGGCAAGAACACTGGAGTGGGTTGCCATTTCCTTCTCCAATGCATGAAAGTGAAGAGTGAAAGTGAAGTCGCTCAGTGGTGTCCGACTCTTAGCGACCCCATGTACTGCAGCCTACCAGGCTCCTCCGTCCATGGGATTTTCCAGGCAAGAGTACTGGAGTGGGGTGCCACTGCCTTCTCCGATACGCGTTACTAGAGAGTCATTATTTTTCACCTTGTAACTATTAAGCAACCTATGAGGATTTCTTGAAGACCATGCAAATATCCTGCTCCCCTTCAAAATTACCCCTATATTCAGCATCTGCTGGTGACTCTGTCCTGGGACGATCTTCGGGAATTAATATTTATCCCGCTTCAGTTCCCCTCCGTGTTTGCCACTCTATACTCAGCGCTCTACTATAAGCAAGAGCCGTCCTTCTCCCCTCGATTTATCCACCTATTATCAGTATGAACACATGTATTTCTATCTTATAATTGGTTTATAATTCATCACTGTACTCAGTTATTTTGGCATGAAAATTGTACCATGTTTGGCTGGTGTTACCACCTTCCAACTGATCTCTATTATTTTTTAAATCACTTCCTTTACTTCTGGCATGACAAAATGTTATCGGTTCATCTTGCACCTCTTCTGCTTCTGTCCTGCAAACAGCCCTTTCTCTAAGAAGCCCTGATCCTCACACTAAGGGATGTTAGTGATGAGAACTTTTCCCGGCTTCAGTGTAGTCATGGTATACGTTTGAAACACATTTGTTTACGGCAGGTGGTTTTCCATTATAGTCTTTTCCCCCTTTTCATCTTGGTGAGATAATTTTATTTTCAATTTGTAGCACACTAAATGGCAACCCACTCCAGTGTTCTTGCCTGGAGAATCCCAGGGACGGCAGAGCCTGGTGGGCTGCCGTCTATGGGGTCGCACAGAGTCGGACACGACTGACGCGACTTAGCAGCAGCAGCAGCAGCAGTGTGCTTCCAAAAGCCAAACCTGTGCTGAAAGGTATGAGAGCCGTGGAGCGCCTTTCGTCTCTCCCCTCCCCTACTCACTGTCCGCATTGTAGGTGACCAGGTTCGCTGTTCTCTGGTTCATCCTTCGGCTTTAGTTTGGGAGAGTTGCCATAACAAGACACAACGGGCCGTCTGGCTTAAATCACAGAAGTTTCTTTTCTCACAGATCTGGAGGGTGGCAGTCCAAGACCAAGGAGCCAGCGATGCTGCCCTCCTCTGAGGCCTCCAGGCCCGGCTGCCCGGCTGCTGCTGCTCTGTATGGACAGCCGGGGGTCCTGGCGTCTCTGCGTGTCCTGACACCCTCCTCCTAAGGACACCAGTCAGACTCTTATTTGCTGTTGTTGTCTGGTCGCCAAGTCTTACCCGACTCTTTGGGATCCAGTGCACTGTAGCCCGCCAGGCTCCTCCGTCCATGGGGTTCTCCAGGCAAGAACACTGGAGCGGGTTGCCGTTTCCTCCTCCAGGGATCTTCCTCACCCAGGATCGCACCCGCGTCTCCTGCACTGGTAGGCAGATTCTTTACCACTGAGCCACCAGGGACGCCCACCTGGTACTTTACATCAACCCGAAGAAATTCTTACAACAAATGACAAGAATGCCAGCAAAACACAAAGGGAGCCTCACAACTCCAAACACGGGCTGGAACCCCGGCTCCTGTTGGGCAGCACTTACTGCACCCGAGCTTGTAGCCCTTCATCAACCTGCCGACCCGAGAGCCTTCCGACAGGGCCCTCAGGGAAAACAGCTTTCACCAACCCTTGCAAGTCCTTCTCTGCTCAGATGCTTAACCCACTGTATTTCTCATGTCTCAGAGGGGACGCACTCCCTCAGTACCCCTGCTGTTATCTGGCACTCCGTGTGGTCAGCAGTCGCTGGGAACCAAATGTGAATCACCTTCAGTAACTGCCTGGAATGAGCCTTTGCCAAAAGCTTGCTGCTGCTCTGGCTCAGTGCAGCATCAGCCCAGAACTCCCCCAAAAGGAGCAAAGCGTGGGTGACGGGTTTTGATTTTTTGACCTCGCCACATTGTGATGGATATTATAAACAGTGCATTTCTACTAATCTGAAAACCAACGGTATTTGTTCTTAATCAGATGGTTCAGCTCTGATGGTTACTGTTCTTAATCAGATGGTTCAGCTCTGATGGTTACTCTGCAAGCCATGTGATATTGTGCTTTTGATAGTGAAGTGCTCGATCTGGAGTGCTGTGCAGGTCCTTTGATTTTAGGTCAAGCCGTATACCAAGAACATTTCCCCCACTAAAGCACCGCCATTTATCTGAATGGATTTATAAATCCACTCTGGGTTAGGGTCCACCCTGGTGGTCTCATTTTAACTCAGTTACCTCCTTAAAGGTCTTATCTCCAAATACAGTTACATTCAGATACTGGGGATTAGTACTGCAGCATATGAATTTTAAGGGGACACAATTCAATCAATAATACATACCTATGCATGAGTCTGAGTGAACTCCGGGAGTTGGTTGGTGATAGACAGGGAGGCCTGGCATGCTGTGATTCATGGGATCGCAAAGAGTCGGACATGACTGAGCGACTGAACTGAACTGATGCTTATTTTTGAGGAGAAAAGTAGATACATAAATGCTTTCTTATTTCCCTTGTTTTCTACACAAATGGTAGCATAGCATTTATATTTCTTTGCACTTTTCTGGCTTATTTTTTTTCAGAGGCCTTTTGCTAAATATAGTTTTGAATTTTAGTATCCCTGGAGAAGGGAATGGCTACCCACTCCAGTATTCTTGCCTGGAGAACTCCATGGACAGAGAAGCCTGGTGGGCTACAGTCCATGGGGTCACAGAGAGTTGGACACGACTGAGTGACTAACACACACACACACACACACACACACTCACACATCCATTATGTACCATCTGCTGTGTATGTCCAATAGACTTTCAAGATTCAAGAATTTTTACGATGAGTAATGACTGCATGGGTCTTAGCCTCATAGAAATTATGTTTGGACTAGACGCTGAGGAGTCATTTTGGATTTCTGGCTTACCAAGGGGTCCTGAAAAATAGTAATTTCTAGGTACAGTAACTTAATCCATTGAGGTGGATATGAAATAATTAAATAGCAAAAATTCACATGGCTAGCTAGGAGTCATTTGATGTGCGAGATAAGAAAAATAACTCCTGACAAGAATAAGAAATTTTTTTAAAGTATGAATTAATATTTTCTCCAGAAAGCAGGGTGGTCTGAATAATCCTTCCCACTATCACAGCAAGCAAAGAGAAAAAGCATAGAAATACAAAAGATATCTCTCAAATGCCTCTCCTTCAATCCCAATACCTAAAAGCAACTGCACTGTAGATTACATTGTTGTTCTTTAGTTGATAAATCTTACCCGGCTCTTTGCAACCCCATGGACTACAGCATGCCAGGCTCCTCAGATCTCCACTATCTCCCAGAGTTTGCTCAAATTCATGTCCACTGAGTCCGTGCTGTTATCTAACCATCTCATCCTCTGTCATCCCCTTCTCGTCTTGACTGCAATCTTTCCCAGCATCAGGGTCTTTTCCAATGAGTCAGCTCTTCGCATCAGGTGGCCAAAGTATTGGAGATTCAGCTTCAGCATCAGTCCCTCCAATGAATACTCAGGCTTAATTTCCTTTAGGGCTACAGTCCATGGGGTTGCAGGAGTCAGAGACGACTTGGTGACTAAACCAACATTTGCCACAAAATGATGGAACCGGATGCCATGATCTTGGTTTGTGAATCTTGAGTTTTAAGCCAGCTTTTTCCCTCTCCTCTTTCACTTTCATCAAGAGGCTTGCTAGTTCCTCTTTGCTTTCTGCCATCCAAATGGTATCATCTGCATATCTGGGGTTGTTGATATTTCTCCCCAGCAACCTGGATTCCAGCTGGTGCTTCGTCCAGCCCAGCATTTAGTATGGCACACTGCAATGAAGTTAAAGAAACAGGGTGAAAATACACAGCCTGATGTCCTCCTTTACCAATTTGGAACCAGCCTGTTCTGGTTGTTCCATGTCGAGTTCTAGCTGTTGATTCTTGACCTGCATACAGATTTCTCAGGAGACAAGGAGGGGGGCCTGGTATTCCCATCTCTTCAAGAATTTTCAGTTTATAGTGATCCACACGGTCAGAGGCTTTAGCGTAGTCAGTGAGGCAGACATAGATCTTTTTCTGGAATTCTCTTGCTTTTCCTATGATCCAACAGATGTTGGCAATTTGATCTCTGGTTCTTCTTCTTTTTGTAAATCCAGCTTGAGCATCTGAGAATTCTCATTTCCCATACAGTTGAAGCCTAGGTTTAAGGATTTTGAGCAGTACCTTGCTAGCATGTGTAATGACCACAATCGTGCAGTAGCTTGAACATTCTCTGGAATTACCTTTCTTTGGGATTGGAATGAAAAACTAAGTTTTCCAGTCCTGTGGCCACTGCTGAGTTTTCCAAATTTGCTGGCATATTGAGAGCAGCACTTTCACAGCATCGTCTTTTAGGATTTGAAATAGCTCAACTGGAATTCCATCACCTCCACTCCACATCCAGCTTTGTTCATCATGATGCTTCCTAAGGCCCACTTGACTTCACATTCCAGGATGTCTGGCTCTAAGTGAGTGATCACACCATCGTGATTATCTGGGTCATGAAGATCTTTTTTGTACAGTTCTTCTCTGTATTCTTGCCACCTCTTCTTAATATCTTCTGCTTCTGTTAGGTGCCTACCATTTCTGTCCTTTATCGAGCTCATCTTTGCATGAAATATTCCCTGGGTATCTCTAATTTTTTTGAAGAGCTCTCTAGTCTTTCCCAGTCTATTGTTTTCCTCTATTTGTTTGCATTGATCACTGAAAAGGCTTTCTTATCTCTCCTTGCTTTTCTCTGGAAATCTGCATTCAGTTGGATTTCTCTTTCCCTTTCTTCTTTGCCTTTAGTTTCTCTTCTTCTCTCAGCTATTTGTAAGGCCTCCTCAGACAACCATTTTGCCTTTTTGCATTTCTTTTTCTTGGGGATGGTTTTGGTCACCGCCTCCGGTACAGTGTTACAAACCTCCATCCACAGTTCATCAGACACTCTGTTCACCAGACCTGATCCCTTGAGTCTATCTGCCACCTTCACTGTGTAATCATACGAGGTTTGATTTAGGTCATATCTGAATGGTCTAGTGGTTTTCCCCACTTTCTTCAATTAAAGTCTGAATTTGGCAATAAGGAGTTCATGATCAGAGCCACAGTCAGCTCCTGGTCTTGTTTTTACTAGCTATATAGAGCTTCTCCATCTTTTTCTGCAAAGAATATAATCAATCTGATTTTGGTATTGACCATCTGGTGATGTCCATGTGTAGAGTCTTCTCTTGTGTTGTTGGAAGAGGGTGTTTGCTATACCCAGTGAGTTCCCTTGGCAAAACATTGTTAGCCTTTGCCCTACTTCATTCTGTACTCCAAGGCCATACTTGCCTATTACTCAAGGTATCTCCTGACTTTCTACTTTTGCATTCCAATCCCCCACAATCATCAGATCAGATCAGATCAGTCGCTCAGTCGTGTCCGACTTTTTGCGATCCCATGAATCGCAGCATGCCAGGCCTCCCCGTCCATCACC
>NW_011494761.1:1310969-1338608 GCF_000754665.1 Bison bison bison | reverse complement strand
ACTTTCTACTTTCATCAAGAGGCTTTTTAGTTCCTTTTCACTTTCTGCCATAAGGGTGGTGTCATCTGCATATCTGAGGTTATTGATATTTCTCCTGGCAATCTTGATTCCAGCTTGTGTTTCTTCCAGTCTAGCGTTTCTCATGATGTACTCTGCATATAAGTTAAATAAGCAGGGTGCCAATATACAGCCTTGATGTACTCCTTTTCCTATTTGGAACCAGTCTGTTGTTCCATGTCCAGTTCTAACTGTTGCTTCCTGACCTGCATACAAATTTCTCAAGAGGCAGATAAGTACACCTTTTTTGGTGTTATTTCTCAAAGGTGCTAATTCTAGAAGCAGATTAGGTTTGGTCTGTACAATAGCAAATTAGGAACTTTGATGGCTAATTCAACAGACATAAACTTGCTCAGGACTCCATAGCTGAATCCTGAATATACCTTATTGAAACAGAGACCAAATTTCTTGGCAGAAATTGTCTAACTGTGAAAAGTTTGCACAGGTTTCGGAATCAGACATCTGCATTTTTGTCAAGTGTCTCATGCCATCCTGCCAAATCACTTTTTCATGTTTGAAGAATCTGCTACTGTATGTATAGGTCAAGTGGAAGTCAGGATCTAGATTCCCATGATGGAAGAAAAAATAAGAGGCTGGTTTACTGTTACTGACTGAATTGTGTGCCAACAGAATTCATGTGCTGACATCCTAAATCCAGTGTAACTGTAATTGGAGATACAGTCTTTAGGAGGTAATTAAGGTTAAATGAAATCATAGGGTAGGGCTCTAATTTAATAAGAGTAGCGGTGTTATGAGAGGAGAAGGATAGAGAGTGGCAGGAGAGGGGGAAAGAGAAAGAGAAATCTCTGGCAGCACACTAAGAAAAGGTCGTGTAAGGATACTCTGAGTTTCAGGCCATCTGCAAACCAAAGAGAGGGCACTCACAGAAGCTGACTTGGCCAAGTCCCGACCGTCGACTCACAGTCTCTGAACTAACAGAAGCAGACTTCTGTTTTCTGTTGTTTAAGCCACGTAGCCTGCGGTAGTTTGTTACGCAGCTGTGCTGACTGATACACTTGCCCAGACCCAAGCAGATGCTTTCCTTCCTTAGATCCTCTCCTTCCGGAGCCAAGAATCCAGAAAAGGTTCAGATGCAGAGAGCTTATGTTCAGGATGACAGCAGCAGTTCCAGAGTCCTAACCAGACTCTTCCATTAGCATTTAAAGAATCCTTTATTACGTGCATTACAGAAACACGACTTCACATAAATGCAGAAATGTAATTATATATGTGTGGTGTATCTTTTCAGGTTTCTTTCTTTGCCTTTTCTGCTTGATTCCATTAGCTCTCATCCAGCACACCCTCCCAGCCTTTTCCCGCCTCAGCTGGTCACTTCTGGTACAAGTACTTTCCTGCAACTTGCTTTTCTCATTTAGCAATTGCTCATGAAAATCTATCCATGGTACCAGGGAGAGCATTATTCATCTTAATTAGTGGCTGCATTATATTCAATTAATTCCATCATAATTTATTCAGCCATTCTCCTTGATGGCCATTCTCTGTCTCTGCATCTTTTTCTATTATGAACAAGTGGCATGACTTGGGCTGAGCTTGAGAATCTCCTAGCCTCTCCTTTGACCCTCTACTTAGTTCTGAGCCTATTTCTCTGCATAATATTGTACTTTTATGAAAGGGGAAACACACACACACACATATATATAAAATTTCTGGAAAGATACACACAGATGTTGTGAGGTCTTTGATATTCTTTCAATGAACTACCCTTTTACACTATGTTAACCAGAATCAGAATTACTGTGTTTGCAACCCAGAACCCTAAGTGGTACACCAGGGTTCCCATCTTAGCTTCTACAGTTTTTAGCTGGGTGTCCTCTCTGAGCTCACACTTCCTGGTGGAATTATAAGAGACTGGAAAATATATACAATGTGGTTGGCTCAGTGCTTGACACATGCTAGGTTCCCAATATATGGTGACAAGAATCATCCTTAATAACAGTAGTTACTGATAACAGTTAAAGGACATGGATGAGGATCAGTGGAAGACATGAAAGAAAGTGAGCATCCAAATGGGACCAGGCTCAAGACATCATCTGTCCTTCGATGAGAAAGATCTGGGGTTACTGACAGGACCAAGTAGTATTTGTATGCCTAATTATTTATGACCCCATATTTCCATTCCCCAATGTGGATTCCCGCCTTCTTATTTTGGCCCTTCCACTGTCATCACAAAATTCCACAAGAATCCCTTGTGATATTAACATGAATACTGAAAGGAGAGAAGTAGTAGACGCATCTGATATCAAGTATTGGCCCAGAATAAGTAAAGCAAGGAGACAGCTCCTCCCACCCCAAAGCCTACCCTTTCCAAGCGCCACGTTTAAAGTGCCATTTGATGCACTCCAAAAATGTGTATATCCCTTTGAATTTGCCTTTACCACGTAAGGGTATGGTCACAGCAGTTATTCCAATGAAAGCAATGTCTACATTTAGATGCCGATATTTTAAGTGGGTCATGAAATTGAATTTCCCTTCAGTAGTGAGCATCTGTTGACAGGGATGGCAGAACTTTGAGTGAGTGTAGTTAGGAAGGAGGGAAGAAGCCTTCTGTCTTTCAGATGCATATTCATGGGGAGACTCATAAAGCTCTTTGAGAAGAGTTTCATTTATATATTTGATTCTTGATAATTAAAGCAACTGACTGAAAGGGAACCATTAGCTTCACAGTTTTGTTGGTAACTTAGTACTGTTAACACATGGCAACTAATGTGTTTACCATATTGTTCAGCATTTATTTTCTGTTTGTTTTTAGAATTATGAGATAAATTTATTTCCATTGAAAATTATCTACCTCACTTTTCTGACCAGATGATTTCCCTTTATTAAGTTTTCAGTTTTTTCTTTGATATAGTTGATATTTGCCATTAACTGTCTTTACAATTTTTTAGTAAATTTGTCTCAGTTTTTAACTGGTTTACCTATGGTAATTAATTCATTCTCATAGCTAAAACTTTAAAGAATATGAATGTATATACTCTGAAAGGCACAAATATACCTCTCACCACAGTTTATCTCCTAGAGGTAGTCGCTGTTCACAATCTCTTGTGTATCCTTCCAGAAATAATTATATGTAGATATGTATTTTCCCTTTAAAAAGGTACATATACGATCTAGTATATAACTAGAATTATTTTTTACTTAATAGTTATCTTGAATACTTCTCTATATCTTGAGTACATCTACATCTTATCTATCCATGCTAATTATGAGATTCCTGTAAAATATATAAATATATGTATATTTGTATACATGTTATTTTAATAGCTGATCAATACTGCATTGCCCTGGATGTACTATAATTTTCAGTCTTCAATTTATCAACATTTAAGATATTTAGAAGTTCTTTGGTAGATTACTATTTTATTGAAGTATATTTGATTTAAAGTATTAATTTCTGGTGTACCATAGAGCAATTCATATATATATATATATATCTGTATAAAATCTTCAGTATTATATATATATTCAGTTATATATAATTCAGCTATATATAACCTTTCCAGATTCTTTTCCATTATAGTTTATTATAAGTATTGAATATAGTTCCCTGTGCCATACAGTAGGACCTTGTGTTTTTATATATAGTAGCTTTTATCTGCTAATCCAAAACACTTAATTTATCCCTCCCTGACCTTTCTTTTTCTGTAACAATGAGTTTGTTTTCTATGTCTGTGAGTCTATTTATGTTTTGTAAACAAGTTCATTTGTATCATTTTTTAATTTCACAAATAAGAGATATCATATTTGTCTTTCTCTGTCTGACTTACTTTACTTAGTATGATAATCTCCAGGTTTATCCATGTCGCTACAAATGGCATTATTTAATTCTTTACTTCTGAGTAACAGACGTCCTCTTTGTCCATTCATCTGTTGGTAGACATCTAGATTGCTTCCATCTCTTGGCTATTGTAAACACTGCTGCTATAGACACTGGAGTGCATGTATCTTTGCAAATTAATTTTCTCCAGATATATGCCCAGGAGTGGGATTGTTAGATCTTATGGTAACTATTTTTTTTTAAGTTTTAAAAATATTTTTATTTTTTTGAGGAACCCCCATACTATTTCCCATAGTGGCTACACCAATTGACATTCCCACCAACAGTGTAGGAGGGGTTGCCTTTTCTCCACACTCTCTCCAGCATTTATTATTTGTAGACTTTTTGATGACAGCCATTCTGACTGCTGTGAGGTGGTACCTCACGGTAGTTTTGATTTGCATTTCTCTAATGCTGAGCATCTTTTCACGCATCTGTTGGTGATCTGCATACCTTCTTTGAAGGAATGTCTTTTTAGGTCTTGCCCACTTTTTGACTGGGTTTGTTTTGTTATTGAGTTGTATGAGCTGTTTGTATATGTTGGAAATTAAGCCCCTGTTGGTTGCATCATTTGCAAATATATTCTCCTAGTCTGTAGGTTTCCTTTTCATTTTGTTTATTGTTTCCTTTCCTATGCAAAAGCTTATAAGTTTGATTAGATTCCATTTTCTTATTTTTTTCAACTGCCCTGGGAGATGGACCTAAGAAAATACTCCTGCAACGTATGTCAGAGAATGTTCTGCTAGTGTTCTCCACTATGGCCTCGTAGTTAAGGCTTTAGGCCACTTGCGTTTGTTTTTGTGTATGATACGAGGGAGTGTTCTAACTTCATCGATTTATATGTGGCTGTCCTGCTTTCCCAACACCACTTGTAACGATATTTGTCCTTTCTCTGTTGTATGCTCTTGCCCCCTTGTCAAAGGTTAATTGGTGTTAGGTGTGTGGCTTTATCTCTGGGCCATCTGTTCGGCGCCATTGATCCGCAAGTCTGACTCTGAGCTGAGACCGAGCGGCATTGACTGCTGGAGCTTTGTAGTCTTGTCTGAAGTCTGTGAGGGTTATGACTCCAGGGTTGTTCTTTTTCCTCAGGATTGGTTTGATGGTTCTGGGTCTTTCATGGTTCCATATAAATTTTACAATCATTTGTTCTAACTCTGTGAAAAATGTCATGGATAATTTGATAGGGATCGTATTAAATTCGTAGATTGCTTTGACAGTCTGGCTATTTTAACAATATTAATTCTTCCAATCCAAAGCATGGGATATGCTAGATTACTTTTAATAAAATGATGGATATCAATTAAACTATCCATCCTGTAATTGAGTAATGGTTATCAATTGACCAGAGGAGAGACTTGAAATTCACCAATATCCAACCCACGCCAGCCTCTGTCCCAATAACAATTCATACTCTGCTTCTCTACGAGTGCTCGATAAACCAGTTAACTAAAACAACAGCCTTCTGAGCATCACTACTCTTGTCAGTAAAATATACTTATGCTTTTGTTTCTAGTTAGAGTTTGCTATGATTTAGGAAAACTGATTATTTTGATGGCCGTTAGATAATTTTCTTTTGGATGACAATGAATGCTCACCAGAAAGGCCGTGGATCAGTAAGATCTCAGCTTAGCCTGTGTACATTGCATAACTGTCTGTGTGATTCCCATACGAAATGCAATAATAGCAGCGAGATAATTCAAAGTGAAAAAGAGGATTCAAAAAATCTCCTGCAAAATGCTCCAAATGCCTCCCACTTATCTCATTTATTTTTGTAGAGTTTTTGGGTTTTGTTGCTTTTGAGTGTTATACAATTTTTTAAAATGGAAATTGACTTCTTACCTTTCTATTAATGGATAGATTTCTCATTTTTGGTTGGCATTCCCTTATTTTGTTGTATTTACTAGCATAAAACTAATAGTGAATATGAACAATTTTATCTTTAAGTTTTCATCTCTTCCATTTTCTTAATGGCATAGATCTCATAAATAGTCTCTTTTCATTCTTTTATTAACTGCTTTTATTTATTTCTTGAGTCATCCATATTGCAGATACCCCAAGATACGTGTGTTACATGAACTTACTTTCACCTTTCCTATTACATAAATAATTCCCAATGCAGGACATTCCTGTACCTCTTAGAATGGGCTCAGCCGTCACACATCGATGGATTAGGCATTCTCCAGCCACTTCTTTATTTTACTACCAGCTCTGAAATCAACATTATCTTCAGCTTCTTGACTCTTCCTCCATTCCTCTGTGGCAACATGTGAAAACTCTTATGCTTCAGAAAAAAATACACTACCAGAATAAAAACCAATATTTTAATTAGATTGGCTGTCAGTTTTCAAGGTGTATTCTTCTCCGTGTTCTCAGTACCTTAGAACAGTGGCCCTTAGTAGACGGTTGGTAACTGCCTGTCAGGAGATTTATTTGCTTTTTTGAATGGATCTCAACTGCTATATGTGCAACTGCAAAATTATGCTTGATGATGGACAAATTTGAAAAAGAACATAGAAAAATAACGACTGATTTGTTAGGGTGAGGAGGAGTAGTAGGTACTTTGCTACCCTTTATCACTAGGTATGATTATACTACTGACTGAATAATAAAAGTTCTGTGAGAGTTCAACTGGTACAGGCCTGTGCCTAAATTCAGAATTGCCTCTTCTTATACTAACAGCTTAGGAGAAGGCAATGGCACCCCACTCCAGTACTCTTGCCTGGAAAATCCCATGGATGGAGGAGCCTGGTGGGCTGCAGTCCATGGGGTCGCTAAGAGTTGGACACGACTGAGCAACTTCTTTCACTTTCCACTTTCATGCATTGGAGAAGGAAATGGCAACCCACTCCAGTGTTCTTGCCTGGAGAATCCCAGGGACGGGGGAGCCTGGTGGGCTGCCATCCATGGGGTCGCACAGAGTCGGACACAACTGAAGCAACTTAGCAGCAGCAGCAGCAGCATACTAACAGCTTACTCCTTAGAAGACACTTACTCCTTGGAAGAAAAGTTATGACCATCCTAGACAGCATATTAAAAAGCAGAGACATTACGTTGCCAACAAAGGTCCATCTAGTTAAAGCTATGGTTTTTCCGGTAGTCCTGTATGGATGTGAGAGTTGGACTATAAAGAAAGCTGAGTGCTGAAGAATTGATGCTTTTGAACTGTGGAGAAGACTCTTGAGAGTCCCTTGGACTGCAAGGAGATCCAACCAGTCCATCCTAAAGGAAATCAGTCCTGAATATTCATTGGAAGGACTGATGTTGAAGCTGAAACTCCAATACTTTGGACACCTGATGTAAAGAACTGACTCATTGGAAAAGACCCTGATGCTGGAAAAGATTGAAGGCGGGAGGAGAAGGGGACGACAGAGGATGAGACGGTTGGATGGCATCACCGACTCGATGGACATGAGTTTGAGTGAGCTCCGGGAGTTGGTGATAGACAAGAAGGCCTGGGGTGCTGCAGTCCATGGGGTCGCAGAGTCGGACACAACTGAGTGACTGTACTGCACTGAACTGAACTGTACTAACAGCAGAGTGTATTGTGGTCTTCCTCTGACTTACCTCAAACACTTTTTGACATAGTAAAATTCAACTGAAAAGAGCATTAAGATCAGGATTAAGGAAAATGATTAAAAATTAAAGCCCAGATTGCTCATCCACAGTATTTAGCACCTTGCTGTAGCACCACATTTAACCCTCCTGACATCATCAGGAGGTAGGATTACTATTGTTTCTGTTTTAGAGATAAGGAATCAAAGACTCTGAGAAGTTAAATAACTTATTTGGGAAGGTGCACTAGCTGGAGTGTGTCTCCCAAGTCCTTATAACCGTAATGGAGCCCGGATAAGCAGTTCAGAATGGGGAGCTGGCAGGTGCATCTCTTTTGTTCCAGCAGGATTAATGGGCTGATTGACCGTTATTCTTTGTTCAAGGGCTGTCACTTTTGCCTCAGCTTTGTTTACCCAAGACTTAGCTAAATCAGAATATAACTGAAGAACAAATAGGGTGGATCCATCAGGGGAATTATTTGTATGAAAGATAAAGACATAGGCTGTGGAAGGGAAAAAAAAATAGGGAAAGCAACAATAAAAACCATGTTCTCATTCTTCATAAGGTAACAGTCAAGACTGCAGGTCTGATCTAAGGCTAATCACTCAGGACCAGAGAAGCCATCTGTTCGGACCCATAACAATCCCTGGGTCTGGGCCCAAAGGTGTTTCAAGCAAGATCACCAAGGGACTATTTCTCACTGTCTCTCTGAGGCTTTGGGACCACCACTTTCTAAGCCACATAACAAACCACATATGGACCAAGGGGGAGCGTGTGGGATGAGAGACACTTTACAGTGCAGCCTTAAGGGTCTTGGGTGCAGGAAGCCGCAGCAAACACTTAAACAAAAACCCCAGAAACGACTCTCCTCATGAGCTCATGTGAAACAGCCCTCACGTCCGTCCTTGGCTCACAGAACCTTCTTTTCCTCCCTGGCCTTTGGACTTAGTCCCACTGGCTAAGGGTCATCGGTACCAGAATTCACCAGGAGAATTTACAAGGGAGAGCAACCTTGTGTCGTTTTTGTTATCAAATACTGTTGTTCCAAAAAGGTGGTGAGCTCTTCAAGGGCAAAGATAATACTATTTTTGCCACTCTAGTAGGACTCAGGACAATGTTGGGCATAGCACAAGCAAGTTGATAATTCCTCATTAACCTGACATGAGTTTATTCAACGAGTTTGATCTTACTGTTAGCAACTCAAAAGACGGCACAAAGATTGCTGAGAGGTATAAATGAGAAGCACCCCTCCTTCCTGGCTATCACCCAGGACAGCACTGTTTGGAGAAGATTGAAATGCTTTCTGTCTCTACCTACCAACTCCCTGGGAAGCCAAGCCGAGCCTGGAACGCTGCTTAACAATGTTAATGTGCGTCTGTAGGCGGACAGGCAACTCTGAGGCTTGCTTTCCGCCTTCCCCCACTTCCTTAGATAGAACTCTTCTGATTTTCAGACAGCGAGGGAGACTCAGGGCTGGGGGCTGGAGAACAGAGAGACGTATTTACAGTGATGCAGACTCCACTTGGTGTACACATATCCTACAGGAGTGTAGAAAGCACTGAACTTTGTAACGAGACAAAGTTCTTTGCTTAACCCTGTCTACCACATCAGAGTAAACTAGGAGCCAAGAACCGAGAAGAGACGGGATGCTGTAGGCAATTTAGAGGCCTTCTCACTGAAGCAAGTAAGGTTTCATATCAAAAATAGCCACAGCCTCTAGATCTCAGTGACTATGGGAAGAATAAAATACCACAACATGCCTGACAGATTAGTCTTTCAGCTCTGCTGTTTATTTATACTTCACCACATACTTTCTTGACTAACAGACCCTGTTTCTCTAAAAAATGTTATTTCCAGACTTAACCCGCTGCCAGGTTTTTCTGCTGATGACTAGGTGTTTAAGAATTTGCTTGCCCTCTGACAGAAATTAAGTGGTGGGATGACTTGTGGTTACAACGAAGTCTGATAAAGCATACTTATCCAGTGCAGTCAAGAACCGACACTGGTGCAGGAATCAATAACGTTTAGCCTAATTCCTTACTGAACCTCCGCGAGAATCTCGTCTCTTTGAGCCCCATTTTATTCTTATAAATGAGCAGGTTGGACTAGCTGCTTTAAAGGATCCTCCGCCACCCTCAGGTTCTATGCTCTCATCTAGGAGAGAGCTCTGTACGACAGAGAGGTCCAACTGCAAACCGGAAGACGAGGCTTAAGGTCCCCACCTCGCCATCTAACAACCCATCAAACTTTCCTGAGCCCTGACTTCTTTCATCTACAAGATCCATTCAAGTTCTAAATTCTACGACATTTTATGACATTACTTACTGAGTCTGAAAATATCACAAACATAAGGTCTCAGAAATTACCTTTGAGATTGTCATACTACACAGATTGCATCCTATAAACAATCTAATTTGATAATCGACCACCAGCATTTATTGTGCAAGCAAATCACTTATCTGCACAACTGTGCAGGGATGAGAGGATGCATATTTTGCAAACATCACTCAGCAGTGACGATTTTATTTGCCTGATCTTAACTGAATTTTAGATCACTTAATATTCAGCACTAACTACCATCCACGATTGGAGGCTCCTCCAGTATTCGTGCCTGGAGGAGCCTATGGACAGAGGAGGCTGGTAGGCTATACAGTTCATAGTGTGGCAAAGAGTCAGACACAACTGAAGCGCCTTAGCACGCACGCGTGCACCACCCATGATGCGTGGTTTTCGTGAGGGTAAACACTGTTGAGTCGCTGAATTCTATATTTGTAACAGTCTCGGTTGTCTGCTTTCTACAGAATGCCCCTGGAAAATGGACAAACAAGTGCAGACTGGAACCTTCACCCAGTTGGCCACTGCAAAACTGCATTCTGAGGTGCTTCTGTAGTCTGCTTCCTGTAGTAGCTTCTGCTTCATGGTTTGACCAAGTCAACTCCTTCCTTTCTTGGGGAATAAAGTGCCGTTTTTGTACCAGCTTGATTGGGAGTAGGCTGCTGTCTGAGGTCTGAGAGGGCACCGAGTGAAGAATGGCCGTTTCTGAAGACAGAACCTGTCAGGCGCAGAGGCGGCCTGCACTGCTCTGGGGGGCTAACCGTGTGCTCATTGTTGTCCAGACTGGCTGGCTTTCCTCTAAAAGAAAGAAGTGCTGGCTGCCATAGATGGTCTCAACCCTTGTCTGGCAGCCGCCAAAGTCAAAGAGGGAAGAAAAGAGGTGGGAAATAACATTCACTGAGCACCTCTTGTGGCAGCAGATGCTGCTGACCTCACGCAGTGCTCACGAGCTGGTATCAGACGTGAAGCAGCCCCGGGCCCGGCAGTGAGGGCAGGCCTCCGTCTCCGTGCTCCAGTTCTGCTCTTCTTCCCCGACTGTCCCCACAGAGGCTCTTCCCGCTCGGCAGCGAGATGACACCAGTACCATCCTCATGTCCTCCTGGATCAGTGAGCCCACGGAGGGAAGACTTCTCCTTCCCAGGTGTGCACAGCGATCCCAAGCAGGGTTCCGTTTGGGACACGCTCCGCATGTCACATGTTTATGACTGAACCAGTTTCCCACTCCCCTTACCCAGGCATGGCGAGTGTGTGCAAGAGTCAGGGTGGCACAGTTCCAGTACGGAGGTGGGTGGGGAGTTTCTTTAAAAAACCAAAAAAAGAAGGGAACCACCCTTGCTAGAGAGACAAAACCTCTGTGTGTCCAAATGGCTACCTCAGTTCAATGCAATGAGCAACTTACAAATAATGCTGATGTGAGATGTTAGTTCAGATGTTTCCTCAAGCAGAATGGAACTGAGAATGCAAAAGGGGAAGGTAAGGGCAGTTTACCAAACACCAATGGACATATACATTAACACACATTTATCAGACAAGCAACATAAATCTGTCTTCTTTCATCTTTTGATGAGTCTTGTGCAGAAATGGCAGCTAGCTTTCTCTTGGATACGTATGCAGTCATCTGATTTAAAGGCATATGGTCTATCTTGGATCGCTTACAGTTTGCAAGATGGCTCTGGAGCCAAACTTGCTGCTTATTTCATGCCCTGCACATTTAATTACTGCTTGATGTGAATGAAGCGTTTTATCCGAAGCCATGCGCTACTGAAATTTTAGATGGGTTGAGTCATAAAACAGTTTTCAACAGATTGAGGGAATCTTAGAGGGAAGTTTGTGAAGAAAGTTGGCTTGATCTATCTCACTGTATCTCATAAATGTTTGAGTCAGTCTGAAGATTGCTGGATAAGATGACAAATACAGGTGTTCCTAGTTTAAGGCTTTTCTGGAAAATTTTAAACCACAACTCTTCTATTGGAGTTAATCAGTATTGGTAACTGGCTAATCATTATTAGGAGTTAGTTCTGAAAGAGAGAGGCGTTTCCCCTAGTCACGTGTTTCTTTCGGCGTGGGCGGTGTTGTTCTTTACTTTTAGTTTGGTGCAAACTAATTTCTCTGCAGCAGAGCTTTTCTTGGTTTCATCTTGGCTCAGCTTCCGTGCCTTCACATCAGTTCAATCCTTCCTCTAGCCGGGCATCTCAGGGGTGTACTAGCCTGGGGCAGGGAAGAGGCAGGAACTGGGGAGCCTCTGCAGCCTGGTATCTTAGCAAATAAATAAAGAGCTTATGAGTCCTGCTGTTCTGTCTCATGGGTTGCTCTACCAATTTCAAATTATGTAAATGAAGTAAACAGCTCGGTTTAGGATGAGGATTGAGGAAACAATGCTAGCGAACTGCCCGGCGAGGCGTCTGGCACGCGGCCCTCATCGCCAGGCTCCGCCCACACCGGCTCCTCACGCCGGAGCGCCTCCGCCCGATGGAGGTGGGGCAGCCCCTCCTCACCCCAGGCCCTGCAAGGCTGCTCTGAGCTGCCCCTCGCCTTTTCTTTCTTTACTGCCCTCCCTTTGTGCCAAATAACTCTGACTTTACAAAAAAAAAATTTTTTTTTCTTCCTTTTTTAATTCAAGCTCTGATCCTAAGAGACAGAATAGAGAAAGCAATTTTACTGACTTGTTTAAACTCCTCCGGAGCATGGCACCCTGTCTCCCCGTCAAGAGTCTTCACACAGGCTGTTCCTTTGATCTTTTCCTCTTGTGTTTGTGCCTTCAGCTTGCTCACAATCAAGGCCTTAGTTTCGATTCCTGTCTCCTCCAGAAAGCCTTCCCGGACACTTGACCCCACATCTCCTGGGTTTTCTATGTCCCCTGGCACATCAGACCTTCCCTCTCACTGCAGGGCTCATCCTGGTGACTGGCTCAGACAGACTGTGAGTTCCAGACAGGGCAGAGACGGTGTTTGGCTCATCGGTCTGTATGGATCATTGCGCCCTCAGCATCTAGCACCCAGCAGGCACTTGATAAATGTGCTTCCTTGGAAACACACGTCAGCTCCTTTTCTAGAAGGGCCCCAAGGATCATTTACTCTTTTGTGTCTCCTCAATTATCCGTCTCCTGGGGCAGTACTGCTCTGATGGTGGAAACGTCCCTGAGCTGCACCGGCTGGCAGAGTAGACACTAGACGCATGCCGCTACTGAGCCTTTGAAATGCGGCTGGTGCAACTAGGGGCCTTACGTTAATTTAATCTGAATTCAATGTTAGTAGCCACTTGCTATCACATTGGCTGGCACAGTCCAAGAGTGTGAGTTTTAGAAGTTTGTTTCGAGGAGCTGTGATTCTCAGAAATTTAACTTTTCCAGGGGATAGAATTGTCACAAAATTCATAAGTTTGTCATTAACAACCAAGTTTAGTTAACGTTTGGAAGTGAGTTCCCAAAGAACACACATGTTGCATCATTTTGGGGGGCTGTGTGGGGCATCTCAATTTTAGGCAAAGAAATGCTGTGCTTGGGTTAGCATGCCTGTGCTGATACCTTCTGCTGTGTGACCCTGAGCAAGTCACTTAACTTCTCTGTGTCTCAGCTTCCTTACCGAGAAAATGGAGCTAACAGTTTCTAACTCAAATTGTGTTAAATGAGAATGTGCTGCTGCTGCTGCTAAGTCGCTTCGGTTGTGTCCGACTCTGTGCGACCCCACAGACGGCAGCCCACCAGGCTCCCCCGTCCCTGGGATTCTCCAGGCAAGAACACTGGAGTGGGTTGCCATTTCCTTCTCCAATGCATGGAAGTAAAAAGTGAAAGTGAAGTCGCTCAGTCATGTCCTACTCTTAGTGACCCCATGGGCTGCAGCCTACCAGGCTCCTCCATCCATGGGATTTTCCAGGCAAGAGTACTGGAGTGGGGTGCCATTGCCTTCTTCAAATGAGAATGTGAGTGTGTGTTTATGTGTGTGTGTGTGAATGAGAGAGAACAGTCCCTGGCTCATATCATATTCTCAAAAATGCTAATCACTATAGTTATTTCATTCTTCCATGTTTCTAAATCAACACGGCATTTGGATATATATGTGTGTGTGTATGTGTGTGTATACACACACATCCCACCAGAGCCACTAAACCTGCTTCATAATTTTTGATCAGACAGAACAAGAATGTGAGTGTAAAGTGCTATGTGAGGGTTAGAGGACAGGTATGTCAGAATGTTACACTGGATCATTATTAGGGAAGGTAACTCATTTTAGAAGGGTAAAATATCTTCAAATGTTATTTTAAAAGAGCAGCAGTACCCCAAGTAGGGAGGAGAATTTTGGCTCGCAGGAAGATTTCTGCAAACATTTCTATTTTCTTCTCCACTGTTGTCATCCGACAGGTTGCCCTTTTGCCATCCTCTCAACAGGCAAAATGCTCAGTGGGCCGCTGCCACATACCATGTGCCAAGGGGACGGAAATGAGCTGATGCAGTGAGTCGAACATCCACCCATTCAAGTTTTACTGTTCGAATCAGTGTGCTCTACAAAGTCTGTATATCCTCTGTGGGCCCGAAGCCCCATTAGAAACCGTGAGAGGAAGGGCAGGAGACAGGGAGATGGGTCCCGGAGTCAGTAGCTGATTTGCAAGCCTTAGGAGTTTGCATGAAAGGCAGCAGTAAAAGTCAGTCATCAGCTGTGATATTCACAGTGAGAGGGAAGAAAGAAAGACGAGAAAGCCATGAAATGTTACTAGGAAGTCAGGCAAGTAGAGAGAGCCACCCAACATCACTCATACCTTATTACCAGTTCTTCGTTTTTTATGTGAAGTTTTTTTTATGTGTGATGCATGTGTGGGGTCTTTTTTAAGAAACAGAAACAAGAGTCCTCCTCCCTCTGGTCAATGGTGTGTGATAAGCTGCTATGTTCTTTCACACAAGAAATGGAAATGAACTAACCACAAATGCAGGAAGATAAGGTCTACAAAGCAATATAAAGTTTTTACTTCCTCTGTTTTTCTTATGTTAGAAATTGGGGAATCATTCTGAATTTCAAATAATCTGCCTGGTCCCAATACCAAACTGTTGCATATTTTTGCAAACTTAGATGCATTTAAAAAACGTTTTGTAAAATAAATCTTAGATAGAGAAGAAAACATATAAGAAGTAATTCTCACATGGTATTAGAATATCTACTGAATTGTAAATAAGGAAGCATTAATTTTATTGTCAATATAAATACAGAGCAATAATAGGGAGTCGCAGATGCTTTGAACACTGTTGGAGCTACTGAAATGACACAGATTAGAGTTTTAGATTTGGGAGAATGGCATTGAAGCATGTATAATATCATGTATGAAACGAGTTGCCAGTCCAGGTTCGATACACGATACTGGATGCTTGGGGCGAGTGCACAGGGACGACCCAGAGGGATGGTATGGGGAGGGAGGAGGGAGGAGGGTTCAGGATGGGGAGCACATGTATACCTGTGATGGATTCATTTTGATATTTGGCAAAACTAATGCAATTTGTAAAGTTTAAAAATAAAATAAAATTAAAAAAAATAAAGTGAGGTTTATACATTGATGACATAAAAAAAAAATTAGGGTTTTAACATGCCCTTATGAACTGTCACTATTTTAAGTGCAGAAATATCTGGACTCATCACTTGTTTTGGATCTTTGATTTATTATTATCCTGGGGAGATTAGACTATAGTGCTTGGAGTTCTAATTGACCCTCCATACTTGAAATTATTCCCTTCTACCACCTAGCAACTAGAAAACAGGCAAGCATTTAGGGGGAAAATATGCTCAAATATACAGTGAACTGAAAAACGCACATGTAGGAGCGAGACGCGACTTAGCGGCTGAGCAACAGCAGCCCTTTCTTTAAATGTCTTCCTGGGTCTTTGAAAAGCATTCATTTTAGCACAAAATTGCTTCTTGGATTAGAATTAGGACCCTTTGGGAAGGCTTATAAAAGCATTCACTTTTGGAAGGCTACTGGGTTTCCAGGGTGATGAGTGAACCAGATCAGCAGTAACCATAAAATGTTAGGTTCTGAGGTCAGAGAAGCTCTGTCCACCCCTTATTTTGTATCTGAGAAGGCCGAAATCACAGAGGCTGATGGCCTTGCCCAGGCCACACATGTCAGGGTAAGCCTATTCCTAGAATGGCACCTCTTGACCTCATCTGGTTGCTCCTTTGACCATAGCACGCACCCTGGAATTCAATAGCACCCAGCATCCCCTCCAATGCCTGGCAGTTAGTGGGCTCACAATAGATGTGTACTGACTGAGTGGCCTAAGAGCCTCAATAATTTAAAATACCATTTAAAATTAGTTACAAACACTGAAATTTTCAGACAGGCTAGCCAATTGCAACAAGATCATTTTGAACAAGAAGAGGGACTGCTGAATAATATAAACAGGAGGAAAGAATTCAACCATAGCTTGTAGTAACCAGCTAAAATGTCCCATAATGAGGGGCTGGAAGAGCTGGTCACCCGTGACCGTATCAGGAGCATGAAAGCATCCTTGGTGATGATGGAGTGAAACACAGAATGAGATTCCTTTGCTTTCTGCAGCTGTTCAAACAGCAGGTGAATGTTCAGAATGGCTCCTTTAGAGAAAACAGGGTGACATTTTGACATCCAAAGGTCTTGAGATAACCACAGTAATGAAAATGACCACTGAGGGAAGACCATCCTTCTCTTATACTGAGTTAGAATATAGCTATTTTGAGCATTATTATTCAAAAAAATGGAAATTTTGCTTAATTTCCATTTATCCTATTCTAAGTCTACCAGCGTTGCAAAGCAGAGGCACGATTGATCTTAAAATGTCAATCTTGCACCTAAGGAGAGGAAGAAAAGATTTATTTAAAGAATAAAATGTCATAGGGGTTCTTGAGAAAAGCTCCTGGGTTTGGATTTTCTTTGACAGCCAGGCTTCCAAATGAGTAATTTCCCCCTCTGTACATTTTGTGGCAGATCCCCAGATGGCTATGAGTGAAGACCTACAGACTGGCAAATGCTTCCATGTTTCAAAGTCCCGTTTGGCAATTAATCTCGCTGGGTGCCGACTTTCAGTATAGAGTTCTTGGGACTGAACGAAAATCTCTTCAGGACTTTGGGGTGATGATAAAATTCTATGCCTAGACACACTGATCCCAGTGAAAATGCATCCACCAGGCTGGGGTTGGCGATGAAGCAGCTGGCATTTAATGCTTTTGGTTTAGTGCTAGGGGCTCAGGGAGGCAAGTGAAACCCACAATTTGGATAGCTCACCTGACTCTGTTTTAAAGTATGAGTGGGTACAGAAAAATGTGAGTGGATTCATCAGAGAGCCTGAAGAATTCTCAGCATCTATATGCAGACTTCACACTGAAGATTTAATATGCACATTATTCTATATTTCCAGCATCTATAACAGTGTCTGCCTAGCACGAAGTAGGCATTTGATGATTATTTGTGAAAATGTTTCAGTGTTAAAATTAGAGGAAATCTCCCACTGTTTAGATGCAGAAGGAAATTTATATTATTTATGAAAATGTATCATTATTTTATGACCTTTTCAGTTAAAAAAAATGAGTTTAAAGACACCTTGGATTTTACCTAAATTGGCCTCATGTTTCAGAAAGAATCTTCCTCAAATCACCCTGGATTAATGAATTCTATTTCTAAAGACATTTAGGTGGAGAATGGCTATGTATAAAGTCCTGTGACTGCCATATTGGCCTTTTTGTGCGAGGATGAATAATTCCTCTTCTTCAGGTATTCTTTACTTTCCAGAGGGTGGGCAAGGTTAATGGTGCCTGTTGCCATTGCTCTGAGCTAGCTGAAAAGACCCCTAGTCATCCTGACAATCTGGAAAACCAGGTCCCTCTTTTTACCCTTGCAGTCATTACAGAGGGACAAAAGGCCAGCAGGAGAACCACTGTCATTGCTGAGCACTGGACCAGGAAAGAACCACTCCAAAGGCAGGAGTTTGCGGCCCCCTCTCACTCCTGGGGAGCATGGGCAGGGAGCCAGTCTCTCCAGGGACCAGCAGGCCGCCAGCGCTGAAGAACCTGCCGTGTCTTCCTAGTGGAGAGAGGTGTGGACACAGCTGTAGCTGGCCGCAGTGACTGCTTCAGGGCACGGCCCCAGAGAGAGAAGCGGGGGCTGTAACGGCCTGGGCATGTCACTTCAGCACGATTTACATTTTTACGTCCTACCCTTATGGCAGAAAGTGAAGAAGAACTAAAGAGCCTCTTGATGAAAGTGAAAGAGGAAAGTGAAAAAGTTAGCTTAAAGCTCAACATTCAGAAAACTAAGATCATGGCATCCGGTCCCATCCGGTCCCATTCATGGCAAATAGATGGGGAAACAATGGAAAAAGTGGCTGACTTTATTTTATTTGGCTCCAAAATCACTGCAGACGGTGAGTGCAGCCATGAAATTAAAAGACGCTTATTCCTTGGAAAGAAAGTTATGACCAACCTAGACAGCATATTAAAAAGCAGAGACATTACTTTGCCAACAAAGGTCCATCTAGTCAAGGCTATGGTTTTTCCTGGTCATGTATGGATGTGAGAGTTGGACTATAAAGAAAGCTGAGCACCAAAGAATTGATGCTTTTGAACTGTGGTGTTGGAGAAGACTCTTGAGAGTCCCTTGGACTGCGAGGAGATCCAACCAGTCCATCCTAAAGGAAATCAGTCCTGGGTGTTCATTGGAAGGACTGATGTGGAAGCTGAAACTCCAATACTTTGACCACCTGATGGGAAGAGCTGACTCATTTGAAAAGACCCTGATGCTGGGAAAGATTGAAGGCTGGAGAAGGGGACGACAGAGGAAGAGATGGTTGGATGGCATCACGGACTCAATGGACATGGGTTTGGTGGACTCTGAGAGTTGGTGATGGACAGGGAGGCCTGGTGTGCTGTGGTTCATGGTGTCACAGAGAGTCAGACACAACTGAGCGACTGAACTGAACTGAACTGAACCCCCTAAAGGTGACGGACTAGGAACGGGGCCTTTGGAAGGTGCTTGAGTCATGAGGTTAGAGCCTTCAAGAACAGGATTAGGGCTCCAAGGAAAGAGATCCCACAGAGTGCCCTAGCCTCTTCTGACACTCGGGCTCAGTGAGAAGCTTGCCTCAGCATGGGCCCTCACCCGACCATGCTGAGCTCAGACCTCCAGCCTCCAAATCTGTGAGCGATAGGTTCTGCTGTTTATGAGCTACCCAGTCTATATCGTTATAGACACTTGAGCTGACTAGGACAGGACCAGACCAAAAATGTCATTATTGTTGCTTAGTTGCTCAGTCGTGTCCGACTCTCTGTGACCCCACGGACTGTACCCCGCCAGGCTCCTCTGTCCATGGGATTCTCCAGGCCAGAATACTACAGTGGGTAGCTGTTCCCTTCTCCAGGGGATCTTCCCAACCTACGAATTGAACCTGGGTCTCTCGCACTGCAGGCAGATTCTTTACCATCTGAGCCACCAGGGAAGCCAAACTAAGAATGTTCCCAGTAAATTTTCTAAAAAAATAAATCCACCAGGAAGCTACCTAGTCCTGGTTTCAAAGTTTGTTCATTTACTTATTCATTCAACAAATAGAGCATCTCAGACCAATATTATGGATTGGCTTAGTAAATATCTCTGCTTCTCAGCAGAGAATCAAGCAAGAAACTTATATGTGACTTTGGAGTATCCTTCTAAATAATTTCTATAGGTTACATAGTTACATGCTTATGGTCAAACATACCAAGGATAAAGGGAATATGATCTAAATAAGATCACTGTTCAAAAATTGCTTAAAAGGTCTGAAAATTTTTAAATTGAAGAGACAGTCACATGAAGTCAGGGTCTGAACGTTCAGACCCTGTTGAACCAGCAATATCAGAACTGCTATATCTTAGCAAATTTCACCTGAGGGGTAGCATAATATATGAAACCAAAAATGCACAGGTATTTGGTTTCCCAGTGGCTGTAGGGTAATACTCTCATTTATTTGGAATCTGTCAAGGAAACAGTTTACCTTTCATTTATGTCTCAATGTATGTTTTTGAACTTTTAATAAGTTTTATTGATTTTTCTTGACCATTTTTCTGTGACACACCGAGGAAAGTAAATGAAGTGTGTTAGAATATTCTCTCTAAATGCCTTCCATAAAACGTGATGATATTGCTTTTCATTTGAAGAGATCTTGGATTTTCTCCCCTGCCTTGTGTCAATGATAACATCACGGGAATAAAAGCGTTCCTACCCGTTTCTGACTTGGTATCTATATGGCTGTGAGCGAAGATATGGGCTTTACCCACAAACTGCTAGGGTCAGATTGCTGCAGACACGAATTAATAACTGCAGAACCAATATATGGCTGTTACCAGGAACCAGAGAGTTAAATCCAGGATCCCAGACAACACCTGGAACCAAGAGTGGCAGGAATTTGTATTTGAATCGTGGTGGGGTTCTGAGGTGTAAGAGGGAGGGTGAGATGGAGAGATGCAGAAAGCCTCATCACAGCACGCAGTGGTTTCTCCTTAGGAGAGCCTGGTGGCTCATTGTGCCTGTCAAGTAGGCTAATGTGCCTGTAAATTTCCTCTGACAGAAAACACATCACAGCAACAGCAGCACCAGAAAACAACACAGCCAAACTGTGGAAGACTGAAAGCCCAGCGCTTTCCAGGGAGATCCGAATGTAACAGGGTTAAAAAAAATACAAGGCACTGAAAATAAACAAAGAAAGGCTAGGAAGAAATGAGATCACTTTCTAAGAAAAACGCATTTATCATTTATAGGCCAAAGGAAATGCTTCTTCCACAGCCATTTTTTTTTTTAGATATATTTGGCAGTCTCAGTTCAAGGTCAAAAAATATCAGAGGGCAAAAGGAACATGACTCAAGATTTAAGATTTGTCGTGACTGGCTTTGTAATTGCATAAATATTAAATATGTAGAAATAATTGTATGCACATTATCTCCACATCTCCACTCGTTGCTTTAATTTTTAATGTAATCTTTTATCCGCCTTTTCCTGATCTGGCTGTGGGTCTGTGATTTGCATAGCTAGAATGATCTGGTGCCATCAATTTGGTAATGAAGTCCCTCACTGAACAGAAGAGGCTTCTGAAGGATTACACAAAGCTGCAGGAAAGAAGGGCGTGGAAATGGAGTTTTATATTTCAGGTAAGCGGGAAGTTTATTTTACAGCACATTTTCCCATTATAAATTTAATATGGCTACTTTAAAATAAATTTGGAAAACAGAGAGGCAAAAACACACCTGCATTTTCATCATCCTAACAGTGCTTTATACTCTGGTCTTTCTATACCAAAGCGTGCATATTTTTAATATGAATGCAGTCGTGTTCCGTGCGTGTGTGCATGCGTGTGTACAATTCTGCACCTATATTTTTCCTCTTATCAATATGATTTTCATAACTATAGCTTTTATGACTGTAAAACAGTAACAATAAAGGGGTCCATAACTAGACTCATCCATCAGATTTCCCTGGTGGCTCAGACGGTAAAGCGTCTGCCTACAATGCAGGAGACCCGGGTTCAATCCCTGGGTTGGGAAGAGCTCCTGGAGAAGGAAATGGCAACCCACTCCAGTATTCTTGCCTGGAAAATCCCATGGACAGAGAAGCCTGGTAGACAACAGTCCATGGGGTCGCAGAGAGTCGGACCCGACTGAGCGACTTCACTATCAGATTTCTTGTGGCTAGCAATAGCAGAGTAGTGAAGCATCTGACACTGGGGCCAGGCGAATCAAACAGCAGCTCTGCTACCTGACTTTGTGGATTTGGACAGATTAGTGAGGACTACACCTCAGTTTCCTCAGATATGAAGTGGGCATGATAATAGTGCCTCTACTAGAGTGTTCTTGTGAGAGTTAAATGAAATAATCTGTGGAAAGCACTTAGCCTGCCTCTTTCATACAGTAAGTACTAAAACTAAGTGTTATTAAAGTCAAAAAGTCAAAAAACATTACACTGGGGTTTAAAAAAGCTTAAGTTCTACAAAACTGAGTTTCCTGAGACATTGTCAACATCCTAGAAATCTCCACATGCCTTTTTCCAGTAACAACTCCCCGCCTCCACCACTAATCAGATATGATGGTTAACCCTTGCTTGCTTTGCCTCATAGTTAAATATCTAAGTATACTACTCTAAGAGTACAGCTTCATTTCGCTTATATTAAACTTGATATAAATGGAATCTCTCTCTCTCTCTACCTGTACCACCCGCCGCTTAAATATCATTCTATATAAGAAGCACACAGAAACTTCCCTGGTGCTCAGGTGGCTAAGACTCTGAGCTCGCAATGCAGAGGGCCAGGTTCCATCCCTAGTCAGGGAACCCCATCCCACACACCACAACTAAGAGCTTGCATGCCGCAACTAAAGATCCCGCCTGCTGCAAATGAGATCTGGCATAGTCAAATAAAAAAAAAAATAGTTAAAAAAAAAAAAGCACACAATCTAAGGCTTGGTTAGGTTGTGATTAAAAAAAGCTTTGGACAGGGAGCCAGAGAACTTGGCTTCTGGTCTAGTTTCCATAAGATCCTGAGCACATTTTTTTTTGCTTCTCTGGGGCCTCCATGTGAAAATGTTTAGATGTGCTAAGTGTCTTTGAAGACTTAGAGTACTAAACTGCTAAGCCCTTCCTCTTTGAGTATTGTGTTGGCATATGAAAAGTCAGAGCCAGGAAGAATCCAGAGAAAGGCCTCGGGCTTGCTGGAAATAAGCCTCCTCTTCTCAAAATTCAAGCCAATGACAGTGCCAGCAAACAAAAGGCTACAGAAAAATGAAAGTGATGATCCCACATTGCAAATAATTTTCTCATCTCTGATACGTGTACATTTAGAGATGTAATTGGCCTTAACGTGCACAGGGACTATTTTCCCAGGACAAATCATAGTCATTAAGAGCACGTTAGGAGTTTGGAGTTCAAATAAATAATCACATCATATAAGCTTTCCAGGCCAGAGACAGTTTTGAACATTTTAACCCATTCTCCCCGTGGAAGTATTTTTTTTCTCCAAATGCTGCGTGGGGTAAGGACTGCAGGCTGGCTCAGTGTCCAGTCGACCGTCCTGTTACGGCGGCTTTCGTAATGCAGAGACTGGAAGCTTAAAACACGTCCTAGATTTTCTGTACCAAGAGCTATGGATATGAATTAGGTCTGTCAGTTAAACACACTTACACAAGATTTAGAAAACACAAGGGAAGTTGAGGTAAGACTCTTGACTTACGACTGTATTTCTCTTATAATTAGGTTAATGGAAACATTTTTCTAGAGCAACGTTCCATAGCTCAGTACTCACCTCCCAGCCTCCTGGAAGACAAGAGGCAGTTTACGGCAGCTATGAGGGCAGTAGCTTTTTGGCTCTACCTTTGATCACAGGGTGATGTTCTTGAACCCCATGTTCTGGTCATTCTCAGCAGTAATAGCTCCACTGACAGGCCAACTCTGTATGTGCTGAAATTGTTCATTCTTACAGGCCTCGTCCGTTAACTCGCTTCTCCAACCCTGACATGGATTTTTGTGAGCACCCTTTATTAAATACCTCCCTGCTTAAAACATTTAGAATTGTATCTGCTTGCACCAAACCCTGACTGATACACATCCTAGATATTATTTTGCAAAATCTATTCACTGTAATACAAGATGCAAAGTATTATAACTTTATAGAATGCTACAGCAAATAGGGGAGGGGTTTTGAAACCAGGAAAAAAATAAAGCTATATCATTTAGTAGCTATCTATCCTAAAGCAAGTTATATAACTTTTTTTGTATCTAAGTTCCTATATATTCATATATATACACATACATATATATATATATATATCAGTATACTAACCTTTCGGAGAAGGCAATGGCACCCCACTCCAGTACTCTTGCCTGGAGAATCCCATGGATGGAGGAGCCTGGTGGGCTGCAGTCCATGGGGTCGCTAAGAGTCGGACACGACTGAGCAACGTCACTTTCACTTTCCACTTTCATGCATTGGAGAAGGAAATGGCAACCCACTCCAGTATTCTTGCCTGGAGAATCCCAGGGACAGAGGAGTCTGCTGGGCTGCCGTGTATGGGGTTGCACAGAGTCGGACACGACTGCAGTGACTTAGCAGCAACAGCAGCATACTAACCTTGTAGAGTTATGAGAATTAAATGAAGCAACAGAAGCAAAGTGTCTATGACCTTAGTACCTAGCACCGAACTGTCACTCACTTTGTAGAGTTCATTTCTTTCTTTCCCCATGTTGGATGTCCTTTAGTGATGGAGGTGATTATAAAATAATTTGGGGGGCAATTCCTCTCAAAGGACTTTTTAAAAAACCTTGTAAGAACACAAAGATTTGGCATGAATTCACAGAGGCAAGACGAATAGGTTTGAACTCAGCTCAAGAGCAGACTTCTGAGTACTACTGATTTACCCCAACTGGTGGCTCAGGGCTCAGATAACTGGCTAATTATTTCAACAAATACTTGTCAAGCCTCAACATTCCAAGACATCACTCATTAAGGTATAGTGATAAATCAAAAGGTTCCTGAATTCCAAGAGATTGCATTCTACTGGGAGAGATGGACACAAAATAACTCAATACATAATTACAAACAATGAGAAGGACTATGAAAAACAGACATTATTCCTTTAACTCTCTTTCTCTTACCTTCTCATGACTCATCCCTTCTTTCAGCTTCCTTCCGTGAGAGGAAAGGCACAGGGAGGTGGAGTTACGCCAATAATGCTGAGATTCTTAGATAGGTGAGTAGTTTCAGGACACGTGAAGGGACTGGAGCCTGTTACTCTTTCATGGACGCCAACAGAAAACAGAATATGCCTGTGTGAGAGACAAAGGAATGCGTCAAAGCGGCCTCAGCATGCTGACCCAAACCCCTGTGGTCTAAGGGGAGGGGGCCAGCTGGGTGCTGCAGATACCGCGGTTTTCTGTCCCAACCAATAAGTACTGAACTGCTTTCGTAGTGTTTGGCAAGCAATCCAGCTCCTTGTTTGGGAGAAGATGTTCCTCGGTGGCTCAGTGCTGCTCGCTGCAAATCCAGCTCTGAAACTGACCCGAGTGAAGGCTGGTTTGGGCCCCACACCCTTGGTGTGCCCAGGAACAGTGTGTAGAGACGCTCGGGACCCTCTGCAGGTTGCTTTTCTCAACAGGTAGAGGGGGTACAATAATGGGATCCTGCATCCTTTATACTTTTGTGCAGTCATTAATATTTTCTAAGGTTCTAGAACTTTGTCCATGGGAGGGCAGAGGAGAAGAGGGCGTCACTGGGTAAGATGACTGGATGGCATCACTGATGCAATGGACATGAACTTGGGCAAGCTTTGGGAGATGGTGGGGGACAGGAAGGCCTGGCATCCTGCAGCCCAGGGGTTGTGAACAGTCGGACACGACGGGCAACTGAGCAAAGACAAAGAACTTTGTTTCTGCTGCCTTCCAAACTCTCTCCCCAGATGTAATGTCTTTAGGCAACTGAAGACCTCAGACAGATTACAGAAGCCGTTGCCAGACTGAGAGAGATACTCTCCAGTTACTACCAAATGTCACCTGAGGCTTCTGTTTGGATATACAGCCTCTCATTTCCGGAAGCATGGTGCTAGACCTTCTTGAAACTTCACCCTGTGTCTTTTCCTATTCAAGATGTCACTGAGTGTTCATTTTAACAAACCTCCACTGCAAACATATATTTACATGGGTAGAGAAAACAGGAAAAGGGCAGAACATATGTTCACGCCCCAAGCAACAGCCTTGACGATTGCGCTTGAATCCTGGGAGAAAGGGTCATTTGCATGTCCTTCTCAGGGTCCACTTTCCTTCAGCATCAAGCCAGGGAGAGAAAATTGTAGACTTGCTCCACAACAAACCAGTGTTGTCCAATGATCTATGTGGACTCCACTCTCCACCTCCCATA
This sequence comes from Bison bison bison, assembly GCF_000754665.1. Classification (NCBI taxonomy): domain Eukaryota; kingdom Metazoa; phylum Chordata; class Mammalia; order Artiodactyla; family Bovidae; genus Bison; species Bison bison. The sequence continues at coordinate 1,312,953 of NW_011494761.1, read as the reverse complement.
GTGGTAATTTCAGACGTTCTCTACCCCATTCAGCCCTTATGGAATCCATTTTCCCCTTTCCCAGAGAAGGCATCTGGGGAATGTTCTCCTAACACGTCCTGTGCTATCTCTTGAGTCCTGCAGCAAACGCTGAAAAATAGCTATTATTATCTCAATGTGATACATTAGAAAATGGTGTTTTGGAGAATTTATGTAACTTTCTCAAAGTGACAAAAGCTGTGTTTCCTGGAGAAGGAATCAGAAGAAGCCTTTATGACATGGGACCTTCCTCCTGTAGGCTTCTGGAAACAGGAGCTCAGTTGGTAAAGAATCTGCCTGCAGTGCAGGAGACCTGGGTTTGATCCCTGGGTCATGAAGATCCCCTGGAGAAGGAAATGGCAACCCACTCCAGTATCCTTGCCTGGAAAATCCCATGGATGGAGGAGCCTGGTGGGCTGCAGTCCATGGGGTAGCAGAGTTGGGCACGACTGAGTGACTAACACACACACATTTTTAATTTTTTGTTTTCCTATGAGGTTCCAGCCTCCTAAGCCACAGAAATGTATGCAGTATAGAGACTATTTTCTTTCACTTTTTTCTAGATACATTCTCTAATACTATAAGGGTTAGATCTGTAGCTGCCTCTTTTTCTAATGATACACTAACTGCTATAATCCAAAGGGTTAATAAAACCTCTCTTATCTTCCCCAAAGCAAAAAATTATATCCTGGGAAAGGACCCTAGCCTGGTTCTGAAGGTGCTGGGGAGCCTGGAGGGTCATCTCTCTAGTTATTTAAATGTCAGCTAGGATGAGACCCTGGGGCTGAAGACATCTGGACTAAGAAGGAGACCCTCTCAGGAAAGAGAGGGGGACAGCTAACCTCCTTACCTTCATAAGCAGATAAAAATTACTTTTCCCTGTCCCTTGTCTACAGAGTATCTGGCCACTTACGAAAGAAAATCTCCATTGGCTTTCTTCACTTTGTCCCGGGGTAAGGCCCAGGGCAAGCTGGGAAAGGGTAGCATGCAGCTCTTACTTACTGTGGGGTCATAAGGAATCTGCCTCTGATCCAGAACACCTCGTGTGCTCACTGGGGGTCAAATGAATAAAGACGGATATGAAAAACCCACCACTAGACAACTCAGAGGAGGGATAAGAACATATTTCCAGACCATGAGATGAGTAGCTACTAAAAAATACCTGGTCATAGTTGAAGAGATAGAGAGATAGTGTTTGAGTTTCCTTACATAGCATGAGCAGGAATTTGCCGGTGGACAAGTTGGCTGAAAGACGTTCTAAACAAAAAGAATTAAGACAAGGATTTGCGGCACACCTTTGTTCAAGTTTTTATAAAACTGACCCTTTCTTCAAGGTGGTGCTTAACTTCTGTTTGCCACAACACTGTCATATTAACTTTAATAGAGTAAGACAGCTTACTGCCATCTTCCAGAAAGTAGTTCTAGTAACCATACAGGTTGACAGTATTAATAGTGTGCATGGCACTCCTTGGCAATGGTAAATGTGTGGTATGTGCAGCCATACATAGACCATTCTGCCTACCCGTTAGAGACAAGTTGTTCAACAGAACTCGAGTGAAGACTGTATGTGAAGGTATGATAGGAGATAAGCTGGATAGAAAGGCAGAGGTCAGACTCCCGGGCTTATATCCAAAAAAAACCAAAACACTAATTCTAAAAGAAACATGGACCTCAATGTGCATAGCAGCATTATTTACAATAGCCAAGGTATGGAAGTAACCTAAATGTCTACCAACAGATGAATGGATAAAGAAGATGTCACACACACACACACAGTGAAGCAGTACTCAGCCATAAAAAAGAATGAAAATTTGCCATTTGCAGCAACATGGATGGACTTGGAGGGCATTGTGCTAAGTGAAATAAGTCAGACAGAGAAAGACAATTACTGTATGGCATCATTCATATGTGGAATATAAAAATACAACATACTAGTGAGTAAAACAGAAGAGAGGATACAGATCAC
>NW_011494761.1:1302868-1310869 GCF_000754665.1 Bison bison bison | reverse complement strand
GGGGGGTGGGAGATGCAAGCTACCGGGTGTAAGACGAGCTCGAGGGTGCATGCACAGCACTACACGCGGAGAATACACGCAGTATTTTGAAGTAACTGTAAATGGAAAGCAACCTTTAAAAATAGCATTCATTTTTAACAAGAAAAATAAACAAAGGCAGAGGTCAGAACTCGAAGGAACCTATGGTCCATATTACTGTGATCAGCATCAAATGTGATGGCACTGGGAAACTACTGATGGACTTTAGGCAATACTATGAGATTGAAATTTTAAAAATTTCACAAACAGGGGATATTGGAAAAGTCATGATAGTAAGAGAAGGCAGGAGACCTGGTAAGAGATGGGTGGGAAGACAGCAGGAGCGCATGATAGAAAAGGACGGGGAGGAGGCTTCTTGGGTGGCTTCCTGTTGGGAGTGAGCCTCTCTACCAGCCCTACCAGTGATCCCCATCACTGTATCTTCTTCTCTATTATCTCGACATTTTACTTAACTCTTCTTTTTCCTGTGTCTTCAATCTATCTCCACTTCACCCCTATGGCCTTCAGTTGCCCCAATATATCAAAGACTTGCTTCTGCTCACCCCTAGTTTTTCACATGAGTATTTTCCCCTGAGTTATAGTGGCTTAATTCCCTCTTTGGACTGGGGAAATCCTATCCTTCTAACAGTGGCTGAGCTGCTCCTAAGTAACACTGCAATAGCTAACAGAGCCATAAGGGCCACAACCGAAGCTTCTAGGTTGGCTTACCACACTTTGAGAGATGCAGCCATTAACGTGACCACAGGCTAAACTGGATTCAGACAATTTATTACTTGCACAGCAAAAACAATATCAACATAGCACTATCTCCGCACATCTCTATCCCACTGAAGGACACTGGACTGGAGGGACCCAGTGGTGGAGACAGGAGCAATGGTTGATCTGCTACTGAGAAGCCATCTCAACCACAGCCGGGCAGTTTCTAGACCTACACAGCTTAGAGCTGTATTTGCAGGAAGGTGCAATTAAATGGAATCAAAGTAATCAACTTAAATGAGGGAGATGGATGAGAAATGGTTTGATGGCAGCTCCTCATAAGAAGCTTAACTGCCCTGGCCGAGAAGGAACTGCAGGGCATTCCACCAAGACTCTGGTCAGCCTCGGCTGTCTGGTCTACGTAAAGCTATGTAGCGTCAAGTGGTAGCAGAGCTGTCTCTTAGTAACTACAACCCTGACTTTTCATGCATCCAAGACAGAATTATTTATTATTTTCAGGAATTTAGGCCTCCCATTACCTAATTAACTCTACTGATTAACTGCAGGGGCTTGAACCAAACATTTTCTATTTGTCTTAGACTACTTCAGATAAGAGTGACCAAGACTTTGACTCCTGGCAGGATGAGCAGACCGACTTGAAAGCTAAATGGCAAACAAGACTCCCGGCCAGAGCTAAGCCAGCTAAGCACATCTCAGTACTCCTGAGACAGACCTTGCATGCATGTGCAGTCACTTGTCGGGTCTGACGCTCTGCGACCTTATGGACCGGCTCCTCTGTCCATGAATACTGGAGTGGGTTGCTATGCTCTCCTCCAGGGGATCTTCCTTATCCAGGGATCAAACTTGTGCCTGTGTCTCCTGCATTAGCAGACAGAATCTTTACTCACTGAGTCACCTGGGAAGCCCCAGAAAGACCTTTGCTAGTTGCTAAGTCACTTCAGTCGTGTCCGACTCTGTGCAACCCCATACACGGCAGCCCACCAGGCTTCCCTGTCCCTGGGATTCTCCAGGCAAGAACACTGGAATGGGTTGCCATTTCCTTCTCCAATGCATGAAAGTGGAAAGTGAAAGTGAAGTCGCTCAGTCGTGTCCGACCCTCAGCGACCCCATGGACTGCAGCCTTCCAGGCTCCTCCATCCATGGGATTTTCCAGGCAGGAGTACTGGAGTGGGGTGCCATTGCCTTCTCCGCAGACAGACCTTAGAGAGCCACTATAATGCAGGAGATACATCGCTCCACCTGCCCTGACTTATTCCTCTCAACGCAGCAACGGTGCTGGCATTTGAATGTACTTCACTTTGATCTGTCAGGAGTGATGTGATTGTCTATAACCAGTTGTGTTAGATAGTTTATACTGGTTTTTGTCAGGCAAGTATAAGTCTGATGTCCACACTGAGAAGTAGTGTCCTGCATGCATGCGTGCTAAGTCACTTCAGTCACACCCGACTCTTTGTGACTCTACCGACTGTAGCCTGCCATGCTCCTCTGTCCTTGGGATACTCCAGTCAAGAATACTGGAGTGGGTATGCCTGCCTTACTAGGGGCATAAAATGTATTAGAAGTGTTTTCTAGTCATTTATCAGGGCGAGTCAATTTGGTGTCCCTTGTGATGGACAAATCCCTTGGTTAAACCTAAATTATTCCTGCAGAGCAGGGTGCAGTGCTTCTGAGGAGAACAATCTGCCTATCACAGCCAACCAGCCTAGCCTTTACAGCAAGAACTGCTCCAGGTAAACTAGATTCTGCTAATAGGTTTGTAGTCCAGCAACAATGTTTTGTTGACATGGGGGTCAAGGTTTGATTTTTTAGTGTCCAAATCTGAACATCTGTTCAGTATTTGGCAGTAGGGTCAGGAGACACTGATAGATACAACAGTCAAATTCAGAGCAGTAGCTACAGTCTGGGGAAAGTATAGAAGAGAATTTTCTCTTAGCTAGTAAACAGAGAGCACATGAGACTGAATAATCTCAGGCTGGGGCAACCATATTAATGTTCAGAAAATTAATCTTGTTCTGTCATTGTTGGTGGAAGTCATCCATCCAAAAGGTCAACAGTCTTGAGTGTAAGCTCTAAGGACCAAGGAGCTGTGTCCTAAGGTCTTCGGGTCTAGGATCTAAGTTAAGAATGGGTATTCAACTACCAAAGCATCCTGAGACACCAGGCCAGGTAGTCTACAGGTAAGAGCTGAGGGGTCAGTGAGTCTCCCCCCAGTTCTCAGCTTCCTGGGGCTTCAGGCTCCCCTCCTCTGCCGGCTGTGCTGTTGCCTTCCTTCCACAGCCACACGAGGGGCACAATCCAAGTCTGCAGCACCCACTTCCCTGTTTCTTCCAATCCTATAATTTCTAACCAACATCATCTGCTTGAATTTCTCTCTCACTGTCTTTTCCCTAGTATAGCTTGTACCCTCCTAGAAGCTATCCCGCCCCTGAGGTGTGGGTCTTGCCAGGAACATTTTGGAGTTGCCATCTCTTGTTCTTAATTATCCGATGCCCTCTAGTTCAGATAGATCTTATGAAGGTGTGCTTCATACTTGCTGCTTCCTGCTTATTATCTCCAGTCAGCCTACTGTTGTCATTATGAACAACCAAAATGAACCTGTGTGATATTCCGTGGAATGTCAAGATGATCAACGTTTCTGTAGGCTATAGTAAGGAGGATGGTGAGGTATACTTGTAATAGGAAGAAGCAATCTGGCTCCATAGTTCATCTGTTTCTTTTACTTTAACCTTTGTATTCTATTGCTTTTGCTACGACAATGATGCCCATAGCCTGAAATAAACAAGACAGTCCATTCTCAAGATTCTCATCTTTAACAGTATAACACTTTTCCATTCACATAGAAAAAAAGCTGCAGAACAGAGAATAACATTTTCTTCTTGGGTGTTTACAAGAATATTGTGATAGAATCTACATAGACAGCTGTAAGAACAAAGGATTCTAACACCAAGAAGTCTGCTATAACCAACCGCACCTCCCCTTTTAGTATGAAAGAAGCCTGAATTCTAGAGAAAGATGGTTCTTTGGGACACTAATCCACCATCTTCTAAATCTACTGGCTTTCTGAATAAAGTTACTATTCCTTGTTCTAATAATTTGTCTCTTGATTCATTGGCCTGTTGAGCAGTGAGCAGTTCTAGCCTGGACTCAGTAACATGCTGTTGGCCCTGATAGGTACAAGCCAGCTTTTGATGGTTTTTACAAATAAGTATAGAGAAGACAGTATTACTCACATCAGTAGCTATACCAAGTGCCAGGTACTGTGCTGATTTGCTCCAGTAAAAATACTGCACCTGAGGATAGCAGCCACAATTAGAATTACCTCCTGGCTAAGTTTATAATAGTCCATGGTCAATTTTTAAGATCTACTTCTGCACTGGCCAAACTGGTGAGTTAAATGAGAATAAGATAGATATCAGCACCTGTGCTTTTTTTCAAGTCTTTTATGGTGACACTGAACAGGGAAGAACAAAGCTGACTCTATACTGGGTCTACTTCTTTTGCTTTAACCTTTGTATTCTATTACTTTCGATGTAGGTTAATTACTTAAGGGCTGTTGCCTATAGTTTAAAGTATACATAATGGCCCATCTCAGGGAGCCCAGCCTCCCTTGACTGATATTAAGCTAAAATACCTTTTTTAGCTCACAAGAAACATCCTGACCAGGCTCACCCATAAAGATCTGCAGGAAAGAAGAAATTAAAATATTTCCTCCAGAGTCTGGCCAGAACTCAGAAATATTTGCAAAAACGCATCCTCCATTTTTACTCTATCTCCTCATCTCCTCCTCTTGCTCTGTCAAAAAGACCAATATCCAAATCTAGGCAAGATAGTTCACGGGGACACTAATCCACCATTCTCTAGGTCTGTTGGCTTTCTGATAAAGCCACTAATTCCTTGTCCCAACACAGTCTCTTGATTTATTGGCTTGTTGTGAAGCAAGCAGCACGAGCTTGGGCTTGGTTAATAATACTAATTGCTTTAGTGTCTTGGAAGAGAGTGAAATTTCCAGGAGCATCCTCTTAGCTCTTCCTACTCTAATGGCCCTCATTCCAGGGATAAGAAAGCCAAAATGGGGATATAATCTGTTCTAGACCTCAGAAAATAATTACACAGTTGGTTGGTGTGTGGATGAAGTGACCTAATGACCAACTGTGAGCTGGACATGAGCTAAGGCTTCATCTATCAACTGACCAAGATAAATTCCAGCTTTAGTTGAAGTGTCACAGTGGTGTTGTGTGTCCCTAGGAATTAGCATCAATTCAGATCCAAGATCCAGAAAACTTCAGAAGATCTATTTCCTTTTTTCCATACCACTCTAGTATATGGCCACACATTTTGGGGGGACAAGGTTGAGGGATCATTTACAACATGTACTGTGGCAATGAAACGGAAGTCCCGTCTGACTCTTTCCGACCCCTTGGACTATAGCCCACCAGGCTCCTCCATCCATGTGATTTTCCAGGCAAGAATACTGGAGTGCATTGCCATTTCCTTCTCCAGGAGATTTTCCCGACCCAGGGATTGAACCCGGGTCTCCCGCATTGTAGGCAGACCCTTTACCATCTGAGCCACCGTGGCAATGGTGCAAGGTAATTTCTAAAGAGTACACAGACTCTCCTTCAATCAAGGGGTTCTGGGTCTGTGACTTGATACAGGTCTAAAAACTGAGAGAATCCACTGTGGTGACTCAGGTTGGATTTTGGCTACCTCATTTAGAGCTTTTCTTGTTAATAAATATCAAGTAGTATTCACTTAGGGGGTTTCCCTGAGGTCTCAGGTGCTAAAGAATCCAAATGTGCAATGCAGAAGGTTCAGTCCCCGGATTGGGAAGGTCCCCTGGAGGAGGGTATGGCAACCCACTCCAGCATTCTTGCCTGGAAAATCCCATGGACAGAGGAGCCTGGTGGGCTACAACCTATGGGGTTGCAAGGAGTCGGACACGACTGAAGCGACTGAGCACACGTAGTATTTTATTAGGTTGCCTTTCTTTTTCCAAGGGCCTCTCTGGGGACAAAGGCATTCTGATTGCCTGAACACACCTGCTGCCCTTTCATAATGCAGATGTAGTCCCATCATCGGTGGTAGTCTGTGCTAATTTGGGGTTTGTTATCCCCATCATTATCAATGAGTCCACCTTAATAGTGGCATCACTGACAGTCATACGTGGCTACAGAGGGAAACATCCACAGACATTTTCAGAGATGCATGTCTTCCTCTCACGAATGTATGTCTCAATTCTTCAGTGAGGGGAGTGTCTTCTGGGCCTTTGGGGGATGGGTATGCAGATTACATGCCCTAAGTCCAAGGTAACATTTCCCTCAACTTTGGATTCCCTGCTGCACATTATGCCAGGGAAGCTTGGCGTTTCAACCTCACAAATTTCAGGCAACCAGTGAGTCTAAGTTTCCATCAATCAACCGAGTAAAGTACTACAACATCTCTAACCACATGAGTTAACACATATAATAAAAAGCATATTAATAAACTTGGCTCAGCACACTATTACATTCCATCATTCATGGTCTAACACCTCAGAATCCATACAAACACACGTTCTCCAGGTTTCTGCCTATATATTAGAAAAGTCTTGTCATTCCTTTCCGTGTCAGTTACTTCTTCCTCCATCACAGTGTGCACCTACATCCCCAGGAACTTGCTGTAAATTGATTTTAGTTGTGACAACACTGGTAGGAGAAGGTGATTACCATGGTTTTTGAGGAGAATGTGAATTTCCTCTTAAGGCACCTGCCCCAGGTGAATTTTCAAGCAGAGGAAGCCTACCTCTTCAGAAACTGGAGGGCAACCTACTTCCACCAGTGAGAGGGGCTCAGACTGACACGTGGGTGCAAGATTGCCCGTTTTCTCTGGGTCTTACGCACTCTAAGTTTGGGATCCTGTTATTCAATAGCACTCTAACTTTTACATGAGAAACTTAGCATATCCGTGAATTTGACAGAAGTTGTAATGCAGTAACATGAAAACGAAAATGTGTTTGATTTTCAGCAATATCATTTTGTCACTACAATCAATGAGCTTCCTTTAGAATTGTACGAAATCTCTCTGGTTCCCTTACTGTAATTTGGAACTGTGCTTATTATTTCTCTTTTTAAGCATTCAAAGGAACTTAAAAGAATACATCTCACACCACAATCCTTACAGTTACCTCACAGCCGTAACAGTCCAGTGTAACTGCCACTTGGGGCCCCAAGGCACTTGGTAGTCCGTCACATTCAGCCGCAGGTGGCTGGTTAATTGAGATGCCCCCAGCACCACAAAGTCCTAGCCTCTTAATTCTGTCAAGGAACTCAGCACCCAGCTCAAGCCCAAGTGTCCAACCAAACTGAACTATCCCTTGGGACTATCTCTTAATAAAAAGAATTATGAACTACCACAGGGTTTTGGACTAATGAGAGACTCACTACTAAGATGAGTGAAAATACAGAAATAGCCACTATAGGGAGTCAGTCTTATAAATAATCGTGGGGTTAGGAGACAGAGTTGTTAAAGACAGCTCTCCCTGTCCTTCCCAGGGCTAAGACCCAGACCTGACTGCAGAGGGCACGGCCTGGCCCACTGAGTGGCAAAGACAGCACTTGCGGTGGCATTCCTCGTGAAAAATCCGCCGTCTGGAGCTTGCTATGAATCTTGCCTCCAGGGTGCTCAGAAAGTTATTAAGGACGTCAAGTCTGTTTTTAGCCCCTCTACTACGAAAATGGTTGGAAGGCATCACTGACTAGATAGACATGAGTTTGAGTAAACTCGGGGAGTTGGTGATGGAGAGGGAGGCCTGGCGAGTCCATGGGATCGCAAAGAGTCGGACACGAGTGAGCGACTGAACTGACTGAACTACAAAAACAGAGTTGGAGAAGTGCGCGCAAACTGTTGGTCCCTGAGCAACACAGGAGCGCGGCACGGGGAGAGCCGGGTATGCTGCCAGGGCCTGCCCGCCGATATACCAAAACCTGGCAGAAAACGCAGTTCTTCCCCGCCTCTGCTGGCAGAGGAACGCTCACTTCACAAGGCCCAGATCTATTTCCCCAGTGCAGCCAAAAAGGGTGAGCTGGGCTGAGACGCAATGGAGACACCGCCGGCACAGGCCGGTTTCCCTCAGGTTTTGTGGCCTGGTGTCTACACCTGCCGGGGGGGTCCTGCCCTCAGGTTTGACCAGAAGTCAGGTAGGCAACGGAGGCAAGGGAGAGTCTGAGCACAACGCGCAGCCCCCTTCTTCTCAACGAGTTTCTGCCC
>NW_011494761.1:1279309-1301614 GCF_000754665.1 Bison bison bison | reverse complement strand
TGGGGCCGCGGGGCTCCGGGAGGGTGCGGGCGGAGCCGGTAGTTACCCGCTGCTCCGCCGAGGCTCCGCGCTCCGGCAGGGCGAGGGCCCACTGGACGGGGGAGGCTCGGATCCTCCTCCCACCCGGGCGCCGCGGCGTTCGGACGGCGATGGCCGCGACCCGGGAGTTAGCAAAGTACCGGGCGGCCTGAGGTGGCGGGATCACGCCCCGGGGCCCGGGCCTGCGGGGGCGCTCACCTGCCGGCCGGGTCGCCCGGCGCGTTGTGCGGCTTGCTCGCGCGCAGCGCCCCCTGACAGCTGTTTGGGGAGCCCCTGGCCCGCACAGGGTTAAGCCGCCGCAGACCCCCTGCGCGACCTCGGTCGCGGAAACCGATCGAGCAGACCCCATCTGGGTGTTTTATTTGTTTTCTAACTCCACTGTCTCCGGAGACATAAAAGTTTATTTGGTGTTGCAGACCTCCAGAATGAAAATCTGTAGGGTTGATTTTGGTGTCGTCATTCTTCAGCTGTTACCTCGGGTTTGTTGGGCGCAGTCGGGAGAACCTGGGGAAGCGCGTGTCATTCTCCAGCCGGAAGCTGTGGGGCGCTCCGTCCCGGGCCACGGTCACACTGTCAAAGGAACTGGGAAAACGACCCATCTTCAGTCTTTTATTTAAAGTTACTAAAAATAAGCGAACGGAACAATCGGTTCCTATTTGGGAAGATACCGCGCCGCCTGTGCGTTTTGTTTCGTTATTTGCCAATGATCTGTAATATCTAGAAATTTTAGTGAAACTGGGTAATGTGTAGTATCCCCTGCAATGAATGAACCTGAAGAACCCCAAACCCCGACAAGCTGATACATCAGCTACTTAACAGCAGAGAAACGTAGGATGTGAACAAGTTGGCGTTTTTTGTTTTGTTTTCTATCTTTTGTGTGACACTGTAAATAACCAGAGAATATTTTTGCCTTTTGTTCCGGTGATACACTGGGACAAAAGGCTTGAATTTAATGAAATTAGACTAATTTTACCTGAATTATTATGAAAGTGAAAAAAGACCATGTGACACCATTGTGAATGGTGTCATCAATATACTTCACTCAAAATGCTTTGCAGATGAAAGATATTAATAATCTGATTGTAAACAGATGTATCAAAAAATTTTAAAGCTTTTGCTTTTGTTATTGAAAACGCAAATTGTGTGTCTGATGCACAGTGAGGCCAACAATACTAAAACGTTGGGGTCTGGAACAGAGGCAGGTTTATTGAGGGTCATACAAGGAAATGGGTGGCTCATGTCTTAAGAGCCCCAAATGTACTCAAAGCTTTCGTGAAAGCCCTTTTAAAAGCAAAAGGTGAGAGAGGGGCATGGTTAATTGTTGCAGACTTCTTGGTGTCAAACCCTTTATTCTTGAAGTCAAGTCATGGTAAGGTAAGGACGTTCCTGTAAATCTCTATGTAACGAATATTATTCTCTGTCCTGACAAAAGAAGGGCAAGATCCCAAGGCACAATTTTCCCCATCGAGGTCCGGGTCCTGGCTAAGAGGTGGCGGTCTCAGCTGCGGCTCCCTCAGGGCCAGGGCCCCAGACCCTACCCCGGCCATCGCTGAGGAGCCTGGCCCCGAACCCAGCTGGCCCGCACGCTCCTCAGGCTCCGGCCGGCGGGCCCAGGGGCCCAGGCTGTGTCCGTGCAGATGGCTGCTGCCATCAGGTCGCAGAGGCAGGGATGTAGGCAAGGGTCACCGCCGCCTCCAGGCTTGGGCCAAGGGGTGCTGTGCTGGGCTTAGTCGCTCAGTCATGTCCAACACTCTGTGACCCACTGGACTATAGCCTGCCAGGCTCCTGTGTCCGTGGGGATTCCCCAGGCAGGAACACTGGTTGCCAGGCCCTCCTCCAGGGGATCTTCCCGACCCAGGGATCAAACCCAGGGCTCCTGCGTTGCAGGCGGATTCTTGACTGCCTGAGCCACCAGGGAAGTCCAAGAATACGAAAGCGGGTAGCCTGTCCCTTCTCCAGGGAACTTCCCCACCCAGGAACCGAACCGGGGTCTCCTGCACTGCAGGCGGGTTCTTTACCAGCCGAGCTGCCCGGGAAGCCCCAAGCCAAGGCTGGCGGTGACTTTGGGGAGGGCTCTGAAGCCCGGCAGGACACGGCTCTCAGCCTGTTCCCTGGGACCCGCAGCTCATCCACTTGCCCAAGGCCAGAGAACAGGCTGGAGGGGTTGGGGGAGAAGGTCAGGATCCGCCTCTTGGCCTTACTCTCTACGTGATGACCTCCACCCTACAACTGTAGGCTGAAACCCCCATTGACCGTTGGTTGCCAGTGGGCGGGGCCCACTGCGGTGCCAACCAATGGCTGAGCAGCACCACTAACGGTCTCTCATTGACCGTTGGTTGCCAGTGGGCGGTGCCAACCAATGGCTGAGCAGGACCTTTTACCTGGTAATAGCGTAGTGATGTGCAACAATGGCTCTGTTCTGAGGGCTGCAGTCGCCTTGCTCTCTACACTTTTAGGTAGTATTATAGAGAAAATGGAGAAGGCAATGGCAACCCACTCCAGTACTCTTGCCTGGAAAATCCCATGGATGGAGGAGCCTGGTGGACTGCAGTCCATGGGGTCGCTAAGAGTCAGACAGGACTGAGCGACTTCACTTTCACTTTTCACTTTCATGCATTGGAGAAGGAAATGGCAACCCACTCCAGTGTTCCTGCTTGGAGAATCCCAGGGATGGCGGAGCCTGGTGGGCTGCCGTCTATGGGGTCCCACAGAGTTGGACACGACTGAAGCAACTTAGCAGCAGCAGCATAGAGAAAATACGGTGGGATGAGCACTATGGGGTATCATTAAATACGGAGTTTAGAGTTTGTCCAGTGCTTGTTGATAAGATTGGATAAAATAGTTTAAAAAAAGTGGGGGGAGGGGTGACACCCTGGTGTTTTAAGCCTTTCTAAAATATGTTGTATAATTTTGGGGCTTAACTTGCTGTGATTTTTGCCCCAATAGTCCCACTTTCAGAATTTTCTCCATTAACAGGAAAAACCATAAAAACTGATCTTACTCAGAATGTTATCTTGAGTAATATCTTTTGGGCTTGACTTGATGATCACTTGGAAATGATTTATGCAAACATCTGAGGTTGGGTTCTCTGGCAACCTTGACATTTGACTATTTCTAAAGAAGTGAGTGACTCATTTGGTCTCTGGAAAGTCTTAGGTGAAGTTAATTCCAATATTTTAGCATCCAGCCCTAGTTCTCATGAAGGGACTGGAGTCCTGCTTAGAACATAAAGCATTAATGGAAAGTGACAGTAGCTGCTGGAAGAGAAGGCCGTCTGCTTATTTTGTTTTTGGACACGACTAAGCGACTTCACTTTCACTTTAATGCATTGGAGGAGGAAATGGCAACCCTTTCCAGTATTCTTGCCTGGAGAATCCCAGGGACAGCGGAGCCTGGTGGGCTGCTGTCTATGGGGTTGCACAGAGTTTCACACGACTGAAGCGACTTAGCAGCAGCAGCAGCAGCAAGGGGAGAGGGTTTGAAAAGTGGAACTTTTTATACTTAAGTTTGTCTTTTCTGAGATTTTCATACTGGATTTTCAGTGCAAAAGACACCTTTGCTGATTTAGTTTTGAAGAGCCACTGAATCCCCAGGCAGGTGGACTGGATAAACATTCTTATAGCCTTGTATGTCTGATACTAGCCGATGTGTTTTAGTCTTACTTGATAAACTGCATTCACACAGTCACCACCAAGTAGGTGAGGAAGCTCAGGCATGAAGAGAGTAACTTGCCCAAAGTCACACAGCTAAAAGCTGAGATTTCAACAGGCAGCCTTTGGAGTCTAAGCTCTCAGCCACTATGCTGTACTGCCCCTAGTGATCCTTTGCCTACTGTTTAGGTTCCAGCTTCCTTGTAGGAAAAAAGAGCATGTTGCTCTTTGGCTTCTTAGTGTATGAATTTTTTTAAAGGAATTTTTAATATGAAGCCCTAATGAATGTGCTGCTGCTGATTTTTTTTTCTTTGATGCTTTTAAAAAATTTGTCAATTTTGAAATAATTATGGAGTCACATGCAAGTATAAGTAATAATACAAAGAGATAACATGTATCCTTTAACAGTTTCCGCCAGTGGTAACATCTTCCAAAACTGTAGGGTAACACCCTGGATATTGGTATCTTGATATAATGAAGATACAGGATATTCCCGTTGCCACAAGTACCCCTTACATTGCCCTTCTATAGCCATGACCACTTCCTTCCTATCCCTTCCCCTTCTAGCCCCTGGCAACTACTCATCTGTTCCTCAGTTTCTATAATTTTGTCATTTCAAGAATGACAAGTGAAATCGCATAGTGTGCAACCTTTGGGGATTGGCTTTTTCCATTCAGTGTAAATCTCTGGAGAGACTTGTTACAAGTTTGTTCCTTATTATTTTTCGTTGATGTTGTTATCTTTTCATTTTTATTTTGTTCCTTATTATTAGTATTCCATAGACAGAGCATAGTTTGTTTAACCGTTCACCCAGTTGAAAGACATCTGGATTGTTTCCAGTTTGGGATAGTTTATTTTGAATAAAGCTGCTATGGACATTACAAACATTCACATACAGTTTTTGTGTGAACACATGTCCTGATTTCTCTGTGAAAAATGCCCAGAAATATAATTGCTGGGTCATATGGTACAGGCATAGAGTTTCCCACGTAGTTCAGTAGTTAAGAATCCGCCTGCCAATGCAGGAGCTGCAGGAGATGCAGGTTCAATCCCTGGGTCAGGAAGATCCCCTGGAGGAGGAAATGGCAACCCACTCCAGTATTCTTGTCTGAAGAATCCCCACGGAAAGAGGAGCCCGGCGGGCTACAGTCCACGGGGTCGCAAAGAGTTGGACTCGACTGAGCATGCACACACACATACTACACACATACGCACACACACACTACACACATAAACACATACACACATATGCGCGCACACACACTACACATACACACACATACTACACACATACACACACACTACACACATACTCACACACATACTACACACATATGCACACACATACTACACACACACACACACACACACACTACAGACATACACACACACACATTGTACAGGCATTCCTCAGAGATGTTGTGGGCTCAGTTCTAGACCACTGAATGTGCTCCTTTTTATGAAACATTTAATGCTTGAGATTTGTACCTCTCCTACAATATCTTCCAACTCACTTGAGAGCTAAATGTTATAGTGGAAACCATTATGCAGCATAGCATCCCAGCATTTGAGTTGATGTTTATTTTTTTCACTCCTTCTAACACCTATGTAAACCTTAATCTGATGAGAACACCAAACAGTGAAACTAGGTGGCACTAAATTATATTTCTTTGATGAGTTTGGGTATTGAATTCTTTAAGGTGGTCAGTCGGTCCCTGTAAACCACTTCTGGTGTCTAGTGGAATGGTTTTTCTAGAAAGGGATTGATTTGCTCTGAATTGTCCATTTTAGTTTCTTCCAGTTAACATGGAGCCCTAGGTGGTCCATCATGTAAGCAAGATATGTTTTAAAACTGTCTTCAGTTGAGAGCAGTCTATTTGCTTTCGTTCTTTTCCCCTCCTCCCACAAGTCTGTGTTTGCCACCGCCTGGCCAGACTCTGGTGGAAGTAAGCCCAACTCTGGGTGCTCCACTTTCTCCACCCTGCATATAGTCCTTAAAAGGCTTTCCTCTCTGTTTCTTGGAGGAATTGCTTTGAAGCCTTGAGGCAACAGTGGCTTTTGTGTGTCTATTTCAGGGTTAATAAATCTCAGCTAGAAAAATTAATAAAAATTCCACTCTGAATGAGAGGTTGACCAGGGTCTAATGGCCTGAATATGCTTTGAGGTAATGTAAGAATTCAAGCAAATGGAAAGGAGAAACATTGTTAAGGTGTTCCCGAAATTCTTTATTACTTTTCACAAGCAGATTTCACCAGTTGCTTACTATCTACATTGTGTTTAAGCAGATGGCGTATTAATGTCTTATATTTGGGTCTGGAGAATTAATGACTCAGGTTGTGTATAACAAAGTATCGATCTTTAGTATAGCATATGATATAGGGGTTAATTTTACCTCTTGAAAGATCAGAGATTGAGATTGATGGCAAATGTAAAATTGAAGTTCAGATTTTATCTTTGTGCCCAGGTAACATTTATCAAGTGACAAAGCGGGAATGTCTTTAAGTATCTGATAGAAAGGCACTGGTAGAGGGAGACTTTTCTGCCCTTTTTGTTTTTTTGACTTTGACTATGAAAGTATAATACACCTATAAAAATATGCTAGAACACTTTACATCTCTACTACTTTCTTAAGAGTTAACATAGTATATGTTTAATAAAAGTTGACCTGAGTTCCCACTTGTTTTTTCTTGTTTTTAAAATCTGTGACTCTTAAGAGTAATAAATAGAAAAATGTGATCTTTTCCGCTTCTCCACACTTGAGTGCGCTCCGTTTATAAATTGTAGCACTTGTTGCTGGGGTTTGTGCAGGTGTGTATCAGAGAGTTTGTTTCATTTCCTGAGGTCTGCTGTTTGAGATCTGTGACTTCTGGGAAGTGATGGAACTATGACCATGGTGGCGTCCAGGGATTTCAGAGAAACGAGTAAAACAACAGGAAAGGCCCGAAAGAGAGGTGGTTCCTGTTCCTCTTCCTCTTCCTGCGTCCAGCATCCTTAACTGTTTCTCTCACCTGCGTGTTTCACTAGGACTCGAGGGTCTTCCTACAGACAGACACTCCGGACTGCACCTGGCATGAAGGCTTAAGTTTATTAATTTTTAAGTTGAATTCAATGCTTTATTTTCAGATCAGCACTGCTATTAGGACTTAACCAAATACTTTTGCTTGGGAGATGTTGCAATCCTATTTATCTAAAGGAGATTTTTTCTGTGACTCATTAATTGGCATTAAGGGATATCTGGGCTATGGATAAAACACATTAAAATTACCACTTTTACTTGTTGTTTTTAAGTCAGCTATTGCTGTTGGTGATAGCTGTTAAAAGTTTGGCTTTTTTTTTTTTAACAGACTGGACTAAGTGTTTAGATTTCCTAAAAGGAGTAGTTCAGTAGCTGCTGCTGATTCCCTGCTTTGCTCTTAGTTTTCCCTTGTTGTTCACTCATTTCCATGGCGGTCTTTAAGAAAACAGGAGGCTATTCAACAACTAGGATTCAATCTCCAGCTGCTGGATTGGACCTTCTGTCCTGGTAGCATCATCTCTTACAGTAAATGAAGAACTCAGAAGAGGAGGAGGAACTCTAAAGAGCAAATTTTGCTTCTGTTCGTAGTTGTGATTAGTAAGTTGATCAGGAGAGGAGGTAGACCATTTTAGCTAAAACAGGTTTCTGTTTCAGTAATAGGTGTTAGTAGCAAAACTGCTATTTTTAAGGTCGAAACCATGTTTAGGTTCAAACAGGTTTGAGGGTCGATTGTACTGAAATGGAATTCAGACCTAGTGCTTGGGTATTGCTAAATGTGCTTTATGATAGGGAAGGATTAAATAATTTGAATTGAGTGAATTCAGTCTCTTGAGGTTACAATGTAGTTTTTCTGTGAGACAGTGTATTTAAGTTTAAGGTAACGTTATTTATACTTTGATGCCAACCGGTGCATAGTTGGTAGCCGGTAAATATTTTATGTTAAATTTGTAAACTTAACTATTTCTAAAGAAGAACTCCCCTGTGCACCCTGGTTTATGTGTGTGCTCCTCCCCTGGCGCCTCGCTGCCTTTGCTGCTGCCATCTGTGACTGCCATCCTCAGGGTGGGGAGCTGTCCTGGGATCCGTACGCACCCTACGATGTGTCGCAGCATCCCTGTCTTTACCATGGGATGCCAGAAACGCCTTTGTCCTACTGGGAGCTACCAAAAATGTCTCCAGACATTGCTAAATGGCCTCCTGAGGAAAAATCAACCCTTTGAAAACCTCTTTGACTTCACTCTTGCCAAAGACATGTCCTTTATGCTGATCGCACTATGTTGGAATTTTGCATTTTAGGAAAAAGTGATTAAAGGCTCAATTCTTTATTTTTTAATTAGAGTTGATCTACAACATTATGCTAGTTTCTGGGGTACAGCAAAGTCTGTTTAGTTACACACGCGTGTGTGTGCTTTTACGTATCCTCTCCCGTTGTGGTTTAGTACAGGATAGCGAATGCAGCCCCCCGGGCTGTTTGTCCATCTCTCTGTGTGGTTTGCGTCTGCTAGTCCCAGTCCAACCCTGCCCCCTGCGCCTTGGAAGCCACGAGTCTCCCTATGTCTGTGAGTCCGTTTCCGGCTCATGGTGAGTTTATGCGTGTCATGCTTCAGATTGCACGCGTGCGCGATGTCATACAGCGTTTGCTTTCTGTTTCTGACTCGCTCTGTTTAGTATGATCATCTCTAGGTCTGTCCATGTAGCTTCAAATGGCATTATTTCATTCTGGTTTTTTATTTCTGAGTACTACTCCATTGTGTGTGTGTGTGTGTGTGTGTGTGTCTGTGTGTGCGCGCGCGCGCGCCACATCTTCTTTATCTGTTCATCTGTAGAGGGACATTTAGATTTCCCCTCTGTCTTACCTATTGTAAATAGTGCTGCTGTGAACATAGGGGGCTACCCTGGTGGCTCAGTGGTAAAGAATCTGCCTGCAATGCAGGAGACCCAGGTTTGATTCTTGGGTCAGGAAGATCCCCTGGAGAAGGGAATGGCAACCCACTCCAGTATTCCTGTTTGAGAATTCCATGCACAGAGGAGTCTGGTGGACTACCGTCCGTGGGGTTGCAAAGAGTTGGACACGACTAAGCAACTAACTTAGTATGAAGATAGGAGTATATGCATCTTTTCGAATTACAGTTTTGTCTGAATATATACCCAGGAGTGGGATTTCAGGATGGCAACTCCATTTTTAGTTGTTTGAGAACCTTCCTCCTGTTCTCCATTCGGGATGCACCAATTTGCATTTCTAACAGCAGTGTAGGAGGGCTCCCTTTTTTTCACACTGTCCAGCATTTCTTGTTTGTAGACTTTTAAACGACGGCCATTTTGACCCGTGTGAGTGGTGCCTCTTGTAGTTCTGATTCACATTTCTCTAGTAATTGAGAAGGGGAGCATCTCTTCTCATGTGCTTATTGGCCATCTGTGTGTCTTCTTGGAGGAAGTGTCTATTTAGGTCTTCTGTTCATTTTCTGACCGTGTTTTTTTGCTGTGTGAACTGTCTGTATATTTTGAAAATCAAGCCCTGTCGGTCTCATTGTTTGTACATCATTTCTCCCAGCCTGTAGGTCGTCTTTTTGTCTATGGAACTCTCTGTTGCGCAGAAGCTTGTACGTGTGAGTAGGCCCATTTGTGTGTCTGTGCCTGCATCTCTTCTGCCGCCTTGGGGCTCAGGGAGCACCGGCGCAGTGCATGTCACAGGGTGTTTTGCCTGTGCTCTCTTCTGGGAGCTTTATGTCGTGTCTTATAGTTAGATCAAAAGGCTTAATGCTAATACTCAGGGATAACTAGTTTTTTTTTTTTCATGACTGAAATGTGTCCTTTAACTAGATGCGCAAAATTCACTTGCATTTTTAGGATTCCTCATTACAATATGTTACAGAAAATACAAGCGTAGATTATGTTCATATGGAAGTTAAAAACGGAATATTATTATACTGAAACAATGAAAAAAAATTGGGCGAACTTTTTATTCTGAGAAAAGCATTTGATCAAATGATAGTAAATAAGCCATCTTTTCGTTTATGCAAACTTAAAGGTTTAGATTTATTCCCCTTGCCTTTTAGCACAGGAAGATAAGATATATTGATTAGTAATAAGGTAGTATGAAAGGCATATGCAAAAATAATTTGAGAGATCTGAAACTTTCTCAGGCAAGCTATTTACTTTCTTCAGAGTATTACTTGTTTTATTTCTTCTAATTATGATGACTTTGGTTACTGCATTTTTTAATTCCTTCTTGAGATCAGAAAAAGCTGGGAAGGAAACTAGAAAGTCGCTGATGGAGACTTCCTTCCCGTTCATTTCATTTTGTCCTAACTAGGCTTTTTAAAGAAGGGGGTGGAGATGGGGTGGGACAAGAGTGACGGAAGTTCCGGGCAAGCGCTCTCCTTCCTTTTGCCCGGGGCTCTGGGCTTGAACTCTGGGAAAGTCAAGTAACTCAGCCCAGTGGGGCCTGCCGCCTGTTGTTGTAGGACCACAGTGGGAGACTGGAGCTTCCATTTGTAAATGGTTAAATAATTCACGACGTGGTCACGCTTGTTCCTGTGTAAATCGAATCGTCTCTGGCTGTTTTTGTGTTATAAGGGCAGAGAGGAGTAGTTGGGACAAAAACAGCATAGCGCACAAAGCCTAAGTTACTGTCTGGCTCTTTGCAGAAGTTCGCCAACCCCTGCTTTAAACTGTATTTCTCTGTTATTAACATTGGAAGCAAACAGTGTGGTTAGATCTGTTGAAGCAGACGTAGGCTAATTAAAAACAAACAAAATTCTTGTAAGCTGGTTATTAGGTTAGCATTACTCAAACTTAGTTTGTGTTTTGAGAGTATGGTTTAAAACTCCTGTTGTCTGCATGTTTCATAGATTTTTTCAGATGTCCTTCGGGAACTTCTGTGTTATAGCACTGATATGCTTGACATGTTTAATTTGTTTCTCTTCTCCCACCTAAAGATTTCTTACTCTGGGACTGCTCTGGGATGGAGGGTTCTGGGGCACGAACTGTGCAAAATTGATCCATAGTCTTGAGATGCAAACCGTGACTTTGTTGCATTTTAGATTTGTTGTAATTCACAGGTGGGCTGAGTCCTGAGTCTGATCTGACTGCTTGGATTGCCCAAGTCCAGGTATCTTCTTCCTAAGCCAGAGATCCAGGCCAGAACTCGGCAGTCATCTCTGGGACCCCGAGGACTGGGCAGCTTGGAGGCGAAGAACCGACTTCCAGGACGTCCACAGGGCCCTGTGCTAGTCTGTTTATCCAGGAGTAATTAATTCCCGTTAGTTTCGAACCTTCTTCATGCTTCTCAAAGATTATGTATGATTTTCATCATTCCTTGTGGCACAGGCCATTCTCCCATTTACATCCTCAGAGACTTCGCTGTCACCATTAAAATGCAGCACATTTCACATGAACAAAACGGGTGTAATGCATCTCATTGAGTAATGCAACTTTAAAGTTTTTTCCCTCATTTTAAAATATATTCATTTTTCATATGTAAATAGATTTCCACACTGGCTTCCTATGCATGTCGTCGCCTTCATAAGTCGAGAGAAACGAATTCCTTTTGGAGAGTCAGAGCAGGTCTCAAGTGAGGCCTGATCCTACCAGTGAACCTCACTGTCCTGAATCAGGGGTCTGGAGAGCCAGGGGACCTGCAGTGGTCGTTTTCTTCTAAACACATGTTTTGTCCAGATCTGCCGGTGTTTGGTTTTGTGGTGGGAGGCGGGGAGCTCTCCCTCTCCAGAGTGAAGCTGCGCTGTGGCTGGCGGCGCACTTTGCAGCCTTTGCCCTCTGTTCCCTGCCGCAGGTGTGGAGGAGCGCGGAACACGGACTCTATCGGTCTTGGCCTTTGTGGCAACGTTTTCACCCTTGGAGCATTAGAGGATGGAAGCCTGACAGTATGAATCATTCTCAGAATTCTTTTCTGCATAAAATAATCCTGAATGTGCATTTTTTTAAATCCAGTGAGGTAGTCATTCTCTTAGCAGTCATCAGAATCTCCGAAAAGTCATGAAAACGTCACGGAAGTCTTGGAGTTGGGCAGGCCCTTCCAGGGTTGGTAATTTAGTATTTGATTTTTCAGATAAGGACACAGACGTGTAAACTGGACCTCAGCAGTTTTTTTTCTTTTTTTGATCTGTGTCCCGTTCCTTGTCACAGCATCCTTGGGACATGCTTGCTGTCCCATAATTCGGGGAGCTTCCTGTTGTCCTGTCGCCAGCACCATTTGCTGGCTCGCTGTGTGTTACGTACTGTGCAAATTGTGGCCGACGTACCAAATATGTTCCTTGCTTTGGTAGAGCTTCTTAGTTGTGGAGACACAACTGCCATTTGTGAGACAGCTAGAGACAGTTGAGCGTTTAGTTATTCTTTAAAAGAGTTAATTTTGAGAAGTTGGAAGACTTCCTGGCACATGGCAAATGCTCAGTAAACGCTAGTTGTTACTGATGAACAGCTTAAAATAGTACACGCTAGGTGCCAGGCACTGTTGCGGGTCCCGGGAGCATAGGAACTAAGAGTAAAACAAGGGTCCAAGGTCTTAGTTGCGTTTCCAGTATAAGGGCGAGGGCCCTAGAGTTAGAACTAGGGTCATGTAGTGGCCTAGCCCAGACTGACCATGACGCAGCACAGGGCTAGGCTTTCCTGATCGGGTAGGACTTTGAGGGGAGAAAGAACATTCCTGTGTGAAGCATGACACCTCCAAAGGCTTGGAGTCCCAGTGGAGCCTGGCCGCGTGAGAAGGGGTGAGGGGATTGGTTTGATTTATGACCTTTGAACTTCTAGAGTCCCTGGGGAAACACAGTAGGTCGTTTGGGATCCGTTGGGAATTGCCCTGTGAGCCAGTGCGGGGAATTATGGGGTGAGCCATTCAGAATTGTTGGATATGTCAGGAGGCTGCTTGAGAGAACCAGTGTTGGAGAATTAATTTCATAGAAAATTTTAGGCCTGGAAGGGAGCTAAGAGAATATTCAGTCTGAATTATTCTGGTAACAGTGTGTAGGAAGACTCAGAAGCAGGAAGGCAGCTGAGAATCTGTTTGAGGTAATACAGACATGAGGCAGTAAATCCCTGTACCAGTATTGAATTGGCTGGAATCAAGAGGCAGAGGGGAAATGTGGAGATGTTTTGTGAAAAGAAGCATCCGGGTTTCCTCACAGATTTGATAAAGGGTAAGGATAGGTGGCTTGAGTTAAAACAAGTTCTCCCACCTTTATCCTTTGGAGCATTTGGAGACTGCTTGCTGTACTGTTTGCAGAAGGGGGTAGTTGGAAGGATAAGCTGGTTTGGGAAGCCAAGTTCAGTTTGGTTTGTGATGAGGTGGTTGTGCCTGGAAATAGCCAAGTGTGCTGGCTTGCCAGAGGGAGAGAAGGGGAGGGAGACGCGAGTGAGGAGCCTCGCACGGGCGGGTGGGGTGTGCACTTGGGACTTGGCTTTGTGAATGGAGAGCCAAGCGCCAAGCAGTGCTCCTTACATCCAGAGCCCACGCGCCTTAGGTTGAGAGTACTGTGTAGCAGATGTTAATAAAAGGCAGCAGCTTGTATTCAGATTTTCAGAAACCAGCTTATTGATGAGCATATCTCAGAACAGATAATGCTATCATAAGGAAGGATTTCAAAGAAGCATTTTGGTAGGAAATGAAAAAAGGCCCATCTCATCTTTGGCCCTCATTCTGGTCCGGAATTATTTCTTCTAGGTTATAAGAACGAAAGTAGATTATGTGTGCAGGTTTGTGTTGGAGGCTGGAGGAGGGAGAGGGGGAGAGAGAGGAGATTAAAGGGCCTCACAGCTCAAGGTCGGTCTGAGCATCTCGGACATCTGCGAACACCCCCAGTAAAGGAGAGCCTCCCCCATCTGACTGGTGAGTGGCCCTCACACCACTCTCATCCCAAACTGAAGAAGTGTGTTGGTCCTCAGGGCAGTTCTTGAAAATTTTCAGGCCCGAATGACAGCACTCAAGATGCAAGGTACTTCCTGTGACTTTCGGGGGAGAGTAAACTAGTAATTGTTTAAAAAAATGAAGAACCCAAGAAATGTACATCTCTAGCTCTATGGTAGCCGACAGTATGGTATTTAGCAGGTCGCTGTGTTGTGTTTCTGCGTGTGAAGTCCGTGCACTTCACTGTCACACTTGTTGTGCCCACGCGAGCATCATGCTCCTTTGCACCCTGGAGAGCAGCTGATTCAGACTCTTTTTTTAAAAAACAATTATTTTATTGGGGTGTAGTTGATATACACTGTTGTGTTAATTTCTGCTGTACAGCAAAGTGATTCAGTTATACACATATCTAATGTTCGCACAGTCCCTTTCATGCTTTTCCATGGCGGCTTGGCGCAGCATGCTGAGTGTAGCTCTCTGTCTACGCAGTAGGACCTTCTTGTTTATGTGTGATAGTTTACACCTGCTCATCCCAAACTCCTCATCCATCCCCCATCCCGCAACCACAAGTCTGTTTGCTATCATACCGATTTTTATAAAGTCTCTAGGAAAGGATCAGTGGCAACCCCCTCCAGTACTCTTGCCTGGAAAATCCCATGGGCGGAGGAGCCTGGTGGGTTGCAGTCCATGGGGTCGCACAGAGTCGGACACGACTGAAGTGACTTAGCAGCAGCAGCAGCAGGAAAGGATTGGTAAAACTTTAGAATATTTGATGCTTGTAAATAAAAGTAAGGAAATTCAGAATTTATAATAATTAAGATGGGGCTTGTCTAAACACCTGACTCTTGTGAGTAAGGAACAGAGGGGCTTATTCAGGAAACGGTTAGTATGAATAAGACTAAAGGTAGGCTGACTACTTACCTACCACAGTCCTGCCTTCAGGAGGTTCCCCTGAACAATTTCTGTGTGAAAAACTGTCTTAGACATGACACTTGCCTTTATTTTAATAGGCTAATGCTGTTCAGGTTGATTTGCTTTTTCCATTATTGGCAGTTACTCTCTTTTTACATTAAAATCATGTTTCTTAAGACTACTTGTGAAAATTATGTCGATAGAACTTTTATTAGGAGAACCTAAAATATAATATATGCCTTTCCTTCATGGAAAATGAGTTTGGGTAGTATAAATAGATCATGCATAATAACCCTGTGTACAAAGACAGGCATATGTCAAAAAATATGAGACAGATTAACAACATAGAGCAGAAGTCTGATGAGATGAATACATGACATATAACCCTGGTTCTCTGGGAATTTTTGCATTCTGAAAGTGCGTCTCATGAACTTTTGTGCAGTTCTTGAGTGGGATACAATGTTGACATTATTTCAGAGTGCTATATTTCAGAATAGAAATTCCATTAAAATATGAAATGTTTTAGAAGAAAAATCAGTGTGGTTTTTTAAAATGTTGCAAAATATAAAGAAAAGTAATATTCCTTAGAACAGTTTGCAAAGTGTGGAATTAAAGAAAGAATTCTATTAGTCAACACCTAATTTGTTAGTGTCAATCGCAGTTATTAAATGTATTTGAAAGTAATAAAATTGCACTGTATGAAAATATTTTATAGCTGAAACATTTTGTGCTGTCTACAAGCCCTCATTCTCATAATCATTTTTAAAGACGCTCGTTTTGCAGAACTTAGCTTTGTATGGTGCCTGTGTGCCTCTAGGTTGCCTCAGCAGGAGGTGGTTTCCGTGCAGCTGCGTTGGGTTAGTGTGGGTGGGCACGGCTGGGTTCTGATCTCCGTGAGCGCTGGACACCCACAGAGGGGAGGAGAGCCTGCAGGCCGCTGCCGGCAGCTGCAGTGCTGCCCGTGCTTAGGGACGTGGGGAGGACGGGGTCACAAGGACGGGGCCTGCTGTTTTTCTGGGTCTGGGGCGGACCCTTTGCAGGGATTCCATCAGCTGCAGAGTGGTTGTCTACATGCGGCCATGGCTCTTTCTGGCCCCCTGCAGGAAGAAGGGCTGGTGGACGTGGAGGCCCAGCTCACCCCTTCAGGGCAACTCGTGCTCCACCACAGTGCCTTGGTGACTGTCGCGCCTCGGCAGGTGCGTGATCCACGAGGGACGATTTCCGGGGCCCAGAGTGCCTTGGCCCCTGTGTTTTGACAGGGTAGTATGTAATTAAGTATTCTTTGTGCTCACATCATGAGGGCGTTTATTTCCTTGGATGGACAAGTAGAAGCACAAAGACAGTACCTTGGAAGAGCTTCAGGCACGAAAAGTTCTAGATTTGGGAAGTCATTGAGAGGTCATTAGTAATTGGTTTGGGGCTTGTTGATAGAGTTACATACGTAACTGTGGCCACAGCTTTAGTTCACATGCTCTCTGGCCTCAGCAGTGCACATCTTAAGGGGTGAGTGGTCACTTGGGTGACTTGTCATTCAATCAAACCAAAATGCTTCCTGTTAAGAGCCTGAGATCTGATTAAATAGGGTTTTTCTGAATAGTTGAACAGCAGCTAACTGCCCTGGGCTATGGTGGTACTGGTGACACCCCTGCTGGAAGTACGGGCTCTCTTTTACCAAATCACTGTTCCTATATTTAGCTTTAGTGCAGTGGTTCTTAACTGGGAATGTGTGAGAATTGCCTGGTGAGCCTTTTACAAAATGGTAAAAGGCAGATCTATGCACTCTGTCTCTGGGTGATCCCACTTGTCCCCACTGCTTTAAATTCACATTGGTACTGGCCGCTCAAGTTTACACATTCTCCTGCTGTAGACGTGCCTCTCTGTGTGACACCACCGTTGAGCTGTCTGATGGCCCCAGGACGGAACCTTTGCCCCTCTTGGTTCCTCCCCAGCGTGTCCTCTTTTCTCAGGATGCCACCCCACCCTCTCAGTTCCCCAGCTGCCTGAGCAAAACTAAGGGGCCGCTTTTCTCTCTTTCCTGGTGCCTCGCGCCACCCCCCTCTGCTGCCCCGGCTCACTTGTCCTGGCAGAGCCTCTCACATTCCTCCACCTTGGCCTCCATGGCCCTGGTTACCCTGGCATTTACCTGTAAGCTGCAGCCACCTCTTACTCCACTGCTGCACTACAGTTCCAGAGGAGCTTTAACACGCATTTTGTTCTTTGATCCCAAAGCGTCAGCGGTGATGATATGGGTGTTTCTTTCCTGGTAAAATATGTTCAACCATGTCTTTTCCTGCCTCCTTCATGTAAAGATAATATATAATCTTGTTAGATCGCAGCACCCCTGGGAAAGTAGCGGATAAAGTCACGTGGTCTAACCTTCCTTGCTCCATGGTACGAGCTCTCAGCTTCTTAGGCTCCCAGCCCTCCACCCCTTCTACGTGCATTTGGACAGACTTCCTTACGCTGCGAGGGTAAGGATGCTTGCTGAGCTTCGTATAGGTCAGCTCTCTGCCAGCTGTGTTATTGTTGTTCAGTCACTCAGTCGTGTCCGACTCTTTGCGACCTCATGGACTGCAGCATGGTAGGCCTCCCTGTCCATCACCAACTCCCGACGCTACTCAAACCCATGTCCATTGAGTCAGTGATGCCATCCAACTGTCTCATCCCCTGTCGTCCCCTTCTCCTTCTGCCCTCAATCTTTCCCAGCATCAGGGTCTTTTCCAATGAGTCAACTCTTCTCATGAGGTGGCCAAAGTATTGGAGTTTCAGCTTCAACATCAATGCTTCCAATGAATACCCAGGACTAATCGTCATTAGGATGGACTGGTTGGATCTCCTTGCAGTCCAAGGGACTCTCAAGAGTCTTCTTGAGCACCCCAGTTCAAAAGCATCAATTCTTCAGTGCTCGGCCTTCTTTATAGTCCATCTCTCATATCTGTACATGACTACTGGAAAAACCATAGCTTTGACTATACGAAAGCTTTGACTATACAGACTTTGTAGGCAAAGTAATGTCTCTGCTTTTTAATTTGCTGTCTAGGTTTGTCATTGCTTTTCTTCCAAGGAGAAAATGTCTTTTAATTTCATGACTGCAATCACCATCTGCAGTGATTTTGGAGCCCAAGAAAATAAAGTCTGTCACTGTTTCCATTGTTTCCCCATCTATTTGCCATGAAGTGATGGGACTGGATGCCATGATCTTTTTCTGAATGTTGAGTTTTAAGGCAGCTTTTTCACTCTCCTCTTTCACTTTCATCAAGAGGCTCTTTAGTTCCTCTTCACTTTCTGCCATAAGGGTGGTGTCATCTGCATATCTGAGGTTATTGAGATTTCTCCCAGCAATCCTGATTCCAGCTTGTGCTTCTTCCAGTCCAGCGTTTCTCATGATGTACTCTGCATATAAGTTAAATAAGCAGGGTGACAATATACAGCCTTGACGTACTCCTTTTCCTGTTTGGAACCAGTCGGTTGTTCCATGTCCAGTTCTAACTGTTGCTTCCTGACCTGCATACAATTTTCTTAGGAGGCAGATATGGGTCTGGTATTCCCATCTCTTTCAGAATTTTCCACATTTTTTTGTGATCCTCACAGTCAAAGGCTTTAGTGTAGTCAATGAAGGTGTATTAGTTTCCTAATAAATCACAATAAACAGTGGCTTATACAAGAAAAAATGTATTATCCTATAGTTCTTCAGGTCAGAAGTTTGAAATAGGTCTTACTTGACTAAAATCAAGATGTTGGCAGGGCTGCCTCTTTTGGGAGGCTTTACGAGAGAATATTTCCTCACCTTTCAGTCTCTGGAGTCTGCGAGTGTTCACTGGCTCTGAGGTCCCCTTCCAACTCAGTGTCGCTCAGACTTCCTGTTCTGTCTCTGTGTCTCCTCTGATTCTGATGCATCTGTCACCTTCTTTTCCATTATATGTGATTATGTTTGGACTTCCTGAATATTCTAGGACAGTCTCCCCATCTCAAAAATCTTAAGTTAATCACATCAGCAAAGTCCTTTTTGCCATGTAAAGTAGCAGACTCACAGATGTCAGGGATTAGGGCATGGACATCTTTGAGGGCCATTCTGCTACCACACCAGGTGCTGTCTAACCTGGTTTGTGTGTGAAAGCTGACTTAACACTTCATAACTGTGCTGTGAGTTAGTTCTTACATGTGATCCCTGTTTTACAGATGAGGAAGACTGAAGCTGAGGAATTATGTAATTTACCCGAGGTTATAGAGCCATTTATAGTGGAACCATAATGCAAATTTGGCTTGGCTTTATTTTTATTCTGTTTTTTTTCCAGCTTTATTGAGAAATAATTGACATATAGCACATAAGCTTAAGGTGTACGGGTGATCATTTGATACATATATAGTGAAATAATGTTAGTTGACATATCCGTCACCTCACATAGTCAGTTTCTTTTTTATGGTGAGAAAACATACATATACAGTGTCTTTAACTGTGATCGTCATGCTGTACATTAGACCCCAGAGTGTGCTCATCCTCCAGCTGGTGGTTTACCCCCTTTAATCGGCATCTCCCCATTTTCTCCTCTGCCAGGCCCCGAGTGACTGCCACTCTACTCTGTGTTTCTGTGATTGTTTAGACTCCACATGTAAATGATACTACATATTACATGTATTTCTTTGACTTACTGCACTTAGCATAATGCCCTCAGAGTTCATCTGTGTTACCATAGATAGAGGACTTCCTTCTGGCTCTTATGACTGAGGGTGTGTGTGTGTGTCTGTGTACAGCACATTTTCTGTATCTGCTGATGGGCACCTAGGTTGCTCTGTTGTCTCGGCT
The DNA here is from genome assembly GCF_000754665.1 of Bison bison bison. NCBI lineage: Eukaryota > Metazoa > Chordata > Mammalia > Artiodactyla > Bovidae > Bison > Bison bison. Next base: position 1,282,331 of record NW_011494761.1, on the reverse strand, counting down.
GTTGTCGGTAATGCTGCAGTGAACGTGGGGATGCAGGCATTTCTTTGAGATCCTGTTTTCATTTCCTTTTTGTACATACCCAGAAGTGGCATCGTTGGATCCCGTAGCGGTTCTGTGTTTAATTTTTTGAGGAAACGCCGTGCTGTTTTCCGTAGTGACTACACAGTTTACATTCCCACGGAGAGTGCACAAGGCTCTCTTTTCTCTGCACCCTCACCGACGCTCGTCACCTCGTCTTGTTGGTAGCACTTTGCCCGTTGTGAGGTGACGCTGCTGCTCTGACGTGTGTTTCCCTGGTGATAGTGGGCTGAGCACCTGTTTATGTGCTTCTTGGCCATCATATGTCATCTTTGGAAAAATCTGTTCCTCTGCCCAATTTTTAATCAGATTTTTTTTAAACTACTGAATTGTATGAGTTCTTCATATATTGGGTATTTATCCCATATTAGATATATGTTTGCAGGTGTTTTGTTTTTATTCCATAGGTGACTTTTTGTTTTGTTGTTTGCTTCTTTTGCTGTGCAGAAACTTTTAGTTTGATATAGGCTAATTTATTGATTTCGCTTTTGCTGTTTGTGCATTTGGGGTCATATCCAAAAAATTGTTGCCCAGATCAATGTCAAACATTTTCCTTATGTTTTCTTCTAGGGGTTTTATAGTTGCAGTTCTCATGTTTGAGTCCGTTTCAGTGGTATAATTTGGGTTCTAATTCAGTTCTTCTGCTTGTGGTTTCTCATTATTCTCAACATCATTTATGGAAGAGAATGTCTTTTCCCCGTTGAATATTTTTGCCTCTTTTGTTAAATATTCTTGGACCAGATACGGGAGAATTTATTTCTGAGCTTCTGATTCTGCTCCACTGCCTCTGGGTCACTTTTTATGCCGGTACCATACTGTTTCGATTGCTGTAACTTTGTAGTACAGCTTGAAGTCAGGAAATGCCAGCTTTATTCTTTCTCAAGATTGCTTTGGCTTTTTGAGGTCTTTTATCATTCTATACAGATTGCAAGATTGTTCTTTCTATTTCTGTCAAAAATGCCATTGGAATTTTGATAGAGATTGCATTCAATTTTGATAGGGGTGGCATTGGGTAATATGGACATTTTAATAATAATTGTTCTTTTAACTTATGAACAAGGAAGATCTTTCCATTTCTTTCTGCTGCTGCTGCTGCTGCTAAGTCGCTTCAGTTGTGTCTGACTCTGTGCGACCCCATAGACGGCAGCCCATAAGGCTCCCTGTCCCTGGGATTCTCCAGGCAAGAACACTGCAGTGGGTTGCCATTTCCTTCTCCAATGCATGAAAGTGAAAAGAGAAAGTGAAGTCGCTCAGTCATGTCCGACTCCTAGCGACCCCATGGACTGCAGCCTACCAGGCTCCTCCGTCCATGGGATTCTCCAGGCAAGAGTACTGGAGTGGGGTGCCATTGCCTTCTCCATTTCTGCTCTAATATATGTTAATTCCTTCTGCTAGCTTTGGGCTTAGTTTATTTCTGTTTCTCTATTCCTTGAGTTGTAAAGTTAAGTTGTGTGAGATCTTTCTTTTTCTTAATGTGGGCATTTATCACTATAAATTTCTCTTTTAGACTTGCTTTTTTCAGCATTTCCTGGGTTTTTGTATGCTGTGTTTCCATTTTCATTTGTGTAAAGGTATTTTTAGATTTCCCTTTGGTTTCTTCTTTGACCCATCAGTTATTCAGAAGTGTGTTATATAATTTCCACATATTTTTGAATATTCCACTATTCTTCCTGTTAGTTTATTTCTAGTTAGTTTCCAGTTAGAGTCCATTCTGCTGGAAAAGGATACTTGATGAGCTTTCAGTATTCTTAAATTTGCTGCCTTGCTTTGTGGCCTATCCTATCATCTGTGCTGGAGAGTGTTCCTTGTGTGCTGAGAAAGAATATGTGTTCTGCTACTCTTGGATGAAACGTTTTATATGTGTCTGTTAATCTGTTTTTCCTAAAGTATGGCTCAAGACCAGTGTTTCCTTGTTGATTTTCTGTCTGGATGATCTATCAGTTGTTGAAAGTGGGATATTAAAGTTCTGTCAGTTCAGTACAGTTCAGTTACTCAGTCGTGTACCCCAAGGACTGTAGCATGCAAGGCTTCCCTGTGCATCACCAACTCCCAGAGCTTACTCAAACTTGTGTTCATCCCATTGGTGATCCCATCCAACCATCTCATCCTCTGTCGTCCCCTTCTCCTCCTGCCCTCAATCTTTCCCAGCACCAGGGTCTTTTCCAATGAATCAGCTTTTTGCATCAGGTGTGAAGTATTGGAGTTTCAGCTTCATCATCAGTCCTTCCAATAAATATTCAGGACTGATTTCCTTTAGGATGGGCTGGTTGGATCTCCTTTCTGTCCAAGAGACTCTCAAGAGTCTTCTCCAGCACCACAGTTCACAAGCATCAATTCTTCAGTGCTCAGCTTTTTTTATGGTCCAACTCTCACATCCATACATGACTACTGGAAAAACCATAGCTTTGACTAGACAGATCTTTGTTGGCAAAGTAATTAATGTCTCTACTTTTTAATATGCTGTCTAGGTTGATCATAGCTTTCCTTCCAAGGACCAAGCGTCTTTTAATTTCATGGCTGCAGTGACCATCTGCAGTGATTTTGGAGCCCAAAAAGATAAAGTCTCTCACTGCTTTCATTGTTTCCCCATCTATCTGCCATGAAGTGATGGCACCAGATGCCATGATCTTAGTTTTCTGAACGTTGAGTTTTAAGCCAGATTTTTCACTGTCCTCTTAAACTTTCATCAACAGGCTCTTTAGTTCTTTTTCACTTTCTGCCATAAGGGTGGTGTCATCTGCATATCTGAGGTTATTGATATTTCCCCCAGGAATCTTGATTCCAGCTGGTGCTTCTTCCAGCCCAGCATTTCTCATGATGTACTCTGCATAGAAGTTAAATAAGCAGGGTGACAATATACAGCCTTGACATACTCCTTTTCCTATTTGGAACCAGTCTGTTGTTCCATGTCCAGTTCTAACTGTTGCTTCTTGCATACAGATTT
>NW_011494761.1:1278131-1279209 GCF_000754665.1 Bison bison bison | reverse complement strand
AGAGTCGGACAGGACTGAGCGACTTCACTTTCACTTTTCACTTTCATGCATTGGAGAAGGAAATGGAAACCCACTCCAGTGTTCTTGCCTGGAGAATCCCAGGGACGGGGGAGCCTGGTGGGCTGCCGTCTGTGGGATCGTACAGAGTCGGACACGACTGAAGTGATTTAGCACAGCAGCACAGCAGGGAAGATCATACTTCCCCAGCCATGGATCCAACCTGGGTCCTGACAGTGAAATCACTGAGTCCCAACCACAGGACCACCAGGGAATTCTCCTGAATGTCTTTTTTCTACCCCTTCACTTTAAATCCTTGTGCCTCCTTAAAGCAGAAGTGAGTGTTGTGTAGGCAGTATATAGTTAGTCTTGCTTTTTGTCCATCCAGCCACTCTGTTTTTTTATCTGCAAATTAAATCCATTTCCATTTAGAGTAATTACTAATTGGTAAGAGCTTACTAATGTCATTTTGTCATCTGGCTGTTTTGCAGTTCCCTTGTTCTTTATTCCTTTGTAACTTGATTTTCTGTAGCATTATGCTTTGATTCTCTTTATCTTTTGTGAATCTGCTGTAGCATTTTGCTTTGTGGTTAGCATGAGGATGAGGCTCACATGAAACATTCTATAGTTCAGTCAGTTCAGTTCAGTCTCTCAGTCGTGTCCAACTTTTTGTGACCCCATGAATCGCAGCACTCCAGGCCTCCCTCTTCATCACCAACTCCCAGAGTCCACCCAAACCCATGTCCATCGAGTCGGTGACGCCATTGAACCATCTCATCCTCTGTTGTCCCCTTCTCCTTTTGCCCTCAATTTTCCCAGCATCAGGGTCTTTTCTAATGAGTCAGCTCTTCTCATCAGATTGCCAGAGTATTGGAGTTTCAGCTTCAACATCAGTCCTTCCAATGAACATCCAGAACTGATCTTTAGGATGGACTGGTTGGATCTCCTTGCAGTTCAAGGGACTCTCAAGAGTCTTCTCCAAAACCACAGTTCAAAAGCTCAATTCTTTGGCACTTAGCTTTCTTTATAGTCCAGCTCTCACATCCATACATGACTACCTGAAAAACCATAGCCTTGACTA
>NW_011494761.1:1277375-1278031 GCF_000754665.1 Bison bison bison | reverse complement strand
TGACATACTCCTTTTCCTATTTGGAACCAGTCTGTTGTTCCATGTCCAGTTCTAACTGTTGCTTCTTGCATACAGATTTCTCAGGAGGCAGGTCAGGTAGTCTGGTGTTCCCATCTCTTTAAGATTTTTCCATGGTTTGTTGTGATTCTCACAGTCAAAGGCTTTGGTGTACTCAATAAAGCGGAAGTAGATGTTTTTCTGGAACTCTTTTGCTTTTTTGATGATCCAATGTATATTGGCAATCAAGCTTGAACAGTAGTCTCCTACTGTTACTATATTATCTGTTTTTCCTGTGGGTCTGTTAATAATTGCTTAATATATTTTGGTGCTCCAATGTTGGGCACATATATATTTAAGATTGTTATATCTTGTTGATGAATTGATTACTCTGTCCATATATAGTGACTTTTTTGTTTCTTTTTACCATTTTTGGCTTAAAGTCTATTTTGTTTGATAGAATTATACTTCAGTTTTGGTTTTTATTTGAACAGAGTATCTTTTTTTCAAAAATATTGCTAGTTTATTTATTTATTTGACTGAGTTGCACAGCTTGTCGGAGAAGGCAATAGCAACCCACTCCAGTACTGTTGCCTGGAAAATCCCATGGATGGAGGAGCCTGGTAGGCTGCAGTCCATGGGGTCGCTAAGAGTCGGAC
>NW_011494761.1:1268185-1277275 GCF_000754665.1 Bison bison bison | reverse complement strand
AATTTCATGGCTGTAATCACCATCTGCAGTGATTTTGGAGCCCAGAAAAATAAAGACTGACACTGTTTCCCCATCTATTTCCCATGAAGTGATGGGACCGGATGCCATGATCTTAGTTTCCTGAATGTTGAGCTTTAAGCCAGCTTTTTCATGCTCCTCTTTCACCTTCATCAAGAGGCTCTTTAGTTCTTCTTTACTTTCTGCCATAAGGGTGGTCATCTGCATATATGAGGTTATTGATATTTCTCCCGGCAATCTTGATTCCAGCTTGTGCTTCCTCCAGCCCAGCGTTTCTCTTGATGTCCTCTGCATAGAAGTTAAATAAGCAGGGTGACAATATACAGCCTTGATGTACTCCTTTTCCTATTTGGAAGCAGTCTGTTGTTCCATGTCCAGTTCTAACTCTTTCTTCCTGTATACAGGTTTCTCAAGAGGCAGATCAGGTGGTCTGATATTCCATCTCTTGAAGAATTTTCCACAGTTTATTGTGATCCACACAGTCAAAGGCTTTGGCATAGTCAATAACGCAGAAATAGATGTTTTTCTGGAACTCTCTTGCTTTTATGATGATCCAGCGGATGTTGGCAATTTGATCTCTGGTTCCTCTGCCTTGTCTAAAACCAGCTTGAACATCAGGAAGTTCATGGTTCACATACTGTTGAAGCCTGACTTGGAGAATTTTGAGCATGACTTTACTAGCGTGTGAGATGAGTGCAATTGTGCGGTAGTTTGAGCATTCTTTGGGATTGGAATGAAAACTGACCTTTTCCAGTCCTGTGGCCTGCCATATTGAGTGCAGCACTTTCACAGCATCGTCTTTGAGGATTTGAAGTAGCTCAACTGGAATTCCATCACCTCCAGTAGCTTTGTTCGTAGTGATGCTTCCTAAGGCCCACTTGACTTCACTTTCCAGGATGTCTGGCTGTAGGTGAGTGATCACACCATTGTGATTATCTGGGTCATGAAGATCTTTTTTGTACAGTTCTTCTGTGTATTCTTGCCACCTCTTGTTAATATCTTCTGCTTCTGTTAGGTCCGTACCATTTCTGTCCTTTATTGAGCCCATCTTTGCATTAAATATTCCCTTGGTATCTCTAATGTTCTTGAAGAGATCTCTAGTCTTTCCCGATCTCTAGTCTTTCCCGTTCTGTTGTTTTCCTCTATTTCTTTGCATTGATCGCTGAGGAAGGCTTTCTTATCCCTCCTTACTATTCTGCAGTTATAACAGTCTGTTTTACCATGATAATAAGTTACCCTCGATCATAGACAAAAATTTTACCCTTTTACTCCCCCTTTTGATGTTTTGATATCATGATTTACCTCTTTTTATATTGTGTATCCACTGACAAATTACTGTAGCTAATAGTTATTTTAATGCTCTTATTCTTTAACTTTTTTTTTTTAATTAGAGGTAACACTACAGGCTACCATATTACAGTATTAGAGTATTCTGAATTTGACTATATACTTACCTTTAGCAGTGTTTTTGCATTTTCTATGTTTTTGTGTTACTAATAAATATGTTTTCAGCTTGCAGATTTTTTTTACAGAATTTCTCATAAGACAGTTGTTGTGGTAGTAAGTTCCCTTAACTTTTGTTTGTCTAGGAGAGTCTTTATCTCCTCTTCATTTCTGAAAGACAGCTCTGCCAGGTAAGGTATCCTTGGTTAGCATTATTCTTCTTTCAGCACTTTATCATCCCAGTCTCTCCTGCCCTGTAAGGTATCTAAGATTCCTGCTTAGAAGTCCACCAGTAGCCTAATGGGGGATTCCCATAAAATTTACAGGTTTTTTTTTTTCCTCTTCCAGCTTTTTAGATTTTTGTCTTTGACTTTTGTCAGTTTTAATATACTGTGTCTTGGTGTGGATCTCTTTAAGTTTATTTGGTGACCTATTAGCTTCATGAACCTGTTATCCAAATCTCTCCTTAGTTTGGGAAAGTTCTCTGCCGTTATTTCATTCAATAAGCTTTCTGCATCCTACTCCTCAAACTCCAATAATTTGCAGACTGGGCCTTTTACTGGTATACCACAGAACATGTAGGCTTCTAAAATCCTTTCTCATTCCTTTTTTCTCCTCTGATGCGATGATTTCGATTGCTCTGTCTGAGCGCACACGTTCTTTTTTCTGCTTGGTCAAGTCTGATGTTAGAACTTCTATTGATCATTGTATTCTTCAGCTCAAAATTTCTTGTTTGCGTCTTGCATGTATTTTCCTTCTCTTCATTGAACTTCTCATTTTGTTGTTATATTGTGTTCCTGATATTCTTATATTCCTTATCTGTGTTCTCTTGTATCTCTGAGCACCTTTTCAACAAGTATTTTGAATTATTTGTTGGGCAATCCCTATATCTTCTTTTGTTTGGGACTAGTACTAGGGGTTTACTGTATTCCTTTGGTGGAGTCATGCTTCTTTGCCTAGTAAAGGTACCTGCATTTGAAGAAGCAGTGTCCTCTCCCAAACTCCGTGGCTGAAGCCTCTCCCCTGTGCGTGGGGCATGCTGGAGCGTGCTGCGACCCCAGGTCGGGTGGGTCAGGGTCTCAGTGCAGCCACGCGTGGCTGCGTCAGCTTTGGGGGTAGTGTGGTGTCTTTTGGCTCAGGCCCCTGCATTCCGTAGCGTTGATGTGTGTGGTTTCTGGCGAGTGCTGCAGGTGTTTGCAGAGGGCTCCAGGGCTGTTTGAGTCCTCAGGAGCCCTCCTGGGTTCAGCAGCTATGCATCAGACCATATGGCATGATGGCCAGCATGGGTGTGGACACTCTGGCTGCAGGGGCCAGCTGCAGGGACCAGGGTGGTGGCCAGGCCGGTTGCAGACGTGCATGGAGCTGTGGGGCTCCAAGTCGGGCAGCAAAGCTGGAGCCAGCTGTGGGTGCGCAGGTGGTTGCAGGCGTCCTGCTTGTTGGTGTGTTCTGGTGACGGCTCAGTCCCACCGTGGGCGTGCAGTGGCGCGCTGGGGACAGGCACTCAGGTGTCGCGCAGGTGACAGCTGGCGGGCTGTGCCAGCGGGCACAGTGGTGCCTGCAATGACAGCAGACGGGACCTCATCCTGGCCGACACGCCGCTGTGGGGCCTGGCTGCAGGCCTGCCTTCCCGGGCTGCACAGTGTCATGCGAGGAGGCAGTGGAGGTTGCTGACAGGCATCAGGTTGGCAGCATCTTGCAATGCCTGGCTGGCCGCCCCAGAGGCCTGAAGCGGCTGCTGGTGTGGCTCCCGGGCTCCAGAGAGGCTGGGTGGGGAGAACAGGAAGAGGCTCGGGGGCTGGTGTTAAGGAGCGTGCCCGTCTGCGGATGGGAACTGGGTGGGGTCTGCGGGGCTCCCGTGGCTGCTGTGCTGGCCCTGGGCTCCTTCGGGGGCAACAGCTGAGGCTCTCTCTGGGAGACAGGCCTCGGAGCCTCTCCCACTGCGGCCCAGTGGCTGCTCCCCGGAGCCCCCTGACCCCATGTCTTGCGGCCTCTGTGTGTCTTTCCACGCAGTACTCCAGAGCATTGAGGACGTTGGCCCCTTACCCTGCTTCCTTTCCCAGAAGAGGAACTCTTTCCAGCTGTGGAGTTCCCCCTTGGCACTGAGCAGCGCCAGCTTGGGGGATGGGACGAGCAGGCAAAGTGAAGCTGCCGCCCTTCTTTCTGTGTGTGGTATTCTCGAGGGTTTTTAGTTCCACTGTGTTGCTGAAGTTCTGTAAGTAGCCTCCAGAGCTCTCCCAGAACAATTTTGTTTGTGGATAACTGTCTAATTGTTGATCTTTGTAGGAAGATGGAGGTGAGGGTCTTCCATGCTGCTGTTTTGGTGACGCCACTCGTTTGACTTGGTTTAGAGTCTGCTCTTAATCACAGTTGTTGTTCCTTCAATGTAGTTTTAGAAAGCCGAACCTTTGCTACAGCAGTAGCAGCAGTGATGTCTTCTGGAGTGTTTACTTGTTGGCAAAGGTGAAAGTGTTAGTCACTCAGTCGTGTCTGACTCTTTGTGACCCCATGGACTATAGCCCGGCAGACCCCTCTGTCCATGGAATTCTCCAGGCCAGAATACTGGAGTGGGTAGCCCTTCCCTTCTCTAGGGAATCTTCCTGACCCAGGGATCAAACCTGTGTCTCTTGTGTCTCCTGCGTTGCAGGCAGATTCTTTACTGTCTGAGCCACCAGGGAAGCCCTTCCGTTGGTGGCAGACTCAGTGCTAATTCATTTATAACCATTGCAAGCAGTGGGTATTAGCACCACATTTTGCCTATAATGAAACTGAGGCTTCTGAAAGTTAAGCTGCTTTCTCAAGGTCACAGTGCTGGTAAGTGCTGAAACTAGGATTAGAACCCAAGTAGTGTGATCCAGAACCCATCTACTTGAACTTTTTAGCTAAACTGGTTTTACCTTTATTTGGTAAAAGGAATCATTAAAAAGAAAAATAATCATCATTTGCTGGTATTAAAAATAAAAATGTGATCTCCTGCCACAGGAACACAAGATGGGTGAGAATTACTGTCCCATTTAAACGGAGGATCAGATGGTGCAGGTCTGGGAATTCACACCACCCTGTGGGGAGCTGAGCGATGATTTGCCAAGTAGTTGACTGTGTGCTGCATCCTCTTAGGCAGCAGCCCCCAGCCTTTTTGGCACCAGGGGTTGGTTTTGTGAAGGACAGTCCCCACTGGCCGAGGCTGGGCGGTAAGGTTCGGGATGCTTCGGGCGCCTCGCATATCTTGTGCCCTTTGTTATCACTGCATCAGCTCCACCTCAGACCATCAGGCATTAGATTCTGGAGTTTGGGGCCCTGCTGTCTCACTGAGATGCATGACTTCAGAGAGACAGGTCCCAAACCTAAATGATCACCAGAGTCACCTGTGGAGCATAAACATTGCAGTTTCTGGGGCCCTACGTGACATTCCAGGGTGGATTCCAGGGATTTGTACTTTTGAGCAGCCTTTACAATGAGTCTTGATGGTCACTGTTGGAGCCTGTTCACCCAACTACACTCACTACACGAAGGGCACTTAAGTGACAGAATCCAAATGCAGAAAAATCCTGATGTGATGGACTGATAGCTGACTCTAACCAAATTAGATTTAAAGGGGAAGAAGCATCAGGTATACACACAAGCATACAATGAGGTCAAGCTTTTTTCGTTAGAATGCTGCCTCTTTAGAATGCTGGTTATATACATGTAATGTTATTTCCTCTAGAGTTCCCTTAATTATAAGTTTGATTTGGCTGCATGAAGATTTCATATCACTAACATGGTAGGAAGGATTCTAGAATTGTCTCAGGGTTCAGACGCCCTCAGTCACCCTCGTCAGCTGAAAATCATAGCTCATTGAGCCACGGTTGGTGACGGTTGTGAAACCTGAAGACATTTGATTGGACTGTACAGAATCCATAATCTTTGCTTTAGAAAGGAAGCCACATTTTTTGCTCTACTCACGAGGTCATGATGGTCACCCTGTGGCTGAATATGGATCGGTTTCTCTCTCATTTCCCAGACAGTCCATAAAGATCATCCTATTTATTTAGGACTCCTCATTCTTTTCTTACCTACATTTCGGGTTACAGTGAAGATTTTATCTTTCTTTAAAAATTGTTAGTTTCATTTGTATTTGTACTATAGGTGTATGTGCCACAAAATGACAGTTACTGCTTCTTTGTCTTAGAAAAAAATGTTGCACACTTTTTTCTTTAAAGTAAATATTTTCAGTTCTGTTTTGTGCCAGGCGTTGTGCTTGGCATCAGAATGCAGTGGGTACAGTGGTGAGTAAACAGCTGTAGTGCCTGTTCTAAATATAGTGATTCATTTAGTGATGAAGATTGGGAAAAAATACATGAATAAAATAGGCAAAAATACTGTGGAAGAATCAAAGCAATAAGCTGACAAGAAGTGTGACACGAGGAGGCCTATTTTAGAGAGGACGCCTGGAGAAGACCGGGCAGAGGGGCGTCTGGGAAGCGGCGAAGCGCTGTTTACAGAGAGGGCCCGCGCAGGACCTGGGTGAGGCGGGGGAGCTGGCCGAGGGCAGGGACGAGACAAGGGGTGGGCCGCCGTGCCGGCGCAGACGGTAAGGACCCACCTGCAGCCTGGGAGACCTGGCTTCAGACGCCTGAGCGTCTAAGAGCAGCACAGCACAGGAGAAGGGTGTGGCTACGTAGAAAGCGAAGAAGAACTGAAGAGCCTCTTGATGGAAGCGGAAGAGGAGAGTGAAAAAGTTGGCTTAAAGCTCAACATTCAGAAAACTAAGATCATGGCATCTGGTCCCATCACTTCATAGCAAATAGATGGGGAAACAGTGGAAACAGTGGCTGACTTTATTTTTTGGGGGCTCCAAAATCACTGCAGATGGTTATTGCAGCCATGAAATTAAAAGACACTTGCTCCTTGGAAGAAAAGTTATGACCAAGCTAGACAGCATATTAAAAAGCAGAGACATTACTTTGTCAACTAAGGTCTATCTAGTCAAGGCTATGGTTTTTCTAGTAGTCATGTATGGATGTGAGAATTGGACTATAAAGAAAGCTGAGTGCCGAAGAATTGATGCTTTTGAAGTGTGGTATTGGACAAGACTCTTGAGAGTCCCTTGGACTGCAAAGAGATCCAACCAGTCCATCCTAAAGGAAATCAGTCCTGGGTGTTCACTGGAAGGACTGATGTTGAAGCTGAAACTCCAGTACTTTGGCCACCTGATGCGAAGAGCTGACTCATCTGAAAAGACCCTGATGCTGGGAAGGATTGAAGGCGGGAGGAGAAGGGGACGACAGAGGATGAGATGGTTGGATGGCATCACTGACTCAATGAACTTGAGTTTAAGTAAACTCTGGGAGTTGGTGATGGACAGGGAGGCCTGGCGTGCTGCGGTTCATGGGGTCGCAAAGAGTCAGACAGGACTGAGGGACTGAACGGAAGTTGGAGGAGAGAAAGAACGCGGTGGGGAGGTAGATATGCAGGTCCTTGTTGAGTCTAGTGTGAGGTGTTTCAGTTTTTTTTAAGTACCATGAGAAACTACCACTGGATTGATTAAAGGTGTTCTATCTTAGGAGGGCGTGGTTGAACCTGTGGATCTAGAGAATTCCTTAAGCGGCTGCTTGGACTGTAACGGAGGGCAGCCAGGGGCGGCCGGTAGCACAGCCACTGCCCTGTGCCCTTACCCTCCGCCTCCAAGCAGGCAGGAGTCGCTGGCCCTTCGAGGTCCTGCTCTGCCTTAGGTCTGGGTGGGCCCCTCCTGCATGCCAGCAGTCCTTGAGTGAGCTCGGTGCTCTCACTGCGCAGAGGGTGGTCCTCGGGTGGAGAGTGAGGTCAGAGGTCACAGGCAGCCCCCTTTCTCCTCGGGGCGCCCAGCTCTTTGGCCTCTGAGTAGCCGCCAGGCTGGAGGCCTGGGAGCAGGCAGGTGGCCTCCGAGGGCTCCCGTCTCCCCACAGCCCAGGCCTGGGGGTGGCGGGGACCCTCCCCTGTGCACCTCTGCCACCCGTTGGCAGCGGCCCTGTGCAGGGACGCAGCCTGGGCCCCTGGGCCCGCCCTCCCAGTGCCTGCGGAGCCTGCGGGCCACTTGGGCTCCTCAGATGACTGGGGCAGGGTCTGGGCCCTGGCCCTGAGGGGGCTGCCGCTGAGACCGCCTCCTCTTAGCCGGGACCGGACTCGCCCTTTCTTGTGAGAACAGAGAAAAACATCCCTTAGAGAGAGATTACAGGATCACGGTTACCTGACCGTAACCTGACCTCTAGGACAAAGGATCTGACAACATGACGTCTGTATCAGCTAACTGCATCCCTCCTGCACCTTTCTAGAAGAGGGCTGTGCTGAAACTTTCAGTAACTTGGGGCTCTTAGGGCCTGAGCCTAATGAGCCTGTCTGTGTTCCAAACGCCAGCGTTCACTATTGTTTGGCCTCGCTCTGCAGGGGCTCACGGACTGGTGTTTTTGGTAATGGGTAGGCCCTTGAAGGGAATGGCGGGGCTGAGGGAAACACCAGAGGTTGTTTTTTGGATGGGTTGTAGTATTAAGTTGAACCCTGAGAAACTGGTGACATTTGACTATTTCCAGCTTAAGAGAATGGTAATTTCATATTCTTTGACCTAATTTAATCACGATGGTGTAATCACTCACCTAGAGCCAGACATCCTGGAATGTGAAGTCAAGTGGGCCTTAGAAAGCATCACGATGAACAAAGCTAATGGAGGTGATGGAATTCCAGTTGAGCTATTTCAAATCCTGAAGGATGATGCTGTGAAAGTGCTGCACTCAATATGCCAGCAAATTTGGAAAACACATCAGTGGCCACAGGACTGGAAAAGGTCAGTTTTCATTCCAATCCCAAAGAAAGGCAATGCCAAAGAATGCTCAAACTACCACACAATTGCACTCATCTCACACGCTAGTAAAGTAATGCTCAAAATTCTCCAAGCCAGGCTTCAGCAATACGTGAACCGTGAACTTCCTGATGTTCAAGCTGGTTCTAGAAAAGGCAGAGGAACCAGAGATCAAATTGCCAACATCCGCTGGATCATGGAAAAAGCAAGAGAGTTCCAGAAAAACATCTATTTCGCTTTACGGACTATGCCAAAGCCTTTGTGTGGATCACAATAAACTGTGGAAAATCCTAAAAGAGATGGGCATACCAGACCACCTGACCTGCCTCTTGAGAAACCTATATGCAGGTCAGGAAGCAACAGTTAGAACTGTACTTGGAACAACAGACTGGTTCCAAACAGGAAAAGGAGTACGTCAAGGCTGTATATTGTCACCCTGCTTATTTAACTTCTGTGCAGAGGACATCATAAGAAATGCTGGACTGGAAGAAGCACAAGCTGGAATCAAGATTGTTGGGAGAAATATCAATAACCTCAGATATGCAGATGACACCACCCTTATGGCAGAAAGTGAAGAGGAACTAAAGAGCCTCTTGATGAAAGTGAAAGAGGTGAGTGAATAAGCTGCCTTAAAACTCAACATTCAGAAAAAGATCATGGCATCCAGTCCCATCACTTCATGGCAAATAGATGGGGAAACAATGGAAACAGTGACAGACTTTATTTTCTTGGGCTCCAAAATCACTGCAGATGGTGATTGCAGTCATGAAATTAAAAGACGCGTACTCCTTGGAAGGAAAGTTATGACCAACCTAGAC
>NW_011494761.1:1265983-1268029 GCF_000754665.1 Bison bison bison | reverse complement strand
GCTTTTGAACTGTGGTGTTGGAGAAGACTTTTGAGAGTCCCTTGGACTGCAAGGAGATCCAACCAGTCTGTCCTAAAGGAGATCAGTCCTGAGTGTTCATTGGAAGGACTGATGGTAAAGCTGTAACTCCAATACTTTGGCCACCTGATGTAAAGAGTTGACTCATTGGAAAAGACCCTGATACTGGGAGGGATTGGGGGCAGGAGGAGAAGGGGACGACAGAGGATAAGATGGCTGGATGGCATCACTTACTTGATGCACATGAGTTTAGGTGAACTCCGGGAATTGGTGATGGACAGGGAGGCCTGGCGTGTTGCGATTCATGGGGTCGCAAAGTGTCGGACATGACTGAGCGACTGAACTGACCTGAACTGACTGTTATACTATTGAGGAGGCCTTACCTTTAGAAGGGGAATTTGATGAGGCAGTGTTGAGGGAATGTAGCCAAAAAGAACATCTTTGAGCCATTGAGAGGTGGGTGTAGAGATCGCCAATGGAGTGTTGGCCTTTGAAGCAGAGAGACAGGAGGGCACATACTCTTTTCAGTTGTAACAGGAAGGAAGAATGATGTGCAGATACAGCCGTGCTCGAGTGGTCATAGTTATGCCAATCCCAACAGCAAGTGTCTTATACGGGGCAAGTAATTGCATAATGAATGTTTAAATGTAGCGGTAGATGTGTATAGATTGACTCTGTTCACAGGACAGTATGAGTACCGATCCTGATTTGCTGGTAGTAGGCTCTAAATTTTCTCTCAAAAGTCTTTGCTATCAGTGATTTTTTTTCCATTTACTCAGTTATTCTCTTTCACCAAAACCAGAATAAATCAAGTATCGTGACCTTCTTTCCCACTCCGTGGCAGTCAACACTGTGACCTTCCTTTAGAACTGATTAGCAAATCAAAGAATAAAGTGGGTTTCTCACAAGTGATTTTCTTGCCCTACAGAAAATTGTCTTTTTCAATATTACTATCAGTGTTCTTTGACTTGTCAGCATAGTTGAAACATTATCTATGATTTCTGTTACTTTAATGCAGACTGCAAGTGTATCTTTTTAAAGTCATATCACTCTTCTCTGACATGTATACAGATTTTGCTTATGGAAGTATGTGTATTTCAGGAACTTTAGGTGTTTGGAGCAAGACTTTATTCTACCGCATAATATAGTTTAAAAAATGATTCTCACTAGACCGTTATGCTAACGTATCCCCAGGCCATGATTTTCTCTATGGACTTACTATTCAGCACAGAGTCCCAGGTACTGATCACTCATTGTATCTTTAAAGCTACAGTGAACTTAAAAGTCATCATAAGTGCCTGCTGGATCCTTTTTCACGGAGCACCGATCACCTGTAATGTTAATTTGCATAGTACTCTCATCCATGGGTTATGGGACTGGGGCCACAGTGAGCACATTCCCAAAAGAACTGAATTAACTCTTTTTCAGTGTGTTCTTTTAAGCTGCAAGTAACTTTGCAATGTGTATGGCTCCAAAATTATCTTTTCCTGAAAGTACAGAAAGATCTGGAGAAACATAGCACCCATGAATTAATTTATACATTGTAAGTGCCTGGTAAAACACATGGCATCTTTAAAAGCTCTGGAACGGTGGCGTTATAGACTAAGGTTTTATTTTATGGGTGTGTAGCTTTTACTGCAGTCCAGACAAATCAACATGTTCTAATTCTGCTTGGAATCAGAGGAACTTGATTTACTGTTGTTACCTGCTGTGGTAGAAATTCTAAGTATCACTGAAGTAGGCTTGTGTCTTTGGTGCTGGAAATATTCAACAGAACTCATCAGAAGTGATTTCAAAAAGCCTCAGTCTGGGGTATTGTGATGATGAGTGAAGAAACATTTTCTCCTGTTTCAGACACAGCCTTTGACAGTGCATTCAGTTCAGTTCAGTCACTCCGGCGTGTCCGACTCTCTGCGACCCCATGGACCACAGCACGCCAGGCCTCCCTTCCATCACCAGCTCCCGGAGTTCACTCAAACTCATGTCCATTGAGTCGGTGATGCCATCCAACCATCTCATCCTCTGTCG
>NW_011494761.1:1264234-1265863 GCF_000754665.1 Bison bison bison | reverse complement strand
CTCCTCCCCAGCGTTGTCTCTGCCCTGTTTGTGAAGGTCCTTGCCTGCTGGATTGCTTCCCCTTTTGTTTACCTTTTTCTTATTCTGAAACATTTCCCCTAGTCCCTTCGGACTTCTGTGAGCTCTCACACAGTTTGCTGAAGCGATCTTCTCTTGGTAGATAGCACTCTGTTGATCTTTTTTCCCTCCTGTTGTTGAACTGGCCAATACCTGGGACTAGAATTATTCTTTCTCTTGGCTTCCCATTATAAAATCCACAACCACTCATAAGAGACTAAAGAAAGTATAAGTACCTATAACCAGTTTTACCATCTTGATTACAGCTTTCTGTATGTCAGTTCAGTTCAGTCACTCAATCTTGTCTGACTCTTTGCGAGCCCATGGACTGCAGCACACCAGGCCTCCCTGTCCATCATCAACTCCTGGAATTCACTTAAACTCATGTCTGTGGAGTTGGTGATGCCATCCAGCCATCTCATCCTCTGTCATCCCCTTCTCCTCCTGCCTTCAATCTTTCCCAACCTCAGAGTCTTTTCAAATGAGTCAGTTCTTTGCATCAGGTGGCCAAAGTATTGGAATTTCAGCTTCAGCATCAGTCCTTCCTATGAGTATTCAGGACTGATCTCCTTTAGGATGGACTGGTTGGCTCTCCTCGCAGTCCAAGGGACTCTCAAGAGTCTTCTCTAACACCATAGTTCAGAAGCATCAATTCTTCATTGCTAAGCTTTCTTTATAGTTCAACTCTCATATCCATACCTGACTACTGGAAAAACCAGAGCCTTGACT
Organism: Bison bison bison; assembly: GCF_000754665.1. Classification (NCBI taxonomy): domain Eukaryota; kingdom Metazoa; phylum Chordata; class Mammalia; order Artiodactyla; family Bovidae; genus Bison; species Bison bison. The sequence continues at coordinate 1,265,077 of NW_011494761.1, read as the reverse complement.
AGACAGACCTTTGTTGGTGCATTTAGGAAAATATATATAGATTAGACAACTATCTACCTAGCTCTGAAATATTTTTCACTTCCTTGGGTGGACTCTGGGTTATGCCAAGGGATTGCCTTTGACCTTTCCACAGAGAACCAGTCAGCCAATATGGATGTGTGTGTAAAGATTTGTTCTGTAATGTTGCTCAACTGCTGACCTGCAGCCTCCACAGTTCAGCTAGCTTCTCTTCGGCCCTGACCTAGTGCTGCACCAGTCCACCAGGTTTCCTCTGCTTTGCCGTTTCTAGTCAAGGATTGATCCATAGTCAGTCTCTCTTTTCACTAGGAGAAGTGGGGCTTGTCCTGCAGGGTGAGTTCTTTGCTAAGACCTTGCACTTCCTGCTTCTCTCTCCCCTGATGAACAGGCTTGAGTTCTCCCTTGTGGAGACATGGCACCCCACCCTAGAGGTGACTCCTGCCTTAAAGGGCTACAGTTCTGACCTGTAGGGGGCTATTTCTGTCCTATATGTCTAAGTAGAGGGGCTCCCCTGGTGGCTCAGTCCGTAAAGAACCCACGGGCAGTGCAAGAGACTGCATGCAACGTGATAGACCAGGGTTCAGTCCCTGGGTCAGGAAGATCCCCTCAAGGAGGAAATGGCAACCCACTGCAGTGTTCTTCCTGGGGAATCCCATGGGCGGAGGAGCCTGGCGGGTACAGTACGTGGGGTTGCAAGGGTCGGCCACGGCGGAGCAGCCCTGCCACCCGCCCTGGCGCGTGTTTGCGTGGGGAGGCCGTGTGGGCCCCTCTCAGGGGCTGGGGCTCTGCTGCCATCGCGTGCTCCTCGTCTCTCCGCAGGCAGAG
>NW_011494761.1:1190699-1264134 GCF_000754665.1 Bison bison bison | reverse complement strand
ATCAACTCTTTGGTGCTCAGCTTTCTTTATAGTCCAACTCTCACATCCATACATGATTACTGGAAAAACTATGGCTTTGACTAGACAGACCTTTGTTGGCCAAGTGATGTCTCTGCTTTTTAATATGCTGTCTAGGTTGGTCATATCTTTCCTTCCAAGGAGTAAGAGTCTTTGTATTTCATCGCTGCAGTCACCATCTACAGACCAGACCACCTGATCTGCCTCTTGAGAAACCTGTATGCAGGTCAGGAAGCAACAGTTAGAACTGGTCATGGAACAACAGACTGGTTCCAAATAGGAAAAGGAGTACATCAAGGCTGTATATTGTCAACCTACTTATTTATTTCTATATGTATCTTTTATTAAAAAGGCGAGTAATCATGTCATACATACAGTTTTAAAACTGTTTTCATCACTTTATCTTCTGAAAATGGTTTCTCAATTTTTAAAATTGTATTTCTAAGTTTTTACTGACTAAAAACTATTCATTATGATTTGATTTTTCTCCCTTTGTTTCTTGATGAGTCTGGCTAATGGTTTATCAATTTTATTTATCCTTTCAAAGAACCAGCTTTTGGCTTTGTTGATTTTTGCTATGGTCTCTTTTGTTTCTTTTGCATTTATTTCTGCTCTAATTTTTAAGATTTCTTTCCTTCTACTAACCCTGGGGTTCTTCATTTCTTCCTTTTCTAGTTGCTTTAGGTGTAGAGTTAGGTTATTTATTTGACTTTTTTCTTGTTTCTTGAGGTGTGCCTGTATTGCTATGAACTTTCCCCTTAGGACTGCTTTTACTGTGTCCCACAGGTTTTGGGTTGTTGTGTTTTCATTTTCATTCGTTTCTATGCAAATTTTGTTTTCTTTTTTGATTTCTTCTGTGATTTGTTGGTTATTCAGCAGGGTGTTGTTCATCCTCCATATGTTGGAATTTTTAATAGTTTTTCTCCTGTAATTGAGATCTAATCTTACTGCATTGTGGTCAGAAAAGATGCTTGGAATGATTTCTATTTTTTTGAATTTACCAAGGGTAGCTTTATGGCCCAGGATGTGATCTATCCTGGAGAAGGTTCCATGTGCGCTTGAGAAAAAGGTGAAGTTCATTGTTTTGGGATGAAATGGCCTATAGATATCAATTAGGTCTAACTGATCTATTGTATGGTTTAAAGTTTGTGTTTCCTTGTTAATTTTCTGTTTAGTTGATCTATCCATAGGTGTGAGTGGGGTATTAAAGTCTCCCACTATTATTGTGTTATTGTTAATTTCTCCTTTCATACTTGTTAGCATTTGTCTTACATACTGCGGTGCTCCCGTGTTGGGTGCATATATATTTATAATTGTTATATCTTCTTCTTGGATTGATCCTTTGATCATTATGTAGTGACCTTCTTTGTCTCTTTTCACAGCCTTTGTTTTAAAGTCTATTTTATCTGATATGAGTATTGCTACTCCTGCTTTTTCACGCCAGTCAGAATGGCTGCGATCCAAAAGTCTACAAGCAATAAATGCTGGAGAGGGTGTGGAGAAAAGGGAACCCTCTTACACTGTTGGTGGGAATGCAAACTAGTATAGCCACTATGGAGAACAGTGTGGAGATTCCTTAAAAAACTGGAAATAGAACTGCCTTATGATCCAGCAATCCCACTGCTGGGCATACACACTGAGGAAACCAGAAGGGAAAGAGACACGTGTACCCCAATGTTCATCGCAGCACTGTTTATAATAGCCAGGACATGGAAACAACCTAGATGTCCATCAGCAGATGAATGGATAAGAAAGCAGTGGTACATATACACAATGGAGTATTACTCAGCCATTAAAAAGAATATATTTGAATCAGTTCTAATGAGGTGGATGAAACTGGAGCCTATTATACAGAGTGAAGTAAGCCAGAAGGACAAACACCAATACAGTATACTAACGCATATATATGGAATTTAGAAAGATGGTAACGATAACCCTGTATGGGAGACAGCAAAAGAGACACTGATGTATAGAACAGGCTTATGGACTCTGTGGGAGAGGGAGAGGGTGGGAAGATTTGGGAGAATGGCATTGAAACATGTGAAATGTCATGTATGAAACGAGATGCCAGTCCAGGTTCAATGCACGATGCTGGATGCTTGGGGCTGGTGCACTGGGACGACCCAGAGGGATGGTATGGGGAGGGAGGAGGGAGGAGGGTTCAGGATGGGGAACACATGTATAATTTTTTTTTAATTAAAATTGAAAAAAAAAAAAAACTATTCATTATGTTAGTTATATTGTTTGACTAGTCCTTCACTTTGGGACATATAGATGTTTTTTCTTTTCTCCTTTCTGTCTTTCTGTTATTTACTGGTGAGAGGAATTTCGTTTCTGGGCGTCCACATTTGTTTTGCTTTCTACGCGTTTATTTTGTTACACCTTAATGTGGCCTTTTTGCAGCCGTGGGGCAGGCTGTTGCTATGGCACGAACACAGTGTGGCCTGGTTTGCTCCATGTGGGGAACCATGTCTAATGCTCGTCTGTCTTTCTGGCATGTAGCACTGCACCTGTGCAGAGGGTGTTCACTCAAGCATTCTTGTTGCATGGAAGAAGTGTAGAGAGCTCTGTGACAAGCATTGAAGTACTGTGTCCTGGGACCCAGGGTATCGGAGTGAACAAGACAAAGATTGGGACTGAAGTGGGTTGCCATTTCCTGCTCCTGGGAGCCCTCCCGACCCTGGGATTGAACCCTGGTCTGTCGCATTGTAGGCAGTCTCCTGCACTGCATGAGCTCTTGACTGATTGAACTGCCAGAGAAAGCCCTTTACTTAGACATGTGTGACAGAAATAGCAGCCTCCTGCAGATCAGAGGCTGAAGGCTTATTCTGTAAAGGAAAGTTTGTGTTTAGAGGTGGCAAGCCTCTACGTGTGAGGATCACTTAAAAGAAACAAAAGTACGCAGTAGAGTAGAAGCCGTCTAAATGACTTAAGTGCAGTTGCTGGAGGAAGGTTCACGCCAGGCTTTTCACAGTACAGCTCATTAAAAGAGTTGACCAGATTTTTCTGTTGATGGTAGTTCTTGTTTAGGATTGTTCACTAGTGTTACTGACTGAAATGGAATGGTCATTTTCAAGTTCATACTTTTTTGTTCTTTTAAGTAACTGGACTCATTTGTACCTCAATTTAAAATGTCATACCTGAACATAATATGGTATTGCACTTAGTGATTTTAGAGACCTGAAGGTCTTTTAGGACTGGGTTTGGGGTAATAGGAAATATAGGCCCCAGTCTTCTTGGTCTGTGTTTTGCACATTTTAAAATATGACTAAACAAAGGTTGCAGCCACGGAGAAGGTTTTCTGCTGTACTCGGGCGTCTAACCCTGCCAGCCGCTCACGCTCCCACTGACCCCACGTGTAAAAGAGAAGAGTGGAGGCTGAGTGGCTACCGTCTTGGTCAGGCACATAGTTTCAAAAAAAATGCTGTCTGTCTCAGTAAAGCTGTCTTAGAGTTTCATATAGCTGTCTTTTTCTTTTTTATTATAGGGTCAGCTTTCAATGTTGCAAGAAAAAATAGACCATTTGGAACGTTTGCTAGCTGAGAATAATGAAATCATCTCAAATATTAGAGACTCAGTCATCAATTTGAGTGAATCTGTGGAGGATGGTACGAAAAACTCAAAAGGCAATTTCAGCCATGATGCTGGCTCTCCTCTTCTGCCATCGAAACGTTTGTCCCTCACAGTTGACCCTGCAGACTGTCTGTTTGCTTCACAAAGTGGAAGTCAGAGTTCAGATGTGCAGGTAATGTATGCGTTCATTAAGAATCACTGGGCTTTGATTTGCTTTTGTCTTTTTAGATTTGATCTGGTACCTGTTTATAGTTGGTAAATTCTTCGGATTACAGTTTCTATTTTTGTAAAACCATTTAATTGGTCACATGATCATTGATGTTCTTTTTAGTGATAAAATTATGTAATTCTATGTTTCTCCTAGTTTTTCTTTCTTTTATACTATGTGACTATGGCCTTTTCTGTGTGCTTCTTAGGTTTTATTTTCTATATCAGTTGAAGACCTTTAGAGGTTTAAATCTTGGCAAAGAGATATTTTCCCCCTTCCTTTAGAGAATACGAGAAAAGCCCTGCTCTTTCTGTGTATCTGTTATACATAAGAAGTTTCACACAGTGTGATGTCAGCTTCTCTTTACTGAATATGCCTCTGTGAGAGGGGAAGGGAAGAGCTCTAGAACTGTCCAGGATGAAGGTTTTTGTCCACCTGTGGTTAAGGAGCACGCCAAGTGTGGCGAGTCTGAGTTGAGATATGCACTGATATCCACACAAAGTGTTGAAAATTTATTGTGTAAAGAAGAATGTAAAATATCTTGCTTATTTTATTTTGATTATATATTGGGATGGTAATATTTTGAATATATTGGGTTAAAATATATCATCAAAATTAATTTCACCTATTTTTTGGTTTAGTCAGAGCTGTATTTTAAAAATTAGTTGTGCAGTTGTTTAAAAGGAAGTTGAAATATATTTCCCTAAACATGATCAGTTTTACCATTTTCATTTAGTAGGAGATATTCTCATTCTCTTTATGATCTATAAGGCTATTCATTTTTCTGATTGATTTCCTTTCTTATAAAGGGTTTATTTATGAATTTTTAGCTTGATCCTGTTTTTATTTCTAGTATTTTTAGTTTGTTGCCCGGTAATATTTAAGGTAATATTTATTACTACTTTCAGGTAGTAACTATTGGGTTTTAATTTTGAGGTATTATATTTTGGATTTCAAATAACTTGTATCTTTCATTTATTTATTTGTTTATTTTTTCCTATCTAGGTAGTATGATTTTATTTTCTTTACACTTTGGCATTTATTTACAGAGACCTTCCTCTGCCCTGGATTCTTTTTTTTTTCCCTAATGAAATAAAGATGAATATTTTTAATGATAATTCACAAAGAAGATAGATGATGTAAATTATTAGACACCTTAACAATAAAGAAACAAAGATATATAAAGGAGAAACCAGAAGAAATATGAGGGAAAAGAAAAATATAGAATCATAATGAGATGTATTAACATTTCTCTGAGAATATCAAGTGCAGAAAAAATAATAGGAGCATCTTGAATGATGTCATTAATAATTTAAATATAATTGATTTATATTTAATTCAGTTCAGTTGCTTAGTCGTGTCCAACTCTTTGCAACCTCATGGACTGCAGCACGCCAGGCCTCCATGTCCATCATCAACTCCCAGAGTTTACTCAAACTCATGTCCATTGAGTTGGTGATGCCATCCAGCCATCTCATCCTCTGTCGTCCCCTTCTCCTCCTATCTTCAATCTTTCCCAGAATGAGGGTTTTTCAAATGAGTCAGTTCTTTGCATCAGGTGGCCAAAGCATTGGAGTTTCAGCTTCAACATCAGTCCTTCCGATGAATACCCAGGACTGATCTCCTTTAGGATGGACTGGTTGGATCTCCTTGTAGTCCAAGGGACTCTCAAGAGTCTTCTCCAACACCACAGTTCAAAAGCATCAATTCTTTGGCACTCAGCTTTCTTTGTAGTCCAACTCTCCCATCCATACATGACCACTGGAAAAACCATAGCCTTGACTAGATGGACCTTTGTTGGCAAAGTCATGTCTCTCCTTTTTCATATGCTGTCTAGCTTGGTCATAACTTTCCTTCCAAGGAGTAAGCGTCTTTTAATTTCATGGCTGCAATCACCATCTGCAGCGATTTAATTAATTTATATTAATCATGTCCTACACAAATACATTTAATATTTTGTACTTCATACATTGTTTTTAGATGTGCATAGGATATTTAGAAAAGCTGGCAAAAAGGTAGACATAACTAAATTTCAGAAAGAATTGTTTTTGTGTGTGTGTGTGATTCAGTTATACACATATGTTATTTGTGAAATTATTTTCCATTATAGGTTATTAGAAGATACTGACTATAGTTCCCTGTGTTATACAGAAAACCTTTGTTGCTTATTGCATATCTATTTTTTAAAATTAGAAATCTAGAATTCTATTCATACTAAGTCAAACAAGTGGAATCAAAAGGTCATAAACTTTTTAGTTAGGCAAAGATTCATAAGTTTTCTAAAATATATGCATATTATTTATATATATGTATACAAAAGCTTTTTTAATATGCTTGATAAAGGCTTGAGAAAGAACAAAAAAAAAAACCAAAATTGATGGAGAAATTGGAAAACATAAACTAAATGAAATGGAAACACTGAATATGAAATAGAAAAAGTGAAACAAGCTAGATAAAAGTAAAAGATTCTCATACAGTCTGGTTGCTTTTAAACATGACTGCTCATTAGAAACATATCTGGACCTCTGTCAAAAAAGCAATACCTGGGCATTTGTATTTTTTAAAAAATACCAAAATAATTCTGCTATGCATCTAGATTTCAAAAAGTGATTACAGGTTTTTCTATTAAATGGTAGTTTTGGTGATATAGAATTCTATCTATGATTTTCTGTTGACCAATCATGATACAATGATATTAAGTGAGTAATAGTTACATCATCACAATAGTAAAAGATGTTTATTAGTTTTCACCATCAATAGCCAGACAAAAAATAAAATCTATACAAAAAATTGTATAGATTACAATTGTAAGGTATAATGGGAACTTGATTAATCTAACAATATAAAATAATTACATGCAGTTTAGGGGGTCAAGCAGAGTGATGTGGTAAGTGAAAATACATACATACACATGTTTTCATCTGCTAAGCCAGGCTATGTCTTGGCTGGTGCATTTACTCCATTTGCGTTTAAGGTAATTATTGATATGTAGACCAGAATTCGATCCCTGGGTTGGACAATCCCCTGGAGGAGAGCATGGCAACCTACTCCAGTATTCTTGCCTGGAGAATCTCCTGGACAGAGGAGCTGGTGAGACACAGTCCATAGGGTCAGAGTTGGACACAACGGAAGCAGGTTAGCATGCCTGCTCACACGATCCTGTTACCTTTTTCTTAATTGTTTTGGGTTTATTTTCTGTAGGTAGGGCTTTTCCTTCTCTTGTTTTCTGCCTAGAGAAGTTCCTTTAGCATTTGTTGTAAAGTTGATTTGAGGATGCTGAATTCTCTTAACTTTGCTTGTCTAGAACGCTTTTGATTTCTCCATTAAATCTGAGGGAGAGTCTTGCTGGGTAGAGTATTCTTGGTTGTGGGTTCTTCCCTTCCATCACTGTAAATATGGCATGCCGTTCCCTTCTGGCTTGTAGAGTTTCTGCTGAGAAATCAGCTGGTATCCTGATGAGAGTTCCCTTGTGTGTTATTTGTCCTTTTCCCCTTGTTGCTTTTAATATTTTATTTCTGTCTTTAATTTTTGTCACTTTGATTACTGTGTATCTTGTTGAGTTCTTCCTTGGGTTTATCCTGCCTGGGACTCTCTGTGCTTCCTGGACTTGGTTGATTCCCATATTAGGGAAGTTTTCAACTATTATCTCTTCAAATATTTTCTCAGGCCCTTTCTTTCTCTCTCCTCCTTCTGGGATCCCTATAATGTGAACTTTGGTGCATTAAATGTTGTCCAGAGGTCTCTTAGGCTGTCTTCATTTCCTTTCATTCTTTTTTCTGTATTCTGTTCTGCAGCAGTGATTTCCACCATTCTGTCCTCCAGGTCATTTACCTGTGCTTCTGCCCCAGTTATTTTTCTCTGTTTGTTCTTTAGTTCTTGTGGGTCTCTCAGTTCAGTTCAGTCGCTCAGTCGTGTCCTACTCTTTGTGACCCCAGGGATTGCAGCACGCCAGGCCTCCCTGTCCATCACCAACTCCTGGACTCCACCCAAAACGTGTCCACTGTAGGTCTTTGGTATACACTATTTGCATCTTCTCAATCTTTGCCTCCATTCTTTTTCCGAGATCCTGAATTATATTCACTATCATTATTCTGAATTCTTTTTCTGGAAGGTTGCCTATTTCCACTTCATTTAGTTATTTTTCTGGGGTTTTTGTCTTGTCCCTTCATCTGGGACATAACTTTCAGCTTTTTCATGGTGATTTTGTTTTAGTCGCTGTGGGATTGTGGTTCTTCTTGCTTCTTCTGTCTGCCCTCTGATGGAGGAGGCTAAGAGCCTTGTGTAAGCTTCCTGATGGGAGGGACTGGTGGTGGAAAAATCTGGGTCTTGCTCTGGTAGGCAGTGCCTTTCTCAGTAAAGCTTTAATCCAATTATCTGCTGGATTTGCACTCCCGCCCTGGTAGTCTTTTGGCCTGAGGCCAGCCAGCCCTTGGGTCTACTGGCTCTGTGATTGGGTTATTGGGGACCTTCCCAGACAGCTGCTAGCAGTCCCCGGCCCCTGTGGCGAGCTCTGCTGACCCACGCCTGCGCAGGAGGCCCTCCAGCACTAGCGGGCGGCTCTGCTCCTGTGGAGGCGCTGCTCCTTCCCTCTGAGTCTGGTGCCTGCAAGGTTTTGTTTTTGTCCTCCAAGACTGAAATCTTTGTTTCCCCCAATCCTGTGGAAGTCTTGTAATCAAATCCTGCTGGCCTTCAAGGTCAGATACCCTGGGGATTCCCGTCCCTTTGTTGGGTCGCCAGTCTGGGAAGCATGACGTGGGGTTCTGAACCTTCACAAGAGTGGGAAAACTTCTTCACTGTTGTTGCTTTCCAGTATGTGGGTCACCTACCCCGATAACTTCCCTGGTGGCTCAAATGGTAAAGCGTCTGCCTGCAATGTGGGAGACCCAGATTCGATCCCTGGGTTGGGAAGATCCCCTGGAGAAGGAAATGGCAACCTACTCCAGTTATTCTTGCCTGGAGAATCCCATGGACAGAGGAGCCTGGTGAGACACAGTCCATAGGGTCACAGAGACTTGGATACAACTGAGCGACTTCACTTTTCACCCCGATAGGTACGGGATTTGATTTTATCGTGCTTGTGCCCCTGCTACATCTTGCTCGTCTTCTTTATCTTTGGACACGGAGTATCTTCTTTGTTAGGCTCCAGTGTCCTCCTGTCGGTGGTTGTTCAGCAGCTAGTTGTGATTTTGGTGCTTCGGCAGGAGATTAGCGCATCTTCTGCTCCACCGTCTTGAACTGGAGGTTACCGATTTCAGTATTAGAGAAATTTAAATTATGTATTTAGCTTGCAATATATTGGTTTGCCAAAATGTTTGTTTGGATGTTTTGTAATAGCTTAGAAAACACTCGAACAAACATTTTGGCCAATGCAGTTTTTTCCTCCAGTAGCACTGTTCTTAGAGGGTAGTGGTGTTGAGAACTAAGGAAAGAAAGGACTTCTGCCTTTCTTAAACTTTGAGTGTGTCACTCACATTTATTCTGTTCTACAAATTGACAGAGAGCTATTTTAACGTTGTACCTTGGATGGGAAACTGGATCTTGGTGCAGACCCTAAGGAGTGAATATTTTAAAGTTGGACAAGAGGAGTTGGCTCTGGCCTTGCTTCAGTGTGGAAGCTTTCACTGACTCTTGGGGACAGAGAGCATGATATGCTCTCGAGGCCGTGGCCCGCTTGTTAAGCCGGAAGCTGGGGACAGTGGGATTGGCTCTGTGCTCCAGCCTCATCGGCTAGTGTGTGGCCAGGTTCAGATAGGATCAAGATCCTGGGCTTTGAAGGGGTATCTGTTTCTCTGAGGCTTGGCTGTGTTTAGGTTTTAATTAAGTACCTTTAAAGGGAAACAATAAAATCTTTTTAGGGGTGGTCCTAAATCTGGGCCGGCTAGAAAGGAGTTGCAGAGCAGTCATGGAGCTCAGGCAGAGCAAGGCCGCAGGGTCCTGGGAGCTGCAGGGCCTGAGAAGGACCCGCAGGGCCAGTGGCAGCTGTTCTGTCTCCTCTTCCCGCTGCTTCACAGACAGCCCTTCTTATCTTTGGGACATTTTATTTATATTGTAAGTTTCCAAGTAAAAGGTATGTTATTTTCTTAAAATATTTTGTGTTCACTTTCGTATAATTTGCTTGTTATCTTAAAAAACTGTTTTGTAACCAATTTATGTATTAATTAGGATGTAATTTCTCAAGTAGTTTAAATTTTACCAAAGGAGGGTTGTGTTCTTTGTCATACTTAGTATCACAGAGAGTATGAAAAATAAGTCTTTAGGTTTGTTTGACTTTGTTTTCTTGTAATATTTTTTTCTCTTTTTTCCCCAAATGGATTATTATTTAGAAGAAATACTACTTTGGAACTTAGCAAACTTAGCAAACATTAATATTTTTTTCTCTTTTTTCCCCAAATGGATTATTATTTAGAAGAAATACTACTTTGGAACTTAGCAAACATTTGAACACTTAAAAGCTAAATCTCAATTAAAAAAAAATTATTTTAAACCTAGCTAACCCTGTTATAGTTTTATTTTTAGGATAAAAAAGGTAAACATACATAAGCTAAATTAAAGAATATCTATAGATCCATTTCCATTCAGATATAGAATTTAAAATATAGGAGATTGGTTATAAAATAAAGACAAATTATAAAATAATTTTCAGTACTTTGTTTGAAAATGCTAAAAATATTTGATCATAATGAAATTTTTTGTTAGCTCTTCAGTTCCCATCCTTTTCTATTAAATTGTATTGGAAGTAAAGTAGGGGAAGAGGAATTGAATGAAGTTATTTTATATTAGGAACAAAAGATGAACGGGGTTATTTATCAGGTTTATTATGGAGCACAATTTTAACCTTTATTTTAACTCTCTGAATGATGGTTAAGTGTGTTCTGCCTTAACCTCTTTAGTTAAGGTCTACAGAAATAGTTTCATTTTTTAAAAATATATATACAGAGTACAGCAACAAGTAGTTTTGAGCAAATATTCCCAACATGAAGTTTAAATTAATAATGGTTATACATGATTAACTGGAGAAGGGAACAGCAACCCACTCCAGTAATCTTGCCTGGAGAATTCCATGGACAGAGGAGCCTGCCAAACTACAGTCCATGGGGTCATAAAGAGCTGGACACGACTTACTAACACACATGCATACATGATTAAACTTAACTTCTTTTGTCTTTCTATTGTAGATGTTGGATGTTTACAGTCTAATTCCTTTTGACAATCCCGATGGTGGAGTTTGGAAGCAAGGATTCGACATCACTTATAAGCCTGATGAGTGGGACACTGAGCCCCTTCAAGTCTTCGTGGTGCCTCACTCCCATAATGACCCAGGTAAAACCTGCACTTCAAAAATCTGGAAGTTATTAAGTCCTTGTAGGCCCAAAGTATTTTAATGAGAATCAGGTAAACCTACTTTTCAAATTTTGGGGATGTTATTCTCTGACTTTTAACATATTTTGTATGTTACAGTGTTCTCATTTTATCAATTTATGGGCCATTCAAGGATAATACTTGTGCAGTATCAAATAGGAATAAACACAAGAAGGTCTCAGCTTTGGGAGATGAAAAGTTACATGCATATAAGGTAGTGATAGTTCATTTTAGTTACTTCTTAAATATTGTGTGAGAGAATTATTTCATGTCCATAAACTCTGCATTAGAAAATTCAGAATGCTCATGGTAAGGTTTGTATCTTTAAAATATAGAAACAGCATAAAGTGGTTAAGAGCCTTGGTTTCAAGCATGCATGAGTGTGAGTCCCAACCCCAACAGTGTTAGACAACTTTAGGCCAGAGTAAGTTTTTTCCCAGGTAGAGACAGGATAAAGTGTTCACTTCATAGAGTGAAAGGTTCAAGGCATGTTGCACTGTGCAAGAATAGCTGCTGTCATTGCCATTAATGCTGATATTTGTTCATGTGACACCTTGTGGTATTTACTGGGGCCAGAGATTTTTCCACCCCAGGTAAAGGAAAGTTGCTAAAATGATAATGGGAAATGTAACTCAATGTTTATCTTTATTAGTGTGAGGACACAGGTAATGAGTAAATGACCCATGAATTAAGTTGCAGGATTTTTTGGAATGTACTTCCAAAGACTTTTGAAGGACTGACTTACCTATGCTTCTGTTTTTTATTTTTCTCAATTTCATTGTTACTATCAGAGGCACCATATTCATTTACTACTTTGCATGTTTTTGCTCTCAACATTTGATTTTGTCATATTCTTTTCCACTAGTTTATTTTTATGTGTTTCTTTCTCAGACAGTAGAGCTTGTTGCTTTACGTCTGGACGCATGCTTTGGTGAAGCCCTGCCTGTGTGTGTTTGCCCACGCATGCTGCTTTTAGCTGTGAAAGATAGTCTCCAAGACAGAGCTTGGGTGCTGAAGCGTTCGAATCTCTAGTGTACTTCAGTATTTAGTATGAGAAGAAGGACTATATATATATGAAATCAATATTCTGAAAATTTGTGATGAGCAGTTACTACACATCAGCTTCTGATTTGGTTTCCTTGTCTTTGGTCTTAATGTCTTCATCTAGCTCTATTTGTCTCATTGATGTTTCCTCTTATGTGTTTTAAGTCGTCACCTCAGCAGGTAAAGAATCTGCCTGCAATGCAGGAGACAAAGGTTCTATCCCTCAGTTGGGAAGATCCCCTGGAGAAGGAAATGGCAACCCACTCCAGTATTCTTGCCTGAAAAATCCCGTGGACAGAGGAGCCTGGCGGGCTACAGCACCAAGGGTCACAAAAAGTCAGACACGACTGAGCGGCTGAGCATGCAAGAAAACCTTCACCGTGTAGGGCTGCCGAGCGAGACTCGGGGCCAGCCTGAGGGAGGCGGGCCTCCAGCTGTCCTGGGGCTTGTTTATGTGTCTAGGACATGGAGGTCGTGTAGGTGGGGCAGCATTGTGAGTGAGATTGAGTTATAAAGTAAATGTAGAAGGTGATGCAAATCATACCTAATCGAAATTTATTTTGCTGTTTATTTACCCACGTGAGCACCAGATTAAATAGTACATTTGCATTTAGGAGATACATATGAAAGACATACTATCTTCATTTATATTTGGATTCACTCACTCAAGTGAGGTGCTCACACTTCACGTACAGGATCTGAGACCGTAGGATGGCAGATTTTTTTTTTTCCCCCTATAAATCTTATTTACTCTGAAATATCCCTTCATTGAGTGAGATAGTGGCCAAGCTGGTTTTATTATTTATATTGTTCTCTCCTCTTCTTTTCCTTGCCAATCTTAGTTTAATTCTTATCACTTAATTGGGTTTGTGATGTGATTCCATTATGTTTCCATAATTCCAAATCCGTAATAGGAGTTCCAAGGAATTCCTTATAGGTTTATAAATACACTTAACCAGTGTGTTTCACAAGACCTCCTCATGTGAACACAACTCTCCTTCCTTTTTTATCTTTTAGAGACCTTTATTATCCTTTCCTCTTTTCTGCCATCCTCAATTTCCACTGATCTCATTTCTTGTTATTCTGTAACATGGGCTCTTAACTGAAATAATAAAATTTGTAGTTTACCAGGCAGTGTGCCAGATGTTTTATAAACAGCTAATGCTGACAATAACTTTGGAAGGTTAGTGCCACTATTCATGATGAAGGTGATACCAACTTGCCAAGGTTACACAGGCAGTAAGTGGCACCAGAGTACTTCCCTGTTGGTTTACCTGGATCGGCAGAGCGGCAGAGAACATGGGTCTCTTGTTACACGCTGTCCTCATTGCCTAGCCCAACAGTTGGCATATAGTCTTCGCTAAATATGTGTAAAGCCTTCACTAACTTGCCTCCATGCCCCTTCACAACTTTTTCACACTGTGTACACACACACACACACTTCATGCTTGCATATCAGCACAGATACAAACTTTTTATTGGTCTTCTTACTGGAGTGTAAGCTCAATGAGGGCTTGAACTTTGTCTTATTAACCACTGGGTTGTTAATACTCAAACAGTAACCAGCACATAGTACAGACTGAATCAGTTAAATAAGCTAATGAACAAAGGAATATGGAACAGCTGACTTACTCTTTGGCCTACACTCTTAACTGCCCTCTTTCTTGTTGTCTACTTATTTCCATTCCTTTAAAAAATAGCTTCTTTAAAGTGCACTGGATAATTTTGAATACCAATAACAAATAATGTTAAGCTCTTAAAGGGCAGGGACTGTCTCTGCCTTTTAAACTTTGTTTGCATTAAGCTTCCTGTTGCAGTTAGTGTGTTGTTCTGTGAGAAGGCATTCTGAATAATTGTCCCTGACTAATAAATGAATCTGTCTGTTGGTATCCTAGCAACCACAGTTGAATCTTTTTGTCTTAGTGAAAGAGGTTAATAACCTTTACCCTCAGGCCCTTCTCCACTTGAGTCAAAAGTAATGGTCAGAAACAGACCTTTTAAAACTAAAGCAATTTTTTGCTATCAAGCAAAATGCTAGAGAAAAGAACCTCCTGACTTAATTTTCATTGCTCCTTAACAAAAATAGAATTTAGATAACTAAATTATTCTGTAAAAAATGGAATCATTCAGATCATGAAAAACCAGTCTTCAGTAGAGGAAAAGAGATGAGTATGTACACATACATTCCAAGTTAAAATTCACTCTGTGATAGGAAGTATTTGTATAATACTCCTAAATGAACGTGCAGTTTACTTTTAAGTGAAATTTATAGAGAGCTTTTCCTTTTCTGCAGCAACAATTTAAAACAAACTTTAGCCCAGTAGTTGATTTCATCAGTGGAGTTTTGTCTGTTGGGGCTAGAAATATTTGAAATAAATTTTTAGGAAATTCCTATATTAAGTCACCATACTTAAAAAATTATGTTCCTGCATTTTTGTGTGTGGAGATATTTTTCTTTTTGGGTTGAATTGAAAAGGTACATTTCAAATTATATTTATATATTAATAAAATTTCTAACTATGTCTTTTTCTAGTACATAAGGACATGTAACCATTATCATGTAATATTTTATATGGTTTACATGAGTTAAAACAAACTTGGAAAGAAATTAAGTAAATGCTGATAATTGTGTACTGTTATGCTTTTGAAAAGTTTTGAATCATAGACCATGAAATTAAATGTTAGTTGATTGATACATGTTCATGTTGTATTTAATAAGCTGATTAAAACACCATTACAGCACCTTTATATCTACAATCTTAATTCTTTGCTTCCTGCTAGTTAACTGTGGAAATAGTTAATTTTCCTTCCAAGGAAAAAAGTGTGTAGAGAGAAGATAAGGTATACTAAATGAAAAATTGGACAGCATATTGTTAGTCAAGCAATTTGTAAAATGAACATTAGAAAATAATCCCCCCATGTGGTGTGACTCCAAAACAGAAGGAAGATCTGGGCCCAAGAGTCACATTGGAAAATAATTCTTTCATGAGTTTTCAGTTCTTTTGCAGAATTTTTGACTCAAGAGTGTTTAGGATTTTCAGCCTTTTTTTTTGAAAATTAAGAGAACAATTTTTGCATTTTGTATTATATAATTTGAAATGAGTTTGCTTATGTATCCTTATTCTTAAAAAGTCAGTGGAAAAGAGAAATGTGAGGACGTCACAGGGGGAATGTTATTTCCCAGCTCTTCTGTTCAAATACTGTTAAGCACAGTCCGGAGAGAACATTTCTGGTTCTGCATGGGTGAGTGAACGTCCGTGCAGGCGAAAGGCCGTGGGGACAGAGCTCAGGCTGCCGGAGGAGACCGCCAGGTGGAAGGAGGCAGTCGGGAGAAGGCGAGCTTTGTCTGTGGCAACAGTGGGGACTGCATATGTTTTTCTGGTTAGTTTCTGTGGGGTAAAGTGAGTTCTTTGGTTTTGGCTACTGTACAGGAAATTTGAGTTTCTGGAGCTAAGACACTGTGACCTTCATTGCCTGTGTGGCCTCAGGGAGTGTTGGGTGTGCGTTATTTAGTGTAACCTGTCCTGCAATCCTGAAAAGTGGTAAATTCAAATCCCATTTACCAGGAGAGGACAGTGGGGCTAGAGTAAGTGTAGTTGTTTTTTCAAAGTTAAACAGTTATAAAGTGGCCGAGGATGGTGAATTGGAGCTCAGATTTGCCTGATGCTAAGCCCCATATTCTTTCCATTTACTATACTGTCTCTTAGGATACTTTGTTTAGTTCAGATGACGCTGGTATTTCTTTTCTTCTTGCTTTATGGGCATTGGCTAATTTAGCACATTTATCTGAACTTTGGTTTGTTAATAGAGTTGCCAGATTTAGCTGGGGAAAAAAGAAAACAACAACAGGCTGCTCATTTACATTTTAACTTCCTATAAACAATGTATACTTTTTTACATGTGCTGCAAATATCATATGGTACACACTTACACTAAACATTTATTATTTATCTGAAGCTCAAATTTAACCTGTCATCCTGTATTTTATCTGGCACTCTTAAATGTTAAAAAATTTTGGCACTTGTTTTTAAGAGATCTCTAGAATTGGTATATTGATATTCCTTTTTAGAGGGAAAAAAGTCTGATTGGGCTCTCACTAGACTGTATTCCTTAGGAGCACAAATGTCAAGTAGCGCCTGAAATGTAGGTAATCATTAAACATCTTCCAGTTACCCTATTTTGATTACTTTTGTCTGTCTTCAATCCTGGGTGCTTCAGAGCTCACCACTGTGCTGGCTATGCAACTAACTGCTGGTACAGTGGAAACTTACCGTGTTTCAGGCACTGTTCTAGGTATTGTGTGTGTGTGTGCGTGTGCGTGTGTGACTCGTGTCTGACTCTTGTGACCCCATGCGCTGTAGCCCTCTAGGCTCCTCTGTCCATGGGATTCTCCAGGCAAGTCTACTGGAGTGGGTTGCCATTTCCTGCTCCGGGAATCTTCCTTGACCCAGGGATGAACCCAGATCTCCTGCACTGCAGGCAGATGCTTTACTGTCTGAGCCATGTTTTGAATCCATCCATCCTGTCAGCGACTTTATGATAAAAATCGTGTTTTCACCCTCATTTCACAGATGAAAAAACAAAACAAACTGAGACAGAACAGAGGATGAGTGCTGGGTCTGTGGCAGGGCTGGGTGTGAACCCGAGTCATCTGGGTCTGGAATCAAAATCCGTAACTACTTTTAATATTGCCTCTTGCAGGTAATGCTTGTAAAACCACACAAAGAGCTTCTAGGAAGAATGTCTTTAAGGTTTTCTAAGCCAAATGTCATCTACTTTCATATTAATCGTATAAAACATCTTAGTGACCGCTGCTAAAGTAGACACCTCACTACACTGTACGCTATCCTTTTCTTTTCTTCTGTCCTTACTGAGACAGATGGCTTAGTCCTTAAATACTGCATTAGTACATGAAATGGTGAGTGGTTCTTCTCATTGCTACATATTGTACGATTGGAAAGTGATTGAGAAGCAGTATTTTCCAGCTTTTAAATGATGTCTTCTAGAAACTTTGATAATTTGCCCAGTATTGGCTTGCTCATAAGGCTAAGTTAGTAGACTCCTCACATATCCTAGGAGTAATGCCCCCAAAGGAATATGCATGTCTCTCATAGATACTTTTCAATATTTCAACTGACCAAACTTTGTTTGGACACGACTTACTAGTCTGGAAGTATCCTCATTTGGTTCAGATAAATACTCAGGGATGAAATTCTTAACACGGGAGGGAAGTAACACAGGGAAGCACAGATTTAGAAAATATTTTGGAGGGTGATCTTACAATTGCAGGTGTCAGGTATCAAGGTATGCAGGTCTTTTAAAGGGCATTTAGAAAAGCAATACAGAAAGAGGTCACATTTGGTCATTATACAGCTGCAGTGTGAACCAAATCCAGCTGTCCTGATCGTAATGCAAATGGATTCTTGTGGTGCTGAATAGAATTTCAAGTGACAATATCTTACATAGGTTAAAAAAAATGCTATATCTCAAACAAGTTAATGGAAGTGAAGCTGATATGTTTTAAAAACTATTAGATGATACTGAATCACCTGGCAAAAAGGTTGGGTTCTTTTGGATATCTGAGTTCAAAAGCATTTAGAGGAATCAGCAGGTTTCTAAGTTTTCAAAGACTCATCTTCATTTTTGACGCTGCTTCTACTCTCTGCTGAAAATTTACTCAATTCCCTTCACTGTGCCTTCTTGGCCTCTATTTCCCTGTATTTGTTTCCACTGAGATCCATCACCATATTTAGCAGAATAATTGCAGTGGCCTCATGTCTTGTTTATCTCCTATTTTTACCTTGTTCAATTCAGTTCATTTGCTCAGTCGTGTCTGACTCTTTGCGACCCCATGAATCGCAGCACGCCAGGCCTCCCTGTCCATCACCAACTCCCAGACTTCACCCAAACTCTTGTGCATAGAGTTGGTGATACCATCCAGCCATCTCATCCTCTGTTGTCCCCTTCTCCTCCTGCCCCCAATCGCTCCCAGCATCAGGGTCTTTTCCAATGAGTCAACTCTTCGCATGAGGTGGCCAAAGCATTGGAGTTTCAGGCTCAACATCAGTCCTTCCAATGAACATCCAGGACTGGTCTCATTTAGGATAGACTGGTTGGATCTCCTTGCAGTCCAAGGGACTCTCAAGAGTCTTCTCCAGCACCACAGTTCAAAAACATCAATTCTTCGGCGCTCAGCTTTCTTCACAGTCCAACTCTCACATCCATACATGACCACTGGAAAAATCATAGCCTTGGCTAGACGGACCTTTGTTGGCAAAGTAATGTCTCTGCTTTTCAATATGCTATCTAGGTTGGTCATAACTTTCCTTCCAAGGTGTAGGCGTCTTTTAATTTCATGGCTGCAGTCGCCATCTGCAGTGATTTTGGAGCCCAGAAAAATAAAGTCAGCTACTGTTTCCACTGTTTCTCCATCTATTTCCCATGAAGTGATGGGACTGAATGCCATGATCTTAGTTTTCTGAAAGTTGAGTTTTAAGCCAACTTTTTCACTCTCCTCTTTCACTTTCATCAAGAGGCTCTTTAGTCCTTCTTCACTTTCTGCAATAAGGATGGTGTCATCTGCATATCTGAGGTTATTGATATTTCTCCCAACAATCTTGATTCCAGCTTGTGCTTTTTCCAGCCCAGCGTTTCTCATGATTTACTCTGCATAGAAGTTAAATAAGTAGGGTGACAATATACAGCCTTGACGTACTCCTTTTCCTGTTTGGAACCAGTCTATTGTTCCATGTCCAGTTCTAACTATTGCTTCCTGACCTGCATATAGGTTTCTCAAGAGGCAGGTCAGGTGGTCTGGTATTCCCATCTCTTTCAGAATTTTCCACAGTTTATTGTGATCTACACAGTCAAAGGCTTTGGCATAGTCAGCAAAGCAGAAATAGATGTTTTTCTGGAACTCTGTTGCTTTTTCCATGATCCAGCAGATGTTGGCAATTTGATCTCTGGTTCTTCTGCCTTTTCTAATACCAGCTTGAACATCAGGAAGTTCACGGTTCACGTATTGCTGAAGCCTGGCTTGGAGAATTTTGAGCATGACTTTACTAGCGTGTGAGATGAGTGCAATTGTACGGTAGTTTAAGCATTCTTTGGCATTGCCTTTGGGATTGGAATGAAAACTGACCTTTTCCAGTCCTGTGGCCACTGCTGAGTTTTCCAAATTTGCTGGCATATTGAGCGCAGCACTTGCACAGCATCATCTTTTAGGATTTGAAACAGCTCATCTGGGATTCCATCACCTCCACTAGCTTTGTTCATCGTGATGCTTTCTAAGGCCCCCTTGACTTCACATTCCAGGATGTCTGGCTCTAGGTCAGTGATCACATCATCGTGATTATCCGAGTCGTGAAGATCTTTTTTGTACAGTTCTTCTGTGTTTTCTTGCCACCTCTTTTTAATATCTTCTGCTACTGTTAGGTCCATACCATTTCTGTCCTTTATCAAGCCCATCTTTGCATGAAATGTTCCCTTGGTATCTCTAATTTTCTTGAAGAGATCTCTAGTCTTTCCCATTCTGTTGTTTTCCTCTATTTCTTTGCATTGATCACTGAGGAAGGCTTTCTTATCTCTCCTTGCTGTTCTCTGGAGCTCTGCATTCATATGCTTATATCTTTCCTTTTCTCCTTTGCTTTTTGCTTTGCTTCCTTTCACAGCTATATGTAAGGCCTCCCCAGACAGCCATTTTGCTTTTTTGCATTTCTTTTCCATGGGAATGGCTTGATCCCTGTCTCCTGTACAGTGTCACGAACCTCCGTCCATAGTTCACCAGGTACTCTGTCTATCAGATCTAGTCCCTTAAATCTATTTCTCACTTCCACTGTATACTCAAGGGATTTGATTTAGGTCATACCTGAATGGTCTAATGATTTTCCCTACTTTCTTCAATTTCAGTCTGAATTTGGCAATAAGGAGTTCATGATCTGAACCACAGTCAGCTCCCGGTCTTGTTTTTGCTGACTGTATAGAGTTCTCCCCTCCAGTACTCTTCTCTGGAAAATCCCATGGACAGAGGAGCCTGGTAGACTGCAGTCCATGGGGTCGCTAAGAGTCAGACACAACTGAGCGACTTCACTTTCACTTTTCACTTTCATGCAGTGGAGAATGAAATGGCAACCCACTCCAGTGTTCTTGCCTGGAGAATCCCAGGGAAGGGGGAGCCTGGTGGGCTGCTGTCTATGGGGTCACACAGAGTTGGACACGACTGAAATGACTTAGCATAGCATAGCATAGAGTTCTCCATCTTTGGCTGCAAAGAATATAATCAATCTGATTTCGGTGTTGACCATATGGTGAGGTCCCTGTGTAGAGTCTTCTCTTGTGTTGTTGGAAGAGGGTGTTTGCTGTGACCAGTGCGTTCTCTTGGCAACACTCTATTAGCCTTTGCCCTGCTTCATTCCGTACTCCAAGGCCAAATTTGCCTGTTAATCCAGGTGTTTCTTGACTTCCTACTTTTGCATTCCAGCCCCCTATAAGGAAAAGGACATCTTTTTTGGGTGTTAGTTCTAAAAGGTCTTGTAGGTCTTCATAGAACCTTCAACTTCAGCTTCTTCAGCGTTACTGGTTGGGGCATAAGCTTGGATCACCGTGATATTAAATGGTTTGCCTTGGAAATGAACGGAGATCATTCTGTTGTTTTTGAGATTGCATCCAAGTACTGCATTTCAGACTGCATTTCTATTGTTGACCATGATGGCTACTCCATTTCTTCTAAGGGATTGCTGTCCACAGTAGTAGATATAATGGTCATCTGAGTTATATTCACCCATTCCCGTCCATTTTAGTTCGCTGATTCCTAGAATATTGTCGTTCACTCTTGCCATCTCCTGTTTGACCACTTCCAATTTGCTTTGATTAAATGCCTAAGATTCCAGGTTCCTATGCAATATTGTTCTTTATACCATCGGACTTTGCCTCTATCACCAGTCACATCCACACCTGGGTATTGTTTTTGCTTTGGCTCCATCCCTTCATTCTTTTTGGAGTTATTTCTCCACTGATCTCCAGTAGCATGTTGGGCATGTACTGACTTGGGAAGTTCCTCTTTCAGTATCCTATTATTTTGCCTTTTCATACTGTTCATGGGTTCTCAAGGCAAGAACACTGAAGTGGTTTGCCATTCCCTTCTCCAGTGGACCACATTCTGTCAGACCTTTCCACCACGACCCGCCCGTCTTGGGTGGCCCCACAGGGCATAGCTTAGTTTCATTAAGTTAGACAAGGCTTTGGTCCATGTGATCAGATTGGCTAGTGTTCTGTGAGTATGGTTTCAGTGTGTCTGCCCTCTGATGCCCTCTCGCAACACCTACCGTCTTACTTGGGTTTCTCTTACCTTGATCGTGGGGTGTCTCTTCACGGCTGCTCCAGCAAAATGCAGCCTGTGCTCCTTACCTTGGACGAGGTTGCCCTTCCTGACCTTGAACATTGGGTTGCTCCTCTTGGCCTCCGCCCCTGACCTCGGATGTGGCGTAGCTCCTCTCGGCGGCTGCCCCAGACCTCGGTCATGGGGTAGCTCGTCTTGGCCGCCACCCCTGACCTCGGGCATGGGGTAGCTCCTCTTGGCCGCACTTCTGCGCAGTCCGTCACAGCCAGCGTGCCTCTACACGGTCTGTTTTACCTTTTAGTTTATTCTTTACCTGGTGGCTCAGACGGTAAAGCGTCTGTCTGCAATGGAGGAGACCCGGGTTCGATCCCTGGGTTGGGAAGATCCCCTGGAGAAGGAAATGGCAGCCCACTCCAGTATTCTTGCCTGGAAAATCCCATGGACAGCGGAGCCTGGTAGGCTACTGTCCATGGGGTCGCAAAGAGTCCGACACGACTGAGTGACTTCATTTTCTTTCACTTTACACTCACAGTACAGATAGTTTTGAAAACCCAGCTCAGAAAACCTTAACTTACTTCCTTCTAAGTTTTTGATGAGAAGCAAGGATGGTTTAGATTTTCAGTGATCTGATCTCACTTCTGTTTATTCAGTATCTTACTATATTCCCACTGTGTAAGGTGCAGTGAGGCCATACCCAACTGCCTTCTGCTCCCTGAAATTGATACATCATTTCCTGGCTTAATGTCTTTTCCCGCTCCTCTTGCCTCTGGAGCTTCCCCCTTTTCTCTCTAACCAAATGACATCTAATCTAAGAATCTCTCTTCCATTCTTCTAATAGGAACTTACCATTTTTTTATTCTCACAGCATTTTGTTTATATTTTCACTGTAAAATGTTTTCATTGAACTTAGCTTTATTGCTTTGTCATTATTGGATGCTTGGATTGTGTTTGAATGAATAAACCAGAACAGAAAGTTAATTAAAACTCTTTCACAGTTTATCAGGGGGAAAAGTAAGGTTATTTTATACTAGAAATATTGGAATTAAAATTAATCAGCATGTGAGTTATGGTAACATCAGTTAAAGTTGTTTGTAACCCCTTAAGTGTAGGATTGGATGTTGCAGTTGAACATTGAAAGGTTTGACAAGTGATGTAAGAAACTTGTTAATCATTTGTTAATATAGAATAACTTAATTACTAAAATAAAGGAGATTTCTTTTTTAATGAACTCTACTTATATTTTTCAATTTGAAAATATTATGTTAAAATGGAAATTACTTGAAGCATGTTGGATTTTTTTCAGTGTTTATTATCTGGGTATATCTCAGAATCTTTTTATGTTTTCTTAACAGTTGGTACCTATTTGAGTGGAATTAATGTACTCATTAAAAAGTCATTATTGTAGCAATTAAAACCATAACAGTGTAACATTGATTTGAGGGGCATGCCTTCTTCCGGATGTGTGTGTTTTAAATCATCTTAGGGCTGACAGATCCTTTATAAATATAAAATAGAAACTTAGAGATATTGTTCAAAGATTATTAGGTTAGTATCAGGACCATGAACATAATAGAGCTAAAAGTATGTGGTGTCTTTGACCTTTGGTTTAATTTTCAGTTGAAGTAGTAAATTTGCATTTTTTACTCCACATGCATTTTTTTCCAGTCCTTTTGGCCATACAGTTCACTCATCTATCAAGTACTTACTGACCTTTTGCTGTTGTGGACTGTACCAGGTGCTAGAGTCATGAGAATTGACTTGTTTGAAGTTCAGCTTGCAGTGTTTATCTAGGCTCACTTCTAAAACTTGCATGACCTGGGGCAAAAGTACATGGAGGCCCTCAAACACTATGTCTAAACATTTAAAGGTTATAAATCAAACTAATACATTGCTAAATAAAATAGATCTTTTCCTGTTGCCTTAGGATATAATAGCTCAGTGATCTGGAAGGCCAAGTAAGGATTTAGAGTGCCTGGGCTGCACTTCCGCATTGGCTGTGCTGCTGCTGTGGGGAGCGTTAGCCTCTGGGCAGCCCGGCCTCGCCTGAACCCAGGATGGTGCTTCTTGCAGACACCCCAGCCCTCTTCCCACACCCCTGCAAACTGCACCTCCTGGCTACTGCCAGGCTAGTGGCCACCTGCAAGTTCATCTGTCCTGGCAGGGGTGGCCTAGTAGAGGCCCTGGGAGGCTCAAGAAGCTGGCTGTGGGATGATCAGATGCGGATATCCAAGCCCCAGGGACTGAGAAGGGCACCACACAGCCAGTGGGTGGGCATGGCCTTTGCCTGGTGGGTTTGTCTTGTGGAAAGGGTGGGCTCAGAGGAGGAGCAGGGAGACCCCTGGGGTCCAGTGCGCAGGGCAGGCGCTCCTGCCCAGGCCCCTGGGTGGTCCTGTATGTGCCCTCTACCAGACAGATGAAGTGCTCCTCAGACCTCAGATCCCACAAAGCCTGCAGACTTTAAGCTAGATCACAAGTCCACAATTTAAAAAATAAATTGTGTTTTGTTAGTGAACAGTTATTAGGTGTGTATTTATTTATGATGAAGAATAAGCAATAGTTTTCAACTGTGTTATTTTTATATTTTAGAAATTAAAAATTTTTCTGATAAAATAGTGATAGTGACTTTGGAATTATGGCTGAATACAACTTCTAATTGTGTACTCTTTGTTTTTAACATTTCCTCACTTATTTAAAATAGTGATTAGCTGTTTTATGGGTGATGGTGTTGTTAGAATGAAAAAGGATAAATTGAAAGGTATTCTTAATGCTGTTCTAGCCCTGTTTCAATTTCTAAGTATATTCAAGGGAAAGAAAAAGGCTGTGAATTGACCATTTAAGTAAATCAGTTTGCATCTGAATGTCCCAAGATTATTAAATCTCGACATAGGAATGTAATTTTATATCACAAAAATTCATCCCATACAAGTTTTTTAAAATGCTATCTTTGTGATTGGTCTCATGTTAATATACAGTTGAAGTTTTACAGTAATTTAGAGAAGAAAGAGTCAATTCAGTGTAAAAGGGAATACTTGATTACTCTATTGTATAAGAGCAATAAAAGCTAATTTACTGTTATATTACTCAGTATTGAAAACTGCAAGAGGCTATCTTTCTGTTCATTCTACATTAATTGTGCTGCATTGTAGTGATATTCATATCTATTATAGATGAGTTTTATGGAAGCCTTTTAAGTTGACATCTCTGAGCTTGTCTTGTAGCTCACGTAAATATCTTTGACATATTGTCTGCATGATTGTTGAAGGGCGAATGAAGTGTTGAAGGCAAGATGGATTAATCAGTCACTGAGATTCCTCTATGAACACTCCCCTGATAAACTATTCTTTGAAATGGCCTGAGTTCATCACAAAGTATAACCTATGAAAATAAGTAGTTGTATTTTTAAAAAGCCTTTAACTTATTAAACTTCATAAAGACTATTTCTTCTAAATTTGCCTCTTATGCTTGTATTTTATTATAAAATTAATTTCAGAGTCATTTCACTGTTAGTAGTTCTTTTCTTTAATTGAGTTTATAAGTCAAATAATTGGGATTAATTTTAACTTTTGTTAAAATTTAGGTAGAAAGTGGTGTCTTTGTTGTTCAGTTGCTCAGTCATGTCTGACTCTTTGCAACCCCATGGACTGCAGCATGCCAGGCTTCCCTGTCCTTCATCATCTCCCAGAGTTTGCTCAAATTCATGTCCATTGAGTTGATGATAAAACCCAACCATCTCATCCTTTGTTGTCCCCTTCTCCTCCTGCCTTCAGTCTTTCCCAGCATCAATGTCTTTTCCAATGAGTTGGCTGTTTGCATCAGGTGGCCAAAGTATTGGAGCTGCAGCTTCAGCATCTGTCCTTCCAATGAATATTCGGGGTTGTTTCCTTTAGAATTGACTGGTTTGATCTCCTTGCAGTCCAAGGGACTCTCAAGGGTCTTCTGGAGTCTTAACCACTGGACCACCAGGGAAATCCCTTTTGGGCTCCACTGTTAATTCTGCCACATTTACAGTGACTTCCTCTGCTAAAGTCTTGAACCCCTGAAATTATCCATGAAGACTGGAGTCAATACGTTCCAAAATCCTGTTGCATTGATATTTTGACCTCTTCCCATGAATTGCAGGTGTTAATAATGGCATCTAAAATGGTCAGTTTTTTCCAGAAGTTTTTCAGTTGACTTGGCTCTGACCCATCAGAGAAATCGCCATCTATGACAGCTGTAGAGTCTTAGGAAAGGTATTTCTTAAAGCATAAGACTTGAAAGTCGAAATCAGTACTTGGTCCAAAGCCAATGTGAGCGTTGTTGTGTGTCTTCATCAGAGATCCTGTGTGACCAGCTGACCATTGCTGAGAAGCAGGACTGTTTTGAAAGGAATCTTATTTTCTGAGTGGAAGATTTCAGTAATGGGCTTAAAATATTCAGTACATCCTATGGTAAACATACGTGCTGTTATCTAAGCTTGCTCTTCCATTTATAGAGCACAGACAGAATAGATTTGCATAATTCTTAAGGGCCCTTGAGGTTTTGGAATGGTAAATGAGCACTGGCTTTAACTTCAAGTCACCAGCTACATTATCCCCTTACAAGTCAGCCTGTCCTGTGGGGCTTTGCAGTCAGGCATTGATTTCTCTTTTCTAGCTAACAAAGTCTGAGATAGCATCTCCTCCAAAGAATGCTCTTTGATCTACATTGCAAATGTCTTGTTTACTGTAGCCACCTTTGTTCATGATCTTAGCTAGATTTTTCTGGACAACTTGCTGCAGCTTCTACATTAGCACTTGCTGTTTCCCTTGCTGTTGCACTTGAATGTTACGGAGATGGCTTCTTTCTTTGAACCTCATGAACCAGCCTCTACTAGCTTCACACTTTTCTTCTTTATCTTCCTCAACTCTTTCAGCCACCACAGAACTGGAGAGAGTTAGGCCTTGGCCTAGGTTTGGCTTTTACTTAAGAGAATGTGTTACTGGTTTGATCTTCTATCCAGAGCACCAAAACTCTCCATATCAGCAATAGGGCTGTTTAGCTTTTTATCGTTCATGTGTTCATTGGAGTAGCAGTTTTCATTTCCTTTAAGAACTTTTCCATTGCATTCATCGCGTGGCTATTTCAGGGCAATTCATCTAGCTTTTGGCCATCTTGGCTTTCAACAAACCTTCTTTACTAAGGTTAATCATTTCTAGCTTCTGATTAAAAGTGAGGGACATGGGACTCTTCCTTTCACTTGAACATTAAGAGGTCATTGTAGGGCTATTAACTGGTCTACTTTCGATTTTATTTTGTCTCAGGGAATAGGGAGGCTGGAGGAGAGGGGTCGATGAAGAATGGCCTTTAAAGCAGTCAGAACATTCAGTTCACTGTCTTATACAGGTGTGGTTCGTGGAGCCCCAGAGCAATTGCAGGTGTAACATCAAGATCGCTGCTTACAGTTCATGGTAACAAATATGATCACAGTTAAAAACTTTAAAATAGGAGAATTACTGAAATGTGACAGACACATAAAGTGAGCAAATGCTGTTGGAATGATGACACTGATCTATTTGTTTGACAGAGGGTTGCCACAAACCTTGTATTTATAAAAAATGCAACATCTGTGAAGCAAAATAAAGCAAAGCGCGATAAAGCAAGTTATGCCTGTACTGGATTAGGCTCCATTCTCATGACATCATTTTATCTTCATCATCTCTTTGGAGACAAGGGAAGTTGCTCAGTCATGTGCGACTCTTTGCCAGTCCCATGGACTGTAGCCTACCGGGCTCCTCTGTACATGGAATTTTCCTGGCAAGAATACTAGACTGGGTTGCCATTTCCTTCTCCAGAAAATCTTCCTGACCTGGGGATCAAACCAAGGTCTCCTGCATTGCAGGCAGACGCTTTACCTTCTGAGCTACCAGGGAAGTCCCTCTTTGGCAACATTATGTCCAAATACAGTCATATTCTGAAGTTACTGGCTGTTAGGACTTCAATGTATGCATTTCAAGAGGACAAATCCAGCCTATTAAAGGGACATAGAATGAGTTCTATGCTAACGTATTGGGTAACCAATATGTTTAAGATGTGGAGCAGTTTATTTAATTTGTAAATAAATTGTATACTTTTCAAAATTGGATGTTAGGAATATCTTTTATTTCTCCTTTGACCTGGTTTGATTGTAGAGATGTGAAAAGGGTAATTAAAGGCTGATGATGATTACAATAATAACAGCAGCTGCAGCCACGTCATCAAGTGCTGTAGTGTGTCCTGGGCTTGGGTAGTTAAAGGCTGCTGCTGCTGCTAAGTCTCTTCAGTCGTGTCCAACTCTGTGTAACCCCATAGACAGCAGCCCACCAGGCTCCCCCGTCCCTGGGATTCTCCAGGCAAGAACACTGGAGTGGGTTGCCATTGCCTTCTCCAATGAA
The DNA here is from genome assembly GCF_000754665.1 of Bison bison bison. Lineage (NCBI taxonomy): Eukaryota > Metazoa > Chordata > Mammalia > Artiodactyla > Bovidae > Bison > Bison bison. The sequence goes on along the minus strand of NW_011494761.1, from coordinate 1,236,203 downwards.
AGTGAAAAGTTAAAGTGAAGTCGCTCAGTCGTGTCCGACTCTTAGTGACCCCATAGACTGCAGCCTACCAGGCTCCCCCGTCCATGGGATTTTCCAGGTAAGAACACTGGAGTTAAAGGCTGATGATGGTTATAACAACAGCAGCAGCAGCCACGTCATCAAGTGCTGTAGCTGTAGCATGGAAAAGTTGAATTATTCAGGTAGTGTTCTTTGGTGACAAACTAGCTTAAAAATGTCCCAGATCAAGAAAGTTCTTTAAAGAATATTTTAAACTATATCCTATCTGGCTCATAGCTCCAATACCCTTCACTTTGTGGGTGCTCAATAAATAATTGTAGAATGAATAGATTTCAGTTAAAGCCAAAGGGAGAAATACAGTCATAGTGGCAGTGCCCATTAGAATCTCATGTTTGCATTGTCAAGAGTATATTGCCTGCTCAGCCCTTGCAAGTTTTTGTTATTTGTCAGCAAATACAGTATGCGTTGACTATTCGCTTGATTGTAGACAGACAAGAGAACTAACTTGCTGGACCCTTTGTGTTTTAGACCTCCCACATGTGTGAGACTTGGAAACAATAGAACAGCGGTTTTGCCTGTCTGTATAGAAACTCCCCTTCCTGTAAGATGCCGCAGATAAGAGGTGATTCTCACAGAGGACATTTTATCTCCCACCAGTAGGTGGGATTGACGGCTGTGTGTGTTTTGCCTCAGCTTCTTGTTGTGTTGCTTTATTACTTGGCTGGATGGGGCTGCATTTGGAACTATAGATCTTGTTAAAAATGTTTCTTAATAGTCAAATTGTAAATGTCTTTAGATAAAATTTTCAGGATATTTGAGAAGTAGTAGGAAAAGGCAAAGAACTGAGTTGTTGCAGTTCTTTTTTGAAAACAACTTTATATGGATGTGTATACATTTGTTGTTTGATTATTGTCAATTTGTTCTTCAAAAAAGTAGAATAATGAGCAGCCTTTTGGGAACTCATGGCTATTTTTGGCAGAATTCTTCTTGTTAGTATTCATAATATTTCTGTAATTACCTTATTGCTCTGTTTCTAGGCTTTTGATATAGTTTGTACTTGTGATTTTCTTTTTCTTAGTTTTGGGTACTTAATGAAGAAGAAATTTTAGATGTGGTATGAGAGAATAAATGGACTTCACTGGTGGCTCAGTGGTCAAGAATCTGCCTGCAATGCAGGAGACCAGAGTTCAAGCCCTGGGTTGGGAAGGTCCCCTGGAGGAGGGCATGGCAGCCCACGCCAGTGTTCTTGCCTGGAGAATCGCACGGACAGAGGAGCCTGGTGGGCTGCGGTCCCTGGGTCACAGAGTTGGACGGGCCTGAGCAACCGAGCAGCAGCAGCAGAGAGAATAAAATTTTGATTCTGTATTAAAAGAATATTACGTCCAACTTGCTAATGTTGTTTGGGTTTTTTTAATTAAAAAAAATTCCTTAAATTAGAGATAAATTATAAGTAGTTGAATTAGATACTGTAATTGTTAAGTACGAATAAATGTTTTTCAACTTTCTCATTTTTCTCACTGATATCTGAATTTGTACAGTTTTCAAAGTCTTTTTATCATTTCACTATTAGTGGCTTTTTGAGTCTCATGTCCATTCAGTGGAATTTCATTAACTGAAAATATTTGCTAAATTTTTAGTTGTCTTTGTATGAATGAAACCCCTAAGGTTATACAAAATGCAATTGAGTGTGACTGAGTTTACGTCAGACCTTTGTGATATTATTTGTGTCTTAATTTAGGTTGGTTGAAGACCTTTGATGACTACTTTAGAGAGAAGACTCAGTATATTTTTAATAATATGGTTGTCAAGTTGAAAGAAGACCCACGGAGAAAATTTATATGGTCTGAGATCTCTTACCTTTCGAAGTGGTGGGAAGCTATAGATGTTCAGAAGAAGGATGCTGTTAAAAGGTTTGTTGTTTAAAACTATTGCTTTTTGAAATTAGGTAATATTAAATACATTAATTTTGCAGTGAAACATGTGTTGACTTTTCAGAAGGTGAAAATTCTTAGCTTTATAAATGAAACTTAAAATATTTCTCCATATCCTTTTATTACCTTGATTCTGGTTCATTTCTGAAAAAGTGACCTGAAACTTCTCCATTGAAATTCTTACGTTCCAGCTTTGTCCTTGCAATGGAATTACTATGTCAAAGGGGCTTAATGTTTTAAAGACTTTTTTGAAGCATATAAATCGAAGTGATCCCTGTAAAGGTGGTTTCAGTGTGTTCTTCATTTAGAAATGTACCAATTTCTCTGCATATTAGCAGATGAAATTCTCTGCATATTTGCAATGTAATTTTTTTCTAAAACATATCAATTTAAGTATTGGAAAATTTGCTTAGTGATAAAATTTTGATTAGTGATAGTGTTACATGTTTTCTCATGTATGCAGGCAGAACTTTCTGTGAACTGCTTGATCCTGTACTTTGCTTACTGATTTCTAAGAGTGCTTATGCACACATATGAATCCTTATTTTTTCTGAAGCTTTAAATTTCTTCTTAATTCTTAGTGTTTGACACATAGACTTCAAAAGTTTTTATGTAGTCTAATGTATTAATCTGTTTTCTTGATATTGGCTTTTCTGTCATACCCAAGTCTTAGCCTAAGAGGAGATCTTTCCCCCGCCTCTTTAGTGTTTTTACTGCTCCCTTTTATAAACCTTCCGGTTTACTCTTTAATGTGGTGTGATGGGGGCTTTTGCTCTGCTGTCTCCCTGCTCCCGCCACCCGCCCTGCTTCCGGGAGTTTAAGGTTTGTCTTAGCATAAACTACTTTTTTTACTTATTTAGTGTCACATGTGCACCACTTACTGTATCACTTCCTGTGTTAAGTACCTTACAAATGATAACTGATAATCTTTGCAGTAATCCTGGGCAGTGAGTCCAGTGAGTGTCTTGATTGTACAGATGGGGTCACCCAGCTGGACATGCCACACTGCTTACCGTCCAGGCCAGCCTCAGCCCCATAAGCTCTTCCCTTACACATTCTTTCTTTCCACTGACTTGAAGTGCCATCTTTATTGTATTTAAATAAGCATTGATTTCTGGGCTTTCTGACCTCTTTCTTTTTTTTTTTTTTTCAGTACCAATAAGTTTTTATTCATTGTATATTCCCAAGGAAAACAAAGGAAAGGGAAAAGGGTCAGCGTGTGTGTTACAAAATGATAGCAAATGGGAAAGGAAGTACCTGGCACAGTAAAATCAGCCATCAAATAAACACTGCCCAGATGGGGTCGCCAAAGCCCAAGGGGCTATGTCTCCTGCAGTTCAGGAATGAGAAGGGATGAGGAAAAGAACAGATGGGTACATGCTTTTCTACCCTCCCTCCCTCCCCATTAAATTCAAGATTTCATACAAAGCTTTGGTTTCTAGCAGTAAGCATGGAGTTACATTCGTCTGTCTGCTATTAAACAATCTTGTGGCTACTTTGACATAAGTTTCTCGCACCTGCATAAAAGTTCCTGAGTGACTTGGATATACATTCGTCTTTCCTTTCGTGGTCTCCCAGCCCCACCTTCTACATGGAAGGCCCCCTTCATTGCTCCTCTCTACCCTTGGAGTTGGTCTTAATCCAACCAAATACATCAGTCCGTTTAGCATGAATCACATCAAGGAATGGACAGGACTCGAAATTGGGAACGAGGGATGGAGCAATCTTAGCCTTTTCAGGATTTTTGCACAAATCACTTAATCACAGATACCCCACAAATTAAATGTATAGGTATATGGTCTATTTCGGGGGGCACAAAGGTGGAAAGAAGAGGGAATAGGAATCTAGTTTTCAGGACAGATCTTGTTTGAAATAGGAAATAGAGGAAGGGGAACACAAAAGAAAGTGTAGTTCAAGACCCCCCCCAACTTCAAGAGGGGCCCCCAAGCTTATGTTTCAGATCTCTTTGCCTGGTGCAGAACATTTTGTCAAAGATGCTTTGGCTATTTTTCTCAATATAAAAAGAAGTTTGTAAACAATAAAACCCCAAAAGAACATGGAGAAGACCAACACATTATATTTACACAAACTAGGCCACCTAGCAATCACCAAATCAGCTACTTGTGAAGTCCTACAAAGCCCAGACAAATATAATAACTAGAGGGGGGCAGCAGCTGGGGGAGACAAGGATCAGACACACATCACCCAATGCGTTCTATTGCATTTGCCCCGTGACAACACAGTGAGGTAGGTCTGCAGGGATCTCACAGCTTGTAAACGAACCCGCTGCCCCCACCGCCCTTTCTCCTTTAGCTGCCATAATACTAATCACTGCTGCAGCAGAGTAGGACCCTGGCTCTGGGAACCACAAAGAAGCCATTGCTGATGGTCTCTCCAGAAGCCAAGAAGGAAAAGCCCAGAATCGTTAAAGATCTTGTCCTTGCTTCACATATTCATCCCTGGGCAGCTCAAGATGGGTACAGAGGCATTGTTCTTAAAAACCTCTCCTTACCAACTTCCATTTCTTATAAAAACACACACACCCTGTTGTGCAGGGTCGGCCTAGCCCAGTCAGGTGGAGGATGGATCTGGTATATAAAGCGAGTCCTGTGCCCTAGGATTATAGATCTGGAACAGGAATCCTTTGCCACACATACAGACGACCTTTGCCTAATCTTGGCTTCCCCTCTCTGCACTTCTTACCTGGCCCAGCCTCTCCTAACTTCTCTGCACCATGTTTTCCTGTTCAGAACAATTTCCAATCTTTCAGTAGGAAGGAGACCAAGTCATGGGGCAACCCAGTTAAAACCTAGTCTCTCATGAAACGCTGAAGGGGTTTCAGGAGGACACCATGGCAGAAGAGCCAGCTGTAATTGGCAAAAATGAGGTAGTTCAATAGGCTATACACTCCAAATAGTTGTTCTCTCTGATGATACAGCAACAAAAAGCATTCCTGCTGTGCAGACCCGGAGCTGCTGCTGACTTATCCCTGAGATTGCTCACGTACCTGAGAACACAGTGCAGGAATGAGGGTCTTCGATTAAAATACACAAAAATACAAAACCAGAATATTTATATTATGAAAAAAAAAAAGTTAAAATGCACAAGATATGTCATTTGCACACTAGTGCAGTTGGCATCCTGGAGAAAGTGGGACCCAAGGTACAGTCAGCCAAGGCAGCAAATAAATAAAATTGAGTTGGCCCAGAATCGGGTGAGAGTGAGCTTAGAAGCAGCAAGTTTGCAGCTGTTCCCTCAATTACCCCTTTACCTGTCATCATAACCCATTACTTGGGACAGTTCTTAGCATTCTGTCCCAAGAGGGGGTTATGAGGAGAGAAGACGAGGAAAACCCTGCCGCCCCCCTGAGATGTTTCCTCCCATGGAATGTAGTGGCTTGTTGGTTGGGTCCATCAATCTGTTCTCCTCTTAATCTTTACACTCTGATATGGGAAATATTATTCCACAATCTTCTTTAAGAGTAAAACAACTTCCCTACCCAGGCCACTTTCAAAAGCTGGAGATTCTGGGGGTGGAGACTCAGATGAAGCATGCAGGGAGGGTTAACCCTCAAAGCCCTCATATGCATTTGGAAAGAGCTAATTGGAGTTTCTTTGCCTCACCCCTTCTTCCCACCAAGAGGGAAGAGGGGGTGATGCTGTGGACTCCAGCCTCAGATATATGGCAGTGCCAGCTGCCCCCTACCCACCCTGTCCCCACTTTCTCCACTCTGCCGATTGATGCCTGCTCCTCAAAGCTTTCTAATCACAAAACGATAGCCCCCACCCACTGTGGCTTCAATTCTGGGCCTCTGGGAGCATGGCAGAGCTATGGATCTCTTCTTCCTCCTCCCGAAAGTAGGCTGGCTTTCCCTGGGAGCTGGGAGCTTGCTGGGCCTTCAGTGGGCATGAGGCTACCATATGGTTGATGCTCTGGCAGAAATGGCACTTCTTGGGCTGCGGTGGCAGTTTGCATTCCTTGGCGTGATGGTCTAGACCTGCACAGTTGTAGCACCTGGCTCCCTTTGATCTGCGTTTCTGCATATTCTTCCCTTTAGGCCGCCTTTCACTCCCAATACAGAACACCCCCCCAGGGCCGGTGACTCGGATAGATTCCAGGCCCTTGGCGGACTTCTTAAAGGTGAACTCCACGGCCTCCCCCTCCTTCAGGCTCCGGAAGCCCTCCCTGTGCAGCTTACTCTGGTGCACAAAGACATCCACCGGGGGGTCGAGGGCGACCCCTGCGCTGGCGGTCATGGACAGGAAGCCGAACCCCATGCGCACGTTGAACCACTTACAGATGCCCGCACCGTGCAGCAGCTGCGGCTCCTCTGCCGCGCGGGCCGCGTCCTCCGGCGCCTTAGCGCAGCCACCTGCGAACTGCTCGTGGGACACAGAGCCCATGGTAGTCGGCTGAGCCCGCGGCCCCGGGCCCCTGCTTGGGCGGCTGCTGGCCCCAGAGAAGTCCGGAGGCCCTGACCTCTTTCATAGACTTTTCCGTGTAACTGTAATTGTTGCAAGCTTATGAGGTGTTTCATTAACAGACAGTTTAAATCTTCCTTTATTTTTCTTTATTGAAAAGTTCTTTTAATGAGTGACTGCTTCATTTTCCCAGAGAGCTTTGGGATTAATTCTTCCTACTCGATCCCCCAAAAAAGAGGGGGAAGATTTTGAGAGGTATTGAGCTAAATGTTTAAAGGTATTTTCGGGAGAATTAACTTTCCATTATTATCTATCAGACATTTTTTCTTCCCTGATAGCATCCTTAAAATGCTTACAAGAGTGGTTAGAAGATGTCAGAAGTGAGGGCTGTAGGCTCTGAGAGTCCTGCACTCACCAGGAGTAACTGTGGCACCCAGAGGCCGACCCCCTCTTCCTCGCTTGCAGTGTGTGGCCACAGGAGACGGTTGGCCACAGGAGATGGTTGTCAGCACAGTCTTCCGGTCAGTCACGGCAAGCTGGGATTCCAAGACACTACATAACATGTATTGACTTTTTAAGTTGAAATGTTAGCAGCTAATTTATATTAACATGCACACATACACATCCTTAATTAAAATCAAGCTATCCACTGGTTTGCAACTTTTCAAAAATTAAGAACTGCCCTGTAATGCTCTATGGAATTGGTGCTTGTCAGATATGTAAGTTTTTTTTTAACTAAGTTTAAAGACAAATTTTTCTGTCTGTCTAGGTCTTATGTTGCTCCTTGAATATAAATAATGCTTATAGTTTCTTAAATTATTATTTTATAGCGTTTTACTTAGATTGTGCAGATTTTAAGATTTTATTCCATCTGTAGGTTTTTTTCCTTATTATTTGGTGGGACCTGATTATTTTTTTATCTTGATTAGATTGGCTGAAGCTCTTACTAGTTTCGTTGGTTTTTGTACCCCCACTTGTTTCCTAAAAAACTTTTTGCATTGTACTGATATTTACTCTTGACTTTTCTGTTTTTATTTAATTCCTTCTGCCTTTTTTTTAACGAATGCTAAATGGGCCAGTTGATTTACTTGAACAAGAAGTATTTCTCTCTCTGTATTTGCCTTTTAGCACTGCTCTTAACCAGCATTCACATTTTTATGTGTTATTTTGTTAATATGATATTTTTTCCTAAATCATCTGTAACTGTATTATTGTTTTCTTTTGCCATATATCTGGGTATGTATAACTTATTACTAAATTTTTCATCTATCAGTTCAAATACTTTTCATCTTATCTGTTTTGCTCTTACTAATTAGTTTTATTTCATTTCCTTATAATTCAGTTATCTAGTTGTTTCTGGTCTCTCTTTGGCATATGCTTTTTAATTTTTTTGTTATATTTACTGTATTTTATGTGATTTTTTTCAAGGTTTTTTCTTCCCACTTCACATTCAGTTATTGGTCATGTAGAGCCTGTTCTTTTCTGGCTTCAAATGCATGGTTTTAACTATGCTTTTTAATTACCCTTTAGTTCTGGATTCTTTATATTGTTGTTTATGTGTCCAGACATTTTCTCTTCTTTTTTTAAACCCATCCCATGAGGAATAACATGTATCCACACCTGGAATTTGTTTCAAAACAGAGAGTGTGACTTCAATCACATCCCTTCCTTTTCTGACCGGATGCTGCTTGCATCTCATTCACCTGGTTTCCTTTTAGGAAATGGTCTCCAAATACAGAAGTCACATCTTTGATTTTCCTGCCCCAGGTCAGACAGGTCAGCTGTTATCTGAGCTCAGCCAGTCAGTATATTATTTCCCAGGATTTTCAGTCCTTGGAGAGTGACGTGAAGGTAGACAGCTGAAAGGAAGGGAACAGGACGGAGGGGAGGTTGGGATCATCCCTTGGAGCACTGGTGCGTTCACAAGAGGCTTCCTGCCCTGTGGCAGAGCCCCTGTTGTGCCTGTGGCATGCCTTCTCATTGTTTCCAGTCCTCTGTTTAGCCTGGACTTGTAGCTTGCCCTCAGTCCTGTGTGCCCACGACAGCCTCCCGAATACATTCCCCATTCAGAGTCAGTCAGTGTTGCTTGTGGGGAAGAAAGCTAGCTGATATGTTGTTGTTTGGAGAAGGCAATGGCACCCCACTCCAGTACTCTTGCCTGGAAAATCCCATGGATGGAGGAGCCTGGTAGGCTGCAGTCCATGGGGTCACTAAGAGTCGGACACGACTGAGTGACTTCACTTGCATTTTTCACTTTCATGCATTGGAGAAGGAAATGGCAGCCCACTCCAGTGTTCTTGCCTGGAGAATGCCAGGGACGGGGGAGCCTGGTGGGCTGCCGTCTCTGGGGTCACACAGAGTCGGACACGACTGAAGCGACTCAGCAGCAGCATGTTGTTGTTATTCAGTCACTCAGCTGTCCCTGCTCTTTATGACCCCAGAAACTGCAGCACACCAGGCTTCCCTGGCCTTCAGCATCTCCTGAGTTTTCTCAAGCTCGTGTCCACTGAGTCAGTGATGCTATCTGACCCCCGCACCCTCTGTCACTCCTTCTCCTCTTGTCCTCAAACTTTCCCAGCATCAGAGTCTTTTCCAGAGTTGGCTTTTTGAATCAGGTGGCCAAAGTATTGGAGCTTCAGCTTCAGAACCAGTCCTTTCAGTGAATATTCAGGGTTGATTTCCTTTAGGATTGACTGGTTTCACCTCTTTGCAGTCCAAGGGACTCTCAAGAGTCTTCTCCAGCACCACAGTTTGAAAGCATCAGTTCTTTGGTGCTCAGCTTTCTTTATAGTCCAACTCTCACGTCCATACATGACAGCTGGAAAAACCATAGCTTTGACTAGACGGACCTTTGTTGGCAAAGTGATATTTCTGCTTTTTAATACACTGTCGAGATTTGTCATAGCTGTTCTTCCAAGAAGCAAGTGTCTTTTGATTCTGTGGCTGCAGTCACCATCCACAGTGATTTTGGAGTCCCAAGAAAATGAAATCTGACACTGTTTCCACATTTTCTCCATCTATTTGCCAAGAAGTGATGGGACCGGATGCCATTATCTTTGTTTTTTGAACGTTGAGTTTTAAGAAAGCTGTTTCACTCTCCTTCACTTTCATCAAGAGGCTCCTTAGTTCTTCTTCACTTTCTGCCGTAAGGGTGGTGTCATCTGCATATCTAAGGTTATTGATATTTCTCCCAGCTATCTTGATTCCAGCTTGTGCTTCCTCCAGCCCAGCATTTCACTTGATGTGCTCTGCATAGACGTTAAATAAGCAGGGTGACAACATACAGCCTTGGCATACTCCTTTCCCACTTTTGAACTAGTCCGTTGTTCCGTGTCCGGTTCTAACTGTTGCTTCTTGACCTTTATACAGGTTTCTCAGGAGGCAGGTCAGGTGGTCTTAACAAGGTCCCATCTTGTTAAGAGTTTTCCACAGTTTGTGGTGATCTACACAGTCAAAGGCTTTATCATAGTCAATGAAGCAGAAGTAGATGTTTTAGCTGAAATATTTCTCCTCAAATCCTTTGTTGGAGAGCAGGGTTCCAGAAAGGAAAAAAAAAAGACACATACGTTTGTTCCCATTTTTTTAAATTCTGAGCTTATACTATTAACATTACTGACATCTATAACATTATTAACATCTAGTGACATTACTGATAGAATTTTGTTTTGACTGCTAGTGTAATGGTTATGCAATGGTTTGTTTTTCCCTTTTTGAAGATGAATCTATGGATTAAATGTCTGTAGCTAAATTTGCAAGCTAGCTGTTGCAGAGAAGAACCTGTTAATTCTAGCAGAGTTCTCTGTAAGCTTTTATTGTCCCTGAAGAATACCAATTGATTATGGGAATTTAACAGAAACATAGCTCAAGTGATCTTCATAATCTATGCTAGCAATGACTTGTTTGATTCTTCCCCCTGTGGTAGCAGTATTCAGCTCTATAAGCTTTTTAAAATGAAAAATCTAGTTAACTAAAAGGAGATTCATGCAGACAACATCTACCTTCTTTATTTTATGTGACTCAATCAAGTATAGTCATGGTTCCTACTTGTAACACATAGACAGTGGATTTAACAGAAACTGCCTTGTTATCATCAGCCCATTTTCTGTCTACTCTTGTTTTATTTTGAAAATAACTGGTATGTTAACATTCTTTTTACTTTTTAAACTTCATATTTGAATATTTTTAGCTAAATTCAGTTTAAATACTATGTGATATTTATAATACATAGAAATGTAGACCCTTATTCAAACAGCTGAAACGTTATTAGCCTTAGCATTTCCTTTGACTGTCACCCAGCATATTACATATTCATTTTCCCTCTGGGCTCTGAGATATTGAAGGGGTTTTTACATAGCATTTGCTTCTGCTACTGAGACCAGTGTTGAAGTAAGAAGCCCATTGAACTGTTGGAACCTAGAACAGTTTATGTGTTTGCCAGTATCTTGACCAGCTTCTCTGTGTGGACCTCTGATATGAAACAAGGCTCCAAATGTATGTGTTAGATATTGTCTTGACCAGGCTTCTGGGTTACATTGCTTTGCCAGGTCTGCAGTCTTTCATCCTTCTACCATTCCCTTACATCTTTTTTTCCTAGGTTTATAGTTTAGTAAACCTTCCACCCTGTCCTAATAACTATCTCTGCTTATTGAAATCAGAGGAATGTTTGAGGTTGCTTTCTTAAATAATACAATTGCAAACATATTGCAAACTTACATACATTCTATATCTTGAGTTCACTAGGAAAAATAACCTTTAAAGTTCTTACACTAGCTAATTTATTATACATTTTATACAGGTCAGATTTTATGGTATTTAACGAAAGGCTGCTATAAAATTTGCAGAGCAATGAGAAGTTACAGTGTGTCTTGTGATGTTCAGAGTAAATTGCAGGTTTGGATCGAATTTAGAGCCTAAAGATACATAGCGTTTCATCAAAGGAGTCAAAGCAGTGCCCGGTGTCTCAGATGACTTTGATTCTAGTAGTGAAGCAGAGGTGTAGGTTTATTTCAGAAAGTACGTACTCCATCCCGGCGCCCGCCCTCCAGTCCTGGCTCTCCCCCTCTCATTCAGTTCATCACTGGCTTCCGCTGCATCAGATAGGGGCAAAAGCCTGGAGCGCTGATGAGCTGCTCTGTCTGTGGGTACTCTTCAGTCCTCCTAGGGGATTTCTTAGCAGTGTTGACACTGACCACTCCATTCGCCTTGAAATTCTTTCCTTTTTTGGTCTTCTGTGGCCCAGAGCTCTTCTCCTGGCCCCAGGCGTGTATGGCTGAACATGCTTTTTCTTCCCCTTCGTGACTCCCTCCTCTGCCCCTTCCTACACATTCCAGCTCTCACCCGTGTGCAGCTGCTGCTTCTCCTCTTCAGTCTGCGGGTGATTCCACACCGCTGTTTTAATTTCCAAGTGTGCAGGCTAAAGTTCCAACCTCACTTTCTTCTTCCCTAGTCAAGGGTAAGAGTAACACCTAACACTGAGTGGTTACTCTACTCAGTGTAGAAGGCATATTCTCAACAGTGCTATGTATTCATTCAGCTGGTCCTAGGTCATTCCTGCATGCTGAGATCCTGCATTTTCCTCATTCTCCTTCTGGGGAGACCAGACAGAGGGGGTCAGGAGTGTGCCTCGGGTCCCGGTGTATGAGCCTGCCCGTGTCTTCTTGGCTTCAGATGCCTCAGTGACATCCAGCGTCCGCAGGCCCAGTGTGGCCCCTCCACTGGGCACATCCTTGCTTGGCCCGGTTCCCGCTCACCTGTCTGCCCTTCCCTCCATCACTTCTCCCCTCACACACCTCTTTAAGCCCCACTGAACCACGTGGATGTCCTCAGTCACAGTTATTCTCTCCTTCTTAGGAATTTGCTCATGAGTTTAGCTGAGAATTTTTTTTTTCCTTTTGTGCATCGGATAATCTCAATGCTGTTTATTCTTTAAGACTCAACTGAAATATTGCCTCAGCTCTGAAGCCTTCCCTTATTTTCTCCTTCGTCTATTCAGCAAGTATTTACTGTGCTAGACTCCAGGGATACAAGAAGTGAATTAGAGATACCTGGTCCCAGCCCTCAGGGCAGGGAAGGGAAAACAATGTAATTAACACAGTATCACAATAAAGTCTTTCCTTCTATGGAAACAAGGGGGTCTTGGAAAGCTTCCTGAAGCAAGTGGTATTCAAGTTGAAATTGGAAAGCTATTAGAATAGCCAATAGCAGAGGGTGGGGAAAGGATTCCAGGTTATGAGAGGAGAATTGTGATTATGGGCCAGGGATTCGGAAGAACGTGGCCTGTTCAGACGCCTGAAAGAAGTTTATTAGGCTGCAGCAGAGCAGGGGAGGGTGTGTGTGCAGGGCTGAGCACAGTGCAGTGCTCAGGGAGGTGCAGATTAAAACTGCTTCCAGGTGCTATCTAGAGCCCCTGAAAGGGGACACAGAAGGACTGAAAGCTCCAGGGCTTGGGAAGGGTGCGGTGACTGTAGCTCTCTGACACTGCTAGTGGGAATATAAAATGAGAAATTACTTCCTGAAAGGCTGCCTGAGTTTTCCAAAGTTAAGTATTCATCAACTTTCCAAGACCTTCTTGTTCCCATAGAAGGAACCTGCTTTACTGTGATACAGTTTTCATTCCATTGTCTTCCCTCCCCTGCCGTGAGGGCTGGGACCAGGTAAGTCTAGTTCTTGGGGGCTCCCTCCTAGGAATTTATCCAAGAAAAATAAAAACATGTTCACAAAAAAGACTTACATAGACATTTTCATAGCAGAATCTTTTATAATGACTTCAAACTGGAAATAGTTCAAATATCCATCAACAGAATAATGAATTAAAATTTTGTGCCGTATTTAAACAATGAATTATCACTCGGCCATGAAAAGTAATGTTACTGAAATATACAGAAATATGGATGAATCTAACAAACATGTTAGCAAAAGAGTCCTGATAGCAAAGCACATTGTACGACTCTGCTTTGTGACGTCTGAGAGTAGCTCATCTGTTGGGATAGGAATTGCAAGGTAAGGATGTCACTTTCTGGTTGTTATTGTTGGGGGGAATTGATTGGAAAAGGGCAGAAGGGACATCTCTGAATAGCTTATGTCTTATTTTCGGTAGTAACAGGTACAATTTTGGGCAGTAACGGGTATAAACAGTTGTCAAAATACATCAAACTGAACACATGTATATTATGTGTTGCTATATCTCAATTATAAATACTTTAGCAAAAATGGTCAGCCATAACATAATGATATATGTCTATTTATTGACATGGAAAGATGTTTATGGTAGATCAGATCAGATCAGTTGCTCAGTCGTGTCCGACTCTTTGTGACCCCGTGAATCGTGGCACGCTGGGCCTCCCTGTCCATCACCAACTCCCGGAGTTCACTGAGACTCACGTCCATCGAGTCAGTGATGCCATTCAGCCATCTCATCCTCTGTCGTCCCCTTCTCCTCCTGCCCCCAATCCCTCCCAGCATCAGAGTCTTTTCCAATGAGTCTACTCTTCGCATGAGGTGGCCAAAGTATAGTATTAAGTAAAATAAACTGGTTAAAAACTATGTCTACCATAACCCTTTATGTCTTTATAGAAGGACATTAAGAGTGAAATTTTCAATTTTATTCTTCAACTTCATGTATTTTCTGATTTATTTGAATGAGAATTTTATTGCTTTTATTTTTAAAAAATGAGAAAATGAAATACTATTTATTATACAATGAAATATTTAAAGTATATCTTATTGAAATTTTACAGAAGCTATTAGTTAAACCATCTAATATGATAAATATTCTTAAATGAAATTTCATGACTATTTTATGCTATAGTTTTGTTTGTTTTTAGTGCTTAAAAGAAATCAGGGTAGTATGGCATTTATAGTTTAGAGAACAGTTTAATTCATATTTTAACATAAGTCTGAACATATGAAGGGTACACAGTGAAAGGTAAGGTGCTGACGACTCCTGTTTCTTTGTCATCTAACTTCACAGGAGGCAGCTATTGTGATCAGATATATATAATTTATACAGAAATAGGAAAAGATACGTTCATGTACATATATGCAAAGACACGTTCTTATGCATTATGCAAATGACAGCATGCCACGCACATTGTGCTTTTTTTGAGTGCATCTTTTTTATTGTAGTGTAATGTATATAACCCAAAATTTATCATTTTAATGTTTCTCTGTGTGACATTCGCTGGCATTACATATATTCACATTGTTTTGCAACATACCCATCGCCCATCTCCAGAACTTTTTCATCATCTTAGATTGAAATGCTGCACCTGTTACACAGTAACTCCCCAGACCCCTTCAGTCTGGCCTGGCAATCACCATTCTGCCTCTGTCTCTGTCAGTTTCACCCTGCAGGTGAAATCATACAGTGCTTGTTTTTTTGTGTCTGCCTTATTTCAGTTATCATAATGTGTTTGAGGTTCATTCATATTGAAGCATGTGTCATTTCCCTCCTTTTCCAGGGCTGCATCGTGTTCCGTTGCATGAATATGCTGTGTTTTGTTTGTTCATTCGTCCATCAGTGGGCGTTTGGATTGTTTCTACCTTTGGGCAAAAATGCTGCTATGAGCATGAGTATGTAAATGCCAGTTTGAGTCCTTCCTTTCGTTCTTCTGTGTGTATACCCAGAAGTGGAATTGCTGGGTCCTGTGACAGTTCTAAGTTTAAGTGTTCACAGAGCCCCCACACAGGTCCCCGCACAAGCTGCGTCACTTCATGTCGCCACTAGTAGTGCTGGAGGTTTCCAGCTTCTCTGCATTTCTTATCAACACCTGTTTCCTGTTTTTCTTTTCTTTTTTTTTATAATAGCCATCCTAATGAGTTTTGTACCATGCTTTTTAAACTTAATTTATCTCAGAGAATCTTTCAGGAATCTTTCTTTTTTAAAGACTGTATAAAAGTCTTTGTTATGAGTGGGCCTTAATTTAACTTCTCCTGATTAATGGCCCTATATTTTCTTTTACGGTCTCTTGTGAATGCATGGAGTATATCTTTATATTTAGTGTATACAGTCGACCCTTGATAATCCTCAGAGGATTGGTTGCAGAGCCTGCCTCGGATACCAAAATCCTTACATGAAATTGAGTAATATTTGCATTTAACCTACACACATTTCTCCTGCATACTTGAAACCATCTCCAGATTACTTATAATATTTAATACAATGTAAATGTTATGTTGATCAGTTCAGTTCAGTTCAGTCGCTCAGTCGTGTCCAACTTTTTGCAGCCCCTTGAACCATAGCACGCCAGGCCTCCCTGTCCATCACCAACTCCCAGAGTCCACCCAAACCCATGTCCATTGAGTTGGTGATGCCATCCAACCATCTCATCCTCTGTCGTCCCCTTCTCCTCCTGGCCCTCAATTTTTCCCAGCATCAGGGTCTTTTCAAATGAGTCAGCTCTTCGTATCAGGTGGCCAAAGTACTGGAGTTTCAGCTTCAACATCAGTCCTTCCAGTGAACACCCAGGGCTGATCTCCTTTAGAATGGACTGGTTGGATCTCCTTGCAGTCCAAGGGACTCTCAAGAGTCTTCTCCAACACCACAGTTCAAAAGCATCAATTCTTCGGCGCTCAGCCTTCTTCACAGTCCAACTTTCACATCCATACATGACCACTGGAAAAAACCATAGCCTTGACTAGATGGATCTTTCTTGTCAAAGTAATGTCTCTGCTTCTTAATATTCTGTCTAGGTTGGTCATAACTTTCCTTCCAAGGAGTAAGCGTCTTTTAATTTCATGGCTGCAATGACCATCTGCAGTGAATTTGGAGCCCAGAAAAATAAAGTCTGACACTGTTTCCACTGTTTCCCCGTCTATTTGCCATGAAGTGTTAATAGTTGTCAGTGTAATGTCAGTGCTGTGTAAATAGTGGCTAGTGTGCGGCAAATTCAATTTTGCTTTTGGGACTTCCTGGAAGCTTTTTCTTTTTAAAATTTTCCTTCAGAAGTTGGTTCAGTGTGCGGACACAGAGCCTGCAGATATGTAGGGCTGACTGTACAGTGCTTTTGTTTATTTTTATCTATTTTCTGACTTCATTTTAATGAGCATAGATAAAAGTATATATGCATTTTAAAATTTGATAGTTATTGCTAGTCTTAAGTAACAGTACCTTTTTCTAAACATCCTTGACATCACAGTGTGTTGTACAACTTTTTGATCCCATTGAAGTTTTAATTTGCATTTCCTTATGAGTGACATTAAACTTCTTTTCATTTTTAGCAGCTAGTTATTTCTGAAATATCTGCTTCATATTTTTTGTTTGCATTTCTTTGGGGTTGTTGGTATTCTTTTCTAATAGGAACACCGAGATTTAAATGGTTAGCAAAACAGATATGATTCCTGCCTTTGTGAGCTGGTAGTCTGCTGGGGGACAAAGACCGTGAACATGAAAATGTGTTATTAAATTTTGTGAAAAGTGCCATGAAGAAAACTTTTGGGTTTTATGCAAGATAACAATTTAGGTGGGGTTTGGGTGGAGTGTGTGTTGGCCAGAGAGGCTCCTAATGGATGCATTACGAGCCAGTGAGGCAAATATTGGGAGAGGATCCTCCAGACAGAGAGAGCATAGACTGCAAACTCAGAGAGAGGATATGGTTGGAGTGAAGTGAGGAGGAGATGAGGACAGATGACTCACTGGCTGTTTGCCCCTCATATATCCTCTAAAGGTGGGCATCGACAATACTCAGAAGAATACGGTGAGTTTCCCGATTTATTATCTAAGGAGTTTTAAGAGAAAACTTATTTTTACTCTCTTATTAAATACTTCTCATGAAAGGCATATAAATCTGATGAGCAAATGTTTTTAAATTATTAATTGATTCATTGGGAGCCTCCATCTTTTTAAATTTTCCATTTAACTAGTTTTTTATTTAAGAATGAATCCTTGTGTATCATCATGTGTTATTTCATATTTCCCTAGATGTATGATTACAAATTCAACTCTTTTTGTCATGTGAAATTAATTTGTGATTCTTTGATGCTGGCAAAATGATGCATTGTTTGCTACTAAGTTATCTGTAACAGTTTCCCCGTTTGGGGAAGAAAGCTCTTGACGTCTGTCCTTCTGTGTGTGACCAAAGTCTGAATGTGTGATGTGTCTACACGGGGGAGAGGGACTCTCAGAGAAAAGGGCTTGCCGCTTCCTGTGCTTGGCGAGTAGATTCACTCTTCACAGCACAGTGAGCTTGACAGAGATGCTCAGCTTACTTTTGATCAGTATCTTCTAAAGCTTTTTATATCAAGCTTTCAAGCAGAGAAATTGTAGAAACAGAGAAGTGCATAGTGGCTTACAGATCAGCTATTTCAAAAAGTAAAATAAGGGTGTTGTTAATTGTGAAAGTTAGTGCCTGGCTTCCTATTTTCTGGACTTGCTGCATGTACGTACTCCTTTCTCTCCGTCTCTTTCCTTGTCTTTTCATTTGTTTCTAGATCTCTTGTTTATTAGGAAATGTTAGGAAGGGCATTCATGCAAAAAATTAACCAGAAACCAGAGAGTGTCTTGGCAGAAATTAAACAATAAGACCCTATGAGATGAGCGCAGCATTTTTGATTGTGCATTTCCTTGTTTTTTTTTTCAAAGTGATAATAGTGGTTGTTACTGGGGAGTTAGATCTGGGTAACTTTGTTTACAGTTTCTTCATCCTTTAAGTTTATCATTAGCACAGTAGGCATCGCTCTCCTAAAAGCAGTGTACGGAGCTTGCTTGCTTGTTTTTCAGAAAGCACCTCTTACTGGAGTGTCGTTGATTTGCAGTGTTGTGTTAGTTCCAGGTACATAGCAGTGATTCAGGTACGCGTATATTTGTATATGAATACGTATATGCTTTTTCAGATTCTTCTTCATTTCAGGTTATTGTGAGATATGTGTTTCCCTGTGCCGTACAGTAGGTCCTTATTGCTGTACTGCCCTGACAGTTGCAGGGAAATGGCTCAATTCATGCTTGTTGAGTGCTAAGTGAATGGAAATATTACTTGGGAACACCTGTATTTGCTCTAAGTAGCTTCTTCTCTGTTTCCCGTTACTTGATTTTAAAAAATTATGAAAGTGTCCAATGTACAGCTTGCAGTCTGTCTTAACTTCATTTTGTCTCGTAACAATGGCAGTTTAAATACGGTGCTTTTTGTAGGATAGCCTGGCCTTTCTGCTGTTGCTTATAAATATTTTTCCTGGTTAGTTCCTGGAGTGTTGCTTCTGCGAGACTGTCAGGACCGCGTTTTGTCCCCGTCACTACACGATGCTGACGGCTGCTGTGCTTCATTAGGTCGGTGTCTGCATGTTTATTTGGACCGTTTTGTTTTGTCATTCCTCAGATGCTTCCTAAGCGCTTATTGCATATGTCCTAGAAATCAGGGGTACATGGCAAGTTTGTGCACTGCTGCAATTTTTATGTGTTCATGGGTCTTTTTTTTAAACTGGTCAAGTGGCAGTTTTGCTTAACACAGTGAGTATATTTTATTAAGCCTGACCTTCCTGCCTGTGAGACTGTCTGGTTTATAATCCGGTTCTCAGCATTCCTGTGTGTGGGCTAGAGAGTGAAATAGTGCTCACTAACCTGGTTATCTGGCCAGGTGTCCGTCTTAAATCATGCTGTCTATCCTCTCCCATTCTGTTCTACGGGTTAGAGAAACTGTGCTGAGAAAAGCTAAAACCTGTGTTCTTCCTGGCTTGCTGTTATGACACCACTTATGCCTCTTGTGACTGCCTCATGTAGTTTTTGTTAAAAATCTGTTTGAGCCACTGCACATGTCAGCTGTTTGTCTTCCATGACAGAGCATCTTGGCTTTCTTACGAGCTTGTTTCAAATCACTCTGAAGATTTGAAAAACCAACTGTAATCCATGCTTCCCCAGTACTTTAATAGCTATTTTAATAATATAAATATTTGTAAAATTTATTTCTCAACTTTATATTCTGACCCACTGATGTGTCTGTTTCTAAGTTGCAGTTATATGGTAGCTTTTTAAGCTGTAAAAATGCCTTTTACCAAGCAGAGGTGCGGGTTGCTCTTGATGACTCTCTCCTAGGTGGTTTCAGGATATAGTTGCAGATTTATTTTTATCTCTAACATTTCTTATTGCCTCAGTTTCCTCTTACACTTTCCTTCTACTTGTTCCTTAACTCTCCTTTGACTGTTTTCTCCAAATTCCCTATCCTTTTCTATTTCCTCTTTGTGCCGTTTCTTCAAGATGTAATCTGTATATTGGCCTTTTCCCCTAAACTTAGTTTTCTTTTTTGTTAGTTTCTTTTGACTGCCTCATTGTCACATCAAATAGCCTTATCCAAATTTATATGTATCACATTGTAAATTGTAAAATGACTCCCTTCTCAGCTGAGCTGCACTGTGTGAGCAGCACCAGTCTCTGAGACACCTGGAATCCAATCCCGTGTCAGACGTGCTTTAGTGCTCGCTCTTATTTCAGGCGTTTCTTGATTCCCGCTGATGCTTCCTCAAGCGTCTCCTCTTTCTCCTTCCTCGTTCATTTCTTATACATAAGCCACATTCCAGATCGTGTCACTTCATACCTACATTATTCACCCCTTTTTAGCTGACCTTCCCTGTCCAATTTATTTGCCTATGTCTTTGCACTGCAGCCAGTCAAAAGCTTTATGTTAATACTGATTTTAAACTGAGAATCTCATTCATGGATTCCCTATTCATCTAGCAACAGAGTGCCCATTATATGCCACGTAAGTTTCTCGGTGCTGGCCTGGAGAAGTGAACAAAGCAGCACGTCCTGGTCCCTTCTGTCCTGGAGCTGATATTGTAGCGGTTGGTAGGACAAGGAAGGATGGGTATCCTGGAGGCTTCTGTGGGTGGGTTTATTTGATCTGAGAAAGGAAAGACAGGAGAAAATAGCTAAGAAAATTATGAAAAGCAGTTAAATGAGCAGGGGCTTTCACGCCTCCCCTGTGTTACAGATGGGATAGTCTTTAACCACTGTGTACAGATGAGAATTCAGTCTCTAATCTCAGTAGTATCTTAGGCGTCATGGGGAGGGAAAGGGTAAAGTATTTACAAATGGAGTTGAAGAA
The DNA here is from genome assembly GCF_000754665.1 of Bison bison bison. Taxonomy (NCBI): domain Eukaryota; kingdom Metazoa; phylum Chordata; class Mammalia; order Artiodactyla; family Bovidae; genus Bison; species Bison bison. The sequence goes on along the minus strand of NW_011494761.1, from coordinate 1,215,803 downwards.
ATTTAATATGCATGATTATTTGCTGGCTTGGCTGTTTCTTGGAGCCTATTTATGCTTATGGGACAGGAAATATGTAGCAAAATAAAACTGGCAGAAATAGGTGAAAAATTCCATTGAGTGATTTTTTTTTTCCCATTTAATCTTAATAGTATTCAGATTAGTTACTTTATAGTTTCTATTCTCTGTTCAGGAGAAGCACAGAATTTGTTTTGGCCAGTTTATTTGTGATGTTTTCCAAAAGATCTGTTTACTGAAATACTGAGCTAAGGTGGCTAGAGATTAAACTCCAAATCTTTCCTGACATCTCAGGCTTCCAAGTACTGGCCATAGGTATAAGGGGCTGGGGCTGCCGTGGCCTCTAGAGTGTGGCTAAAGCAGGCAATCAACAGAAAGAGAAGAGGAAGAAGGAACCTTAAATGAAGTCCTGTTGGCAGGAAAAGTGGGACAAAATCGCCTTGGGTTTTGTTGTGTTCTTAAAGAGATACAGTTGTTAGGAATTCCCATCTTCTTTCTTGTAAGTCTGATGTGGGCCTGTGAGAAGCTGAGAATCTGAGATTTGACACTGGGTTTCTTTAATACAATAATGAACCATCATATTCTCCGTGGGAGATTGCATTAGTTGGTGATCCCCATGGTGACACAGATGTAATTAATACCTTTTCATTTTACACAAGGAAATCATTCATTCATTCACTTTTAGAAATTGTGTCCTTATCCATTCTGTCATTGGTTCTGTGTTTGAAAAAATCAGATGTTTTGTTAATGCTACAGCTTGTGTTATATGCCTTGTATACAATTATTCTTTATGCTTCTGCTCTGTTTTAGTTAAATTTGGCTTGATACTTGGCTGTTAAGTTATAGGTGTTCAGTGATGTTTATCCTTATTAAAACTGCTTTTCCTTCTGAAATTTTACAGCATTTTCAAAACCACCTTGTCACAAACTCAGAAGTCTGTAGCACTTAAGATGTTTGCTAAAGTTCTTGACATTTATACTTCCTCATGTAGTTTTTCAGATTTTTTATTAGTTGATTATTTTTTTCTTTCTCTGAGAAAGATGTAACACTTTGTATGGTGTTATGTAAAGGAGAACCCAATGAACAGATGATGATAATGTTAGACCTTTTCACTCAATAATGAAAGATAAACTTTATAGCCTGTGTTATAACTGACTCCAGAGCAGGGTGCTCTATAATGTCTTCTGTGTTCCCAGAAGCATGTGATACTATTAGATTTACCTTTATTATCATTACTTTTATAGTTTGCATGATTAACTTATTAATGTCAGAAGTACTAAAGTAAGTATGATAAAACAAATGCTGTGCTTAAAATGACTGTCCACCAGTAGACACTCCTCAAGCATACACTCTGAGTAAAGCACTTTGCCAGGTGCTCAGCAAGATCCAGAAATAAATGAGACATGGTTGCTGACTTCAGGAAGCTATGTGGGAGAGCATATCCTTTATGAAATAGATCTCCCAGAGTCACCTGTGTGGCTTTGTCTTTAGGACAGGTCACCTCAGATACTGTGCCATGCATGCTTCATCACCAGTGTCCCAAAGTGGAAATTCATGCACTGTGTTGTTTTTTTTTTAATTACTGTAAATACATTTAAAGGCTATACCTAATGTTTATGATGTCTTACTTTTTAATTTCAACTTTTTTTATATATGTTAATGTAAATTCTTATGTTATTTTCTCCCTAGTTTGCTAGAAAACGGTCAGTTTGAAATTGTGACAGGTGGCTGGGTAATGCCTGATGAAGCTGGTGCACATTATTTTGCCATAATTGACCAACTAATTGAAGGACATCAGTGGCTGGAGAAGAATCTAGGTACGTATGGGTATCTTTCTCTTCCGTGCGGACTGTGCTGTGCTGTGCTTCGTCACTCAGTCGCGTCCGACTCTTTGCGACCCCATGGACTATGGCCCGCCAGGCTCCTCTGTCCATGGGGATTCTCCAGGCAAGAACACTGGAGTGGGCTGCCATGCCCCCTGCCAGGGGATCTTCCTAATCCAGGGGTCGAACCCAGGTCTCCCATGTTGCAGGCAGTTTCTTTACTATCTGAGCCACCAGGGAAGCCCAAAAATACTGGAGTGGGTAGCCTGTTCCTTCTCCAGGGGGTCTTCCCGACCCAGGAATCGAATCAGGGTCTCTTGTGTTGCAGGCAGATTCTTTTATCAGCTGAGCTCCCAGGTAAGCCCTGGTAGCTCATGTGGACTACTTTGGGCAGTTCATTTTGGGAGAGGTGAGATGGGGTCTTTTATTTTTTTAATAATTAATTTTTCTAGGACTGATTATTATTGAATAACTTATTTTTCATCGATCTATGTCTTTTGGATCATAAACTCTGTTATACAGGTATAATGTGGTCACTTTAAGGATCATCTACCTTGTTTCACCTATTTTATCAATTTTGTTTATTAATTTTAGTATTTTCTTCTAAAAATATCCCACTGGAATTTTAATCATATATTAGTTAAGACTCTTGATCATAAAAGGCAAACACCTAATTGCCAGAGATGGAGCAGCGCCAGGGCAGACTGGGCCCAGAGGACTTGGACTGTGCTGCCTGGGTGCTGTCTCTTGGGCCTGCTCACTCTTGCATCTCCTCCTGGGGAGTGTGATAGCCGGAGACAGCCAGGACTCTGGTCTTCCTAGCCCAACAGGAGGAGTCTGCAATTAATACCTTACCTAACTGGCCCGCTTTGGGTCAGATGGTTATTTCCGAGTCAGTTTTTTGTGGCCATAGCTATAGGAGCTGAAATCACTGAGACCTGGTTAGTTTGATGCAAATGGTCTCAAGGAAAGAGAGATTTGAGGCAGGGTCAGCCCCACTTGAACCAGGTGAATGGGTCCTGTAAGGGGAAGAGGATCCTGAACTGATAAAATCAGTTCATACAACTCATAAGAACATGGGACTAATTGAAATCTTTGCGATATATGATATTTGCATTGTGCATCACGGTAAATGGGGCTTCCCTGGTGGCTCAGTAGTAAAAAATCTGCCTGCCAATACAGGAGATGTGGGCTCGATCCCTGGGACAGGAAGATCCCCTGAAGTAGGAAATGGCAGCAGACTCCAGTATTCTTGCCTGGGAAATCCCATGGATAGAGGAGTCTGGCAGGCTACAGTCCATGGGCTCACAAAAGGCTTAATGACTAAAATAACGGCAAACAGCGTGTGTGTAATTATGCTCACATATTTTTCAGTACAGTTTTGTAGTTTATAGTAAATATACATTTGCAATTGAAATTATTTATATTTTATTATTTTAAAATATTTTAAAATATTCTGTTAGAAATGACACCCTCCCACCCCATTAATAGTGACTTTTTATTTTGGAATAATTTCAAATACAAGCATTCTAAGAGTACTACAAAGAACTCCCATAAAGCCCCCAATCACACTCACCAATTATTAACATTTTGACACATTTGCTTTACTTTTTTCTCTTTCCATATTAGTATTGTGATTCTCGTAGAGTAAGTTGCGGATAACATACCTGTACCGAAAAGAGTTAGCATGGCAGGTCAGATGTTATCCTTAGAAAGGTCTTGCTTGCAGAGTTGTTCTTTGGTGGGTGTCTGAGGAGTTGAATTCTTCAATGATGAGTAACTCACTGTGTTTAAACTGCTTGTAAACCCAATGTAGTATATGTTAAACACTTGTTTTCCTTCTGGGAGTCGAATCGTGTTATGAACTAGACAGTGAGTACCCACATGCCCAGAGCCCAGTGAAAGGCCTGGGTACAGTCTCGAGGGAGCGGTTTGGCTGGCCGCCTTTCAGTGTTGTCTGCATTCACTGGTGCAGTGGTTGACTCCGTCTGGGTAATCCGGCAGAGAGAGCTCTTAGAAGCCTGGGCCTGGTTCCTGTGGGCTCTGCCCTGTGTGCCTTTTGTTTCTGCTAATTTTTCTTTGTATCTTTTCACTGTAATAAATCATAGCTGTAAGTTTGACTTTATGTTGGGTGCTATAAGTTTTCTTAAATAAAGAAGTCTGGGGGGTGGACTTAGGGACCCCCTACTTAGTGTCACTTTTCTTGAATACTGAGTTGGCCAAAAATTTCCTTCAGTTTTTAAGTAAAAATAAAAGACACTTTTTTCCCCCCCATCAGGAACTTTATTGAACAAAGTATTAACCATTTTGTTCCACTACCTTCTGCCGTTTTTCAGGCAACTTTATAATTCCTTTTTCCCAAAACTTTTTGTTTTTTTGAGCAAAGAACTGTTCCAGGTGCTTTTTTATAGTCTTCCAGGGAATTGGAACTTTTTCCATTAAGAGAATTTTGTAAAGACTCCAGTAAGTGGATTTTGTAGATTTTTTCTTTATGGATGTGTAATTTACATGTAGTGCAACATGTAAGTCGTAACTGTGGAGTTCTGACAGATGTATATACCCACATAACCCCGTTTTCATCATTCTAGAAAGTCCCCTCATTCCCTCACCCCCCGAGTTTCTCCCTGCAGCCGAGTGCTCTGCGTTGCTGTCACTGCAGATCGTTTGCACTGATTTCAGGGCTGCCGCTTTGGGTCTGCCTTCATTTGCTCAGCATAGATGTTTTCCTTGCTGTACGTGAGTGACCATCATTTTGCTGCCGTGAGATCCTCCCAGGCAAAGGGCGCAGTAGTGCTTGGTGTCACAGCGTTGTGTGCCGTGACTACCATCTGTGTTAGAGCCTTATCAGCATCCCCAAAAGGACCCTCTGGTCCACTGATAGTCACACCCCTTTCTGACTCCTTCCTTCTGTGTCCTGGGCTCAGGTGACCACTAGTCTCCTTAGTGGAACACACACACACACACGCAGATTTGACTGGTCTGGACATCTCACATGAATGGCATCATACAACGTGGCCTTTTGGGACTAGCTTTTTTACCTGGCATAATGCTTTCATGGTGTATCCATAGCATGTATCAGGGGTTTATTCCTTTTTAATGACTGAATAATATCCTCTTGTATGGATATACCATATTTGTTTATCCATTGTTTTCCACCTTCAGCTAATGGGCATTTAGATTGCCCTCCTTTTTAGCTACTCTGGGTAATGCTGCTGTGCACGTTTGTGTAAGTTTTTGTGAGGGCAAAAGTTTTCATTTTTTTGGATGTATACCTAAGAGTAGAGTTTAATGAACACATTTGAGAATATTAATTTCTTTATTGTACCTTTGACTATAGTGAGAACACTTGTAGTGTTCTCAGTTTTGTTTGCTAAACAGTTTGGAGCAGCTTGTTTTGGACACTGTTTTTACATTTGATTTGGGGATACTTTTTAAATTAAAATAATTATTTAAATAATTTTAGTTAATAATTATTTATTAATAATTATTTATTAATAAACAATTATTTAAATAATTTAAAATAACTAATTATAGTTCCCTGATGGCTCAGATGATGAAGCATCTGCCTACAATGTGGGAGACCCAGGTTCGATCCCTGGGTTGGGAAGATCCTCTGGAGAAGGAAATAGCACCCCACTCCAGCACTCTTGCCTGGAAAATCCCATGGATGGAGGAACCTGATAGGCTACAGTCCATGGGGTTGCAAAGAGTCGGACATGACTGAGTGACTTCATTTCACTCCACTTCACTTTAAAATTATTTAGTCTTTGGTTGTTAATTTCTGTTTTTATACATTTTATTATATAAAACCGACCATTAGAAACTTTAAATTTGAGTTTTTAAGGTTATCTTTTGCCTAAAATATGCATTTTGTAATGTTCTCTCTGACTCATCTTAAGTTCTAATATTGTATTTGAAATGATCCAATTTTATTATGTTATTCATATTGCTCATGTTTTGATTTTAAGTCTATTAAATTTGCCATCACTTAAGTGGTATGTATGTTTTACTCTTTTTAATGATTATTTCCTGTAACTTTTCTTGCTTTTACTTTTATATATTTCAACGATCTTATTCTTACATGAAAACACAAAATCTTTCCTGGTTTTATTGGCACACATGCCCTCTTTTTAAATTTTGGATTTGTCTTATATGCATTTTCCCTTACATTTGTCACTTAACCCCCTTTTAAAAATATTTACTTACACCAAGGAAAATCCTGGCGGGATGCTGGGTTTCCCTCTAAGTCTCTGTGTAGCTTTCACCTCCTTTCATATCAGTTTTTAAAAATTCACTCTTTTCTCTGTCATTACATCCTAGGGATTCTTTAATTTGTTGCAGCTAGGTTGCTCTATCCTGTGTATCAGGTGATTTTGATCGAAAAAGATCACTGGTAATGATAAAATCTCAGACATCACTGTAACTTTTCATGTTGGATTTTACTTTTGTTTGTAAGCTTATTCTGCCCTTGTTATTCTGGACAATATATGAAGAAGTGAAGTCGCTCAGTCGTGTCTAACTCTTTGCAATCCCATGGACTCTAGCCCACCAGGCTCCTCTGTCCATGGGATTTCCCAGGCAAGAATCCTGGAGGGGCAGCCATTCCCTTCTCCAGGGGCTCTTCCTGACCCAGGGACTGAACCCGCATCTCCTGCACTGCAGGCGAGCTCTTTACAACTGAGCTGCAAAGGAAGCCGACTCACTGGAAAAGGCCTGATCCTGGGAAAGACGGAAGCAAAAGGGAAGGGGCAGCAGAGATGAGATGGTCAGGCAGCATCGCTGACTCAATGGGCGCGAATTTGAGCAAACGCGGGAGAGAGCGCAGGACAGAGGCTCCTGGCGCACAGCAGTCCCTTGGGTTGCAAACGACCAGGCATAACTGAGCAGCAGCATCGCATTCCTAGTGCTTGTTTATCTTGTAGCTGGAAGCGTGTGCCTTGTGACCACCCTCATTCAGTTCCTTCTTGTCCTACTCCTGCCTTTGGTGACCACAGGTCTGATCTCTCTGAGTTTGCTGCTTTTGAAGTATAATTGATCTACAACATATGTCCCTGATACACAACACTGTGACTCTGTGTTTCCATACATTTCAAATATGGAATCACATGGCTTATTTTGCAGCTGGAAGTTTGTGCCTCTTAATCTCCCTCACCTATTTCTTTCTTCTTGCCAGTCTCCTCCCTTCTGGAAACCACCTGTTTGTTCTCCGTGTCTGTGGCTCTTTTCTGTTTTGTTGTTCATGTGTTTTCTAGCTTACGTGTCAGTGACATCATACGTGGTTTGTCTTTTTCTGTCTGACTTACTTCATAGAGCAGATTGCCTCAGCCTGGTAAATGTTGTCAAAAGTGTTCTTTTATATGCCTGAATACGGTTCTGTGTGTATTTGTATGTATACATGCACGTATGTGTGTGTGTGTATGTACATGTGTGGGTATGTATGTATGTCCACCCATCCACTTATGGACACTTAGGTTGCTTCTGTATCTTGACTACTGTAAATAATGCTGCTGTGAATGTGGGGGTCCGTGTATCTTTTCAAATTAGTGTTTTTGTTTTCTTTAGATTAATTCCCAAGTGTGGAATCGCTGGGTCATATGGTAGTTCTCTTTAATTTTTCAAGAATTTTCTGTACTGCTTACTATAGTGACTATACCAACTTACATTCCCACCAGCAGTGCAGGGGTTCTCTTTTCTCTACATATAGTTTCTTTTAACTGAAGTATGTACAGTTTTTTAGATATAATGCTCTTGTACACTTAATAGACTATGTAAACATAACTTTTATATGTACTGGGTAACATTTTATTGTGATATTCTCTTTATGGCAGTGGTCTGGAAGTAAACCCTCAATATCTCCGAGGTATGCCTATATGCAATAGGATGTGTGTAGGTTATATGAAAATATAATACCATTTTATATAAGGAACTTGACATCCAAGGATTTTGGTTTTTTCAGGCATCCTGGAAGCAATCTCCCTTGGATACCAAGGGATGACTGTAGTTAGATTCACATGCATGTTTTTTTGAACCATTTGAGAAGAAGTGGGAGACATCTTGTCCCTTCAGTGTTACTTCCTAAGAAACAGAGATGTTTGCTTAGATAAGCAGAAGATGTCAAATCAGGAGTTTTAGCAATGATGCCACAATCTAGTTCACAATATATTCAAACCTTGTCACTTGTCTTAGTAATGTTATTCAGTAAAAGCTGCTGTTTTCCCTCTTCCAGTCCAGGGTCACGTATGGCATCTAGCTGTCACGTCTTTTTGTCTCCTTAACCTGGAGCACTCCCTCAGCCGTTCTCTGGGTTTCTTAACCTTGGTATTTTTGAGGAAGTCAGACTTCTGTTGTAAAACGTCTCTCAGTTTGAGTGGTTCCCCTTATCCTTAGCTTCGGCTCACGCTGTCTGGTCTGTCTATTTTCCTGGGATGTCTCCACGGGTCTTTCCTGTGGGCTCAGTGTGTCTCATCAGGAAGTGCGCGCCGCCTCTCTGTTCCCGTGCTAGTGGCGTTGTCCGTGACCAGGCACGGCTTACATTTCTTCTCTGTGCTTTACGTTTACCCGCTTTGTGGGAGACACGTTGAGAACAGGTAAAATTCCTCATCAAACTTGAGTACTTTAGTTTTAGGATCTGTTGATGAGTTTCTAACTCCACCATTCCTTCCGTAACTATTGGTTTTGCTGTTGTTTAGTTGCTTTGTCTGACTCTTGGGACCCCATGGACTGTAGTCTGCCAGGCTCCTCTGTCTGTGGGATTTCCCAGCAGAGAATACTGGAGTGGGTTGCCATTTCCTTCTCCAAGGGATCTTCCTAACCCCGGGGTCAAACCCACATCTCCTGCATTAGCAGGCGATTCTTTACTGCTGAGCCACCAGGGAAGACCTAATTATTTGTTAGCATTTTTTACTAAAAGGAAGAGGTTTCTTTTTTATTTTGTATTTGTGAGCTTGTGGGTTTTATTTTATTCAGTGGGTTCTAGTCCAGTGCTACTGTTCTTTATTTTGATGCCCCAGTTGTCCCACATTTGGCCAGTGGAAGCCCCTTCAAGCTGTCTCCCAGTTTATTTTTATATAATACGTTTCCATGACTCTTTGGCCATTTCTTTACTTTATGCCCCAAATACTCTGTTCTAGGGTTATCTTGTACTTTCGCAGTCTCAGCCCTGAAATAAGCTGTTTCTCTGAGGTTATTATAGAGCATGGCATTCAGAGGTCAGAATCTAGGAGCGGAGTTCAGCTAATGGATGCTGCAGTGCTCCTGCGTCTAGGCCTCCCTAGTGCAGTGAGCTAGGAAGTGTGCGCGTGCACACACACACACACACACACACATATAGTTTGTTTAAATATGTATGTATGTTTGTGTGTTTATTTGTACATTTATTCATAAGTTAGTACTGCTGTCTCCTATTTCAGCTCAGTACCATAGGCTCCATTCTACTCGCACATTTATAGGAACTGGTTTGCAGTTCCTTCTCTCAAAATATAAAACCTGGCTGCTTTACCTAACTAGTTTGCTCAGTCTTGGAATTCATGAAAGTTTCAGAATTGCTAAACCTATGCTACCACAAAAAAACCCAAAGTACTAAATAGGTTCAAGATTTCTTTATAATTTTTTGGAGGTAAATCCCATATGTGAAATGGGCAAACTTTATATGGCAACTTCTTTGAGTTTTGACATATACTGTTGGTTCTCTGACAGTTCAACTTTTCAGTCTGCTTTGCTGGCTTCATTTTCAGTGTTCTGCAGCGTTCTCTCTGTTTTCTTTTCTGTTTTTCTCTGTGAACACCTTGCATGGTAATCTTTACAGCTATAATCAGGATCAAGATTAACTCATTTGTGTAATCCTAAGCCAATGTAATCCTTTCTTCAGTTCAGTTCAGTTCAGTCGCTCAGTTGTGTCTGACTCTTTGTGACCCCATGAATCGCAGCACACCAGGCCTCCCTGTCCATCACCAACTCCCGGAGTTCACTCAGACTCACATCCATCGAGTCGGTGATGCCATCCAGCCATCTCATTCTCTGTCGTCCCCTTCTCCTCCTGCCCCCAATCCCTCCCAGCATCAGAGTCTTTTCTCCAACACCCCAGTTCAAAAGCATGAATTCTTCGGCACGCAGCTTTCTTCACAGTCCAACTTTCATATCCATACATGACCACTGGAAAAACCATAGCCTTGACTAGACGGACCTTTGTTGACAAAGTAATGTCTCTGCATTTCAATATGCTATCTAGGTTGGTCATAACTTTTCTTCCAAGGAGTAAGCGTCTTTTAATTTCATGGCTACAGTCACCAACTGCAGTGATTTTGGAGCCCCCAAAAAATAAAGTCTGACACTGTTTCCACTGTTTACTCATCTATTTCCCAGGAAATGATGGGACCAGATGCCATGATCTTCGTTTTCTGAATGTTGAGCTTTAAGCCAACTTTTTCACTCTCCTCTTTCACTTTCATCAAGAGGCTTTTTAGTTCCTCCTCACTTTCTGCCATAAAGGTGGTGTCATCTGCATATCTGAGGTTATTGATATTTCTCCTGGCAATCTTGATTCCAGCTTGTGCTTCTTCCAGCCCAGCGTTTCTCATGATGTACTCTGCATAGAAGTTAAATAGGCAGGGTGACAATATACAGCCTTGATGTACTCCTTTTCCTGTTTGGAACCAGTCTGTGTATGGAAAGTGCTAAATAGATGTTTGAGTGAAAAAAATGCAGTTAGATTACTTATGTCTATGTATATGTAGCATATAGAAGCCTTCTTTAAGAATCCTGAATAAATATTTGCATACTGTCCAATGAATAATCTTATTTCATTAATTCTAACCTGTGTGTTTATTATGTTGATTTTTCATGTTATCCTCTGTGAAATTGAGGTGTATCTTTAGTTCTTTACCAGAATTGGTGTGAGTCAGGTGTGAAAAATTCTATTGATTCCTTCTTGATAGCAAGTACCAGCATCAGAATGTCTTAAGATTTATAAGGACATAACAGCATAGTTATTTTGGCCAGTTCTGCTACTGTGTTATATGATGATTTAGCACTGTTGTACGGTATAAAAGAGAGCCTAAAATCCCTTAATGTTGGGATTGGAGAGTACAAGTTGAAATGACTTGGATTAGTTTTCTGTGTTGTATAAGAGCGAGTTGCAGGCTTTTGCAGCTCCACAGAAGAGAGGACTGTTAGCTCCTAGAGGGCAGTGGCTTGGTCCTGTGTGTTTCTCGGGCTCCACTGACTGCAGCAGCTTTCCAATATCTATCAGATGACAGAGTGCTCACTTTAGCTCCAGCCGATTCACTTCCAGTGTGAGTCACCCTGCCTGGGAGGACGGCCGGGGCAGAGTCCTCCTCCTCTCGGGGGTCTTGCAGGGAGTCTCACTAAGGGTGCTCTGGGCAGCCCTTTATCTTGGAATCCAGAAGACCAGGGAGCTCGGGTGGGTCTGAATGTGTTGTGACTTTTTCTTTTTCATTTATCAATTAAAAAAGTAACACTTATTCTCTTTATCAACAGGAGTGAAACCTCGGTCTGGTTGGGCTATCGACCCGTTTGGACATTCACCAACAATGGCATATCTTCTAAAACGTGCTGGATTTTCTCACATGCTTATTCAGAGAGTTCATTATGCAGTTAAAAAACACTTTGCATTGCATAAAACACTGGAGTTTTTTTGGAGACAAAATTGGGGTATGTAGGGTTAGATGAAAGTAGAAGATCTTACTTGACCTAGATATTATTTCACAGGGGTTATGACCTCTTGCTGTTATGGGTTTTATTCAACGTGTCTTTCTTGAGAATCAGGTTGCTTAAAGATACACATAATTATTTTTTCAATATAATTGTGTCAGGAGTCTTTTAAGCATTGGTAAAAATATTTATCTATAGAACATGGTAGATTCTTTTAAGCCTAAAGGAAGTAAACAAAATAAGAAATTAGTCTTTTGCAACTAATGCTTTCATTTGATTCTATTTTAAAATGTACCCATTTTACCACAAAGTTGATTGCATTAGAACTGACGTTTGTTTAGTCACTAAGTCATGTCCGACTTTTTTGCGAACCCAGGGACTGTGGCTCTTTGGACTCCTCTGTCTGTGGAATTTTCCAGGCAAGAGTCCTGGTGTGCATTGCCATTTCCTTCTCCGGGGGATCTTCCCGACCCAGGGATGGAACCCGGGGCTCTGCTGCGTCTCCTGCGTAGCCAGCTGACCCTTTACCACTGAGTTCCTGGGGAATCCCCGCCAGTGTTCCTTCCTTCTGCCTCTCCTGTCTCTGTAGCTAGTTGGAATTGCCTTTTAACACCTTCCTCTTGCCCTCCTGGAACCGCTGTCCTGTCTCCTTTGTCACTTGTTTTCACACTCTTCTTGGTACCCCGGGGATCCACGGATGCACGCCTCCAGGGGATCCACGGATGCACGCCTCCAGGGGATCCACGGATGCACGCCTCCAGCTCTGCGCTGGAGGAGGGGTGGCAAGGTTCAGCCCTCCTGAGGGGCCTCTGCCTTTCCCACCCCCAGGGCATTGTCTGCTTACATATTTTTACTTAGTGAGTCCTTATTATGGGACATGCACTGTGTTACATGCTTTATATTCACTCTCTCATTGAACCTTTGTAATTATTGCCAAGTTAGGTTCTATTATTATAGGACCTCTTAAATGGTGAAAAGGTGAGGCCCTTTGCCAAATCTCATACAGGTGATAGGTACAAAGCCTGGATCTAAACCCAGTTCTGTGCTCTTCCGAGGCCTAGGCCCCCTCACCTCTAGCATCTGCTGCCAGCTGTATCAAGTTGTCAGTAAAATGTCATCTGAAAAAGGATTTCATTGTTAAGACTGTTCAGCCATCACTGCAGTACATCATACTTGTTCTTCGGGTAATCTAGACCCTCATTAAGTGTTTCAGCAGCAGCATTTGTAAATTTAGACAGCATCTTTCTCATGGGCACTGTTGTTTTTTCAAAAGGAAACAAATTAACTGTATAACTTATTATCCTGGAAAACTGAACCTGTAGGGCAAACAAGAGCTTCTGGGGGGTTGCATCCTATATAATTTTATCAGATGCTTAGGAGCATATTAATTTTTGTTGAAAAGGGATCATTTATTTGAGGAAGCCCTACTTACATTATTGCTTACATTCAAATTGCTTATAAATATCAGTTGGCATAAAATTAATACTTTTATGCACTTAATACTATGCTAAGAAGAAATATAGAAAACATCGTTGCCTGTAAAATTGTAGTCTTAATTTGATAAAAGACTAACACCACCAAATGCAGCAGGTGAATTGAAATGTGTAAATGTGCTGCTAAACAGTATGGTGGACCTACCTGCTGTCTTTGGACATGTTGCTTGGAAATGATGTTTTGGAATTAAGGTGAGCTTCTTTGTTTGTTCTGGTTGTTAATGAAGCAGTTGTTTTCAAATTTTTTAAATGTATATGGTGCTTGTTTCTTTTTTCTTGTTGTCTGTCTGTATTATAAAAGCAATACATTGCTGAGAATTGGAGATCTGTATGTAGAGAGGAAGAGATATTTACAGGTCAGAATTAAAAAACAAAAAATAGCCATTTTTTAACTCTTATTAAAGCCCTCCAATCTTACTTTGTGGGAGGCATCTTACCTCTCAAGGGCAATGATGCCAGCACATACTGGCATTGAGGTTTCAATTAAAAACAATTCTGTGTCGGGAAGCAGTACTCGTTTTCTGTATCTTTATTGTTTGCTTTGTTTTGATTCTTCTCTTTGGTTTTGAAAATTATTTTTACTTTTTCTCTGCCTCCAAGGAGAACAGTCAGACTGGCCCTTCACTGGTAAGGGGCCCTCTACAAACTCTGCTGCGGAGAAGGCAATGGCACGCCACTCCAATACTCTTGCCTGGAGAATCCCATGGACGGAGGAGCCTGGTGGGCTGCAGTCCATGGGGTTGCTGGGAGTCGGACACGACTGAGTGACTTCACTTTCACTTTTCACTTTCATGCATTGGAGAAGGAAATGGCAACCCACTCCAGTGTCCTTGCCTGGAGAATCCCAGGGACAGGGGAGCCTGGCGGGCTGCCGTCTATGGGGTCGCACAGGGTCGGACATGACTGAAGTCACTTAGCAGCAGCAGCAGCACAAACTCTGCTGAGTGCGCTTATTTCTTGTCACTGAAGACGAGTATTTCCCCAGTATTTTCACAGGCCCTTCCCTCTCCGTCTCTTATTCTCCCAGTCCCCTGTTCTGCTGCCTTCGTGTCTTCTTCACACCTGGCCTCCGCAGCTAATGGTCCCTCTCAGAGTCCCTGCTCCCCAAGGCAGGCGCAGATGTGGCAGGCGCTGGCAGCCAGGGGTGGCCGTAACTTTGGATGAGCTGGCTGTAACTTCTGCTCATTTATATCCTTCCAGGTCAGCAGATGCTGCTTTAGGATGGGGCCTTTCTGTTTCAGTTAAGTTTGGACAGAAGATGCAGGCAGACACTGAGATACAAGTGTCGTCCTTCTGGCTGGTGGCCGTTGAATGCTGCTGGGGTGTGTGTATTAGTAGTTAGAGGGGTTGTTGCTTTAGGATGGAGCTTGCACTGTGTATGTGTAAAGCGGTGGCGTTTTGAAAGTTTGGGGATGAAATCTGTAAATTTACACAGGTCTCTCTGTTGCTGTTTGTTGTAGATCTGGGATCTGTCACAGACATTTTTTGCCATATGATGCCCTTCTACAGCTACGATATCCCCCACACTTGTGGGCCTGATCCTAAAATATGCTGCCAGTTTGATTTTAAACGGCTTCCTGGAGGCAGATACGGTTGTCCCTGGGGAGTCCCCCCAGAAACAATATATCCTGGAAATCTCCAGAACAGGTATGAAAATATGCATTTTATAAGTCAGCATCTTGAACAAGTAAGTATTAATGGCTTGTTGCTGAAGAGTTATATAAATGGTCTTTGGTAGCCAATATTATCCTTACTCAAAGCATTCATTCAAACGAGATTTAAAGCAACTGAAAAATGCCAAAGCCTTGTCTGTCTGCCTTCTGTGTTACAACTTAATGGAAAGTGAACAACAGTAGATCAATGTACGGTGGATAACCTGTTATACACTGTTACTATGCTCTCCTTTGCCTTTATTATAAAAGCCTCCTACTGTGTTTGATTGATTTCATATACTTTTGTTGATAATAAAACTTATGGTCTCTATGGTATAAATTGGTAAGAGAAGCAACCCAATTGCAAAAACATGTTTATTGAAATGGATCACATAAAGAGCATAATTATCTGTTCCCTTAATAACAATCAGTAATAGTGAACACTGCCCAGCTCTGATGAATACATGTCTTTGCATCTTTCTGAAGTTTTTGACTTACCGAAAACTTTAATTAGGAATATTTATTCTGAAGAATTGTTAACTAAAAATCAGGAAATGAATTACTTGTTTTTTCTTAGAAGAAAACTGTCCTAAAGATGGAAGCATCTCATTAAATCAAGCTACCTATACTTCTAATTCTGGTGCTTTTAAAAGTTTAATTTCTTCACTGTAAAATTAATGGTATGTAATACACTAAAATAAAACACTGTGTTGTAATATAAGACACTCAACTCTGCTAGAAAAATAATATAGCCTTTTAAATAAAGTAAGATGGTTGCTCTGTGCTCAATAAAATCTATTTTTAAAAAAGTGTGTGTGAGGATGAAGGTATGATTTGGGTCTCCTTGCACTGATTGAGCCCTTGTGGCGATAAAGGAGATATTGCAGTGTGAGCCTCTCACTGTGGCAGACATAAGAGTATCTCAGCAAGGTCGTCTTCTTAAAGTTGTGGATCCTTTATGTATATCAAAATCTGGCTTCACTTCAAAAGAAGTGTCCCAAGATTTGGGATCTGTTTGGTTTCTTTTTTTGGTTCTTGGAGCAGTGAAGAACCTGAACAGCCTGCTAGGGCCAGGCTGCTTCGACATAAGCGGGTAATTCAGTACAGTTGTCGCAGAGGTGCAGCGGGAAGGTGGTGGTGGCTTGGTCAGGGTCGGGGGATCCTTGCCTGCCTTCTTGGGAGAACACTTAGCTGTTTGCCGCTAAGTGGGGTTTGCACGCCTCCTCTTACTCCAGTGGTCAGGGGCTCCGGGAGACTTCTTGCAGGCTAGCTCAGGGAATCCCCGAGCACCCACAGATGGTGCGAGGCCCCTCTTTTTCTTTCTCGGGTGCTGCTGAGAGTGCCTGAGAGCCATTCTGCGCAATCCTGTTGATGGTCCTGGAACCCTTCAAAGACTACCGGCCCCCCTCCCCAACCCCCCTCAGAACGCACCTTGTGTTCAGTCAGTTCCAGTGATTCTGAAAGGGGCTTCCAGGCACCAGGGACATACAGATGAATGAATCTGTATAATGCTTACATAGATTTTTGTTGTTGTTTAGCTTATAAGTCTTGAAGTCTTGGTTCTGCTGGTTATTTCCCATGCAGATGTCACCTTCCTTGTGATGTTCAGAGATCAAGCATGGGCATTCCAGTTTAATGGCACTGGGTTTTTTAACACCCTAAAGAAAATGATTTTTAACTATCATGTACAGGTGATACATTCAGTATGCTTAGTTTATCAGGTTTCTCTACTTTGAAGACAAAGAAACTCCATTCTTTATCAAGTTTGGTTTAGATCTAGTACCATATAATGTGGGCTTCTCTGGTGGCTCACATGGTAAAGAATCTGCCTGCAATGCAGGAGACTGGAGTTCAATCCTTAGGTCAGGAAGATCCCATGGAGAGGGGAATGGCTAACTACTCCAGTGTTCTTGCCTGGAGAATTCCATGGACAGAGGAACCTGGTGGGCTACAGTCCATGGGGTCACAGAGAGTTGGACACGGCTGGGCAGCCGATACTCACTCACCGTGTATTTTACATATGGTAATGGTTTACATGTCAGGTGATGTGACGTCTGTTCCAGTCAAGTTGCCCTTTCCTCCCTGGTAGGATAAGTGCAGAGTGATTGCAGCCGCACGCCTGTGCCTGTGATGTGGCCGAGGCACCTGTCACAGGTTGCCATGTGTAGCGAGTGTCCACTCCCTACCAGCTTGGCAGTGTGGCCCCTTGGCTTTCCCAGCACTGACACTTCCTGAGCAACAGCCTGGGAGTCGGGATGGGTGCTGTGTAGAAAAGGCACTTCATCAAGTCTGTGCTTGCTTTCCTCTTCCGTGTTTCACACATATACATGCAGAGCGTGGTGTATCTAGTAGTGAGCCTTGGGATGCGTTTTTGTGCTGATTGCCTGAAGGATCTAGCTGGATGCTCATTTATACTTTATCTTATGTCTGTGATTCATGTACGTATTTTTCCTCTTGTTTCCTTAGGTCTTAGACATCTTCCTGTGTGATTAATCTCATTGTATGTGTGCTTTATAATTATAAGTAATAATTTAAAATTGTTTTTTGGGAAATATGGAATATTAGTAAATTACTAGTAAAAATTAAGTTCTATATTGAATGGTAATCTCAGGAAACTAGGTATTATATGTTAAGTAAGAATATTATGGTTATATTTTACTCATCAAGTTATTAAATTTTTGCTAATTTAATATTTGCAGAACAATTTCAGAGACCATCAATATAAAAAGAGCATATGAGATTCTAAATTTAGTTCAGTGTTTTTTCATGGTTTCTGTAAAATGCCTCCTTCCATCGTTGATGTTCTTTGAGATTTCTTCATAAATTTTTATATCGTGAATTAGAATCTACTTCTGGATAATCCTTGAAGTGAAAATTGGAATACTGAATAAAAAACCGTATTTGTCATCTATCACTGTTTTTAAGCTTTGGCACTAGACACATGGAGAACTCCTCAGGGTTCATCTGCTTGTTTAATTTCACTTTCAGAAGCTCTTCCTCTTACTTTGTGTTCCCAGGCTTTCTCACACGGGGCCCCCATTCAGCGTTTCCCAAAAGGTTTTCTAGACAGTGTAAGTAAATGAAATACAGAAGCCTATCAGCGCGTTGTATTTAGCTGTCCTTTTGAGTCATGGGTTAGGGCCCAGAGAGAGAGAAACCAGAATAGCTCATGCAGTTCCTTAGCTGTATCTGTTGATCAGTATGAAGGACACTGTGACAGACACTCAGATTATTGATGGAAGAAGTTGACTGAGTTGGTTTTCTTCCTTTAGAAAAGGAAATACGGTTCTATAATTGGCTTCATTCAAAATAATTTTATGTTTAATTAGGCAATTTTATTTTTTTTAATTAGGCAATTTTAGATTAAGTTAGAGAAAGGGATATTAAGTCAAAGCAAGTCAGAGTTCATGTAGATGAGAAATCTATCTTCTTGGACTGAATTATTTTATGGCACAGGCTATCTGGCAGTCAGTGTCTGTGGCTGACCTTTGGGAGGGCACTGATGCCCTCAGGAATTTATGCCAAAGCTGTCATAAGCCTTTATTTCTCTAAGGATATTCCATGGAAAAGCTATGGGGTTTTCCCTCTGATAAGAATTTATCAATATTTTAGAGGGATAGGAAAAATTAGTGCAGTAGTTAGAATAATCTGTCTCGTAAATCGTGCTAAGCGAGAACACAGGCAGAATGCATG
This sequence comes from Bison bison bison, assembly GCF_000754665.1. Lineage (NCBI taxonomy): Eukaryota > Metazoa > Chordata > Mammalia > Artiodactyla > Bovidae > Bison > Bison bison. The sequence continues at coordinate 1,197,458 of NW_011494761.1, read as the reverse complement.
ATGCTGTTTCACTGCAGCGCGCTTCGTGCGATGGCTCCGCTGTGCTAGTGGTGCTCCCGCTGTGCTAGTGGTGCTCCTTCTCCTTCTGCAGGGCCGAGATGCTCCTGGACCAGTACCGAAAGAAGTCAGAGCTCTTCCGAACCACGGTGGTCCTGGCCCCGCTGGGAGACGATTTCCGCTACACCGAACGCACCGAATGGGATCACCAGTTCAAGAATTACCAGCTGCTTTTTGATTATATGAACTCTCATTCTCAGTATAATGTTAAGGTAATGAGAAATGCTTTATCATGATGCCATATTGGAAGGTGAACCTTCATTATTAAAGGAGGCTGAAACACAACAGCCTTAGTTCCTTCGTCCCACATCCTAGTATTTCTTAGAATATGTAGTTCTTCTGTAAAAGTGTGATTCATGAAGGGGTAAATTATCTTACATTACCGTTCCATTTCTAGAGTTATCCCTTTCTTACCACTCATTGAGGATTAAAGAGGCATTGCTTTGTGTGGTTGAAAACACGTACCTACTAAGTTGTGATGTTCGTTTTCCAGTGATGTCCTGTTTTCCTACTAGCACTGAAAGTTTGCTGTTTCTCTCAATCGCTTCCTGTGATTTAGCAGTGTGACTGGCAGATGCAGACGCATATGTCAAGAATTTTGCAAACAAATGTCTTGTGTCAGAGACTACACTTGCATTTTTCTTAGATGAGAAGTCTTCTAAAATTAATCATTCGTCTGTCATTCTTTCTCTTTTTCTCCCCCTCTGGAAAATTTAAAGTGCACCCTGAAGTTTTGAGAGTAGCGTAAATTGCTCCCTGCTCCCCAGCACCCGTGGCTCAGCTACAGCAGCGCCAGCTCAGGGTCACCCTTGTTCCTGCTGTGCTCCGCTGTCGTCTCACCCCTCTAGGATTTTGGAGCAAATCTCAGAGGGCATGTATTTTTGTCTACAACCATTTCATTATGTATCTAAATGATAAGGACACTGTGGAAAAATATGATCGTAATACCATTATCCCATCTGAAAGATTAACAGTAATGTCAGATACCCAGACACATTCCAATTTACTCAGCTCATCAAAGCGTTTTACAGATGGGTTGCATGAGTGAGGACTTGAGCACGAGTCGTGTGGACCCTGTGTGAGAGGCTGCTCACCCCGCACTGTACTGTGTGCACATCCAGAGCTGTTAGACGTGCCACACTGAGAATACAGTAGAGAGGAAGTGGGCTTACCTGTGGGAAGTAAATTCAAGCTTATTAAGGAAAAGCACATAATACTGAATAGATGAATAAGCTTCAATAAAACATCACGGTGATTCGAGATACTTAAAACCGAATTTCAGCCATGTCATAAACCTTGAGTATGGACCTGTGTGTAGGTCTTCTCTGTGCTTCCCTCCAAGAGGAAGTGCACACAGGGACCGTTGATCGGAGGGGCGCGTGCATACGTCTCAAAAGACACCTTCCTGGGGAATGGTTCTGAGGTCTGCAGAAGGAGCCACTGCATGACTCTGAAGAATTTAATCCTGTCTTTAATATTTTACCCGTTTCCTCCTTTGCCCACTAGAAAAATCTTTAAAGTAATTGGAAAGTTAATGTATCATGTACATAGGAGTGCATAGGCCATTAAGTACACAGAGAATATTTTCAATTTTTAAAACACCCGTGTAATATTAAAAAGGATATATATATATGTATAACTGAGTCACTTTGCTGTATAGCAGAGATTGGCATAACATTGTAAACCAAATATACTTTGTTTGAAAGAAGAAAAAATCACCATGTATCCCCTATCCAATATGTAGAACATTTCTAGCCTTCCAAGTCTTTACCAGTTCCTACAAGAGTAACCATTGCTTTCATTTGTATTTTTTAATTGGAGGATAGTTGCTTCACAGTTTTATGCTGGTTTCTGCCGTCCATCAACATGAGTTAGCCGTGGGTGTGTGTCTGTCCCCTCTTGCTGAACCCCACTCCCACCTCCTGCCCCACTCCGCTCTTCTGGGTTGTATCTTTGTGATTGGTGTTGCCTGTTTTTGAATTTTATGAGAAGGGACTCTTAAATATGTGTTATTTTGTGTCTCAATTTTTTTTTTTTGGCTGCACATTATATTTTTGAAATTCATCTACTGTTATGGGTTACATGTGGCATGTATCATGTGATATTGATGAGCATACCACCATTTATCCATTCTGTTGTTGGTGGACACTTGGATTGTTTTCAGCTTTGGTTAATGACAGGTAACACTGCATTGACTGTTTTGTGCAGTGTGTGTGTATGAGTTTATGGGGTATAAAATGGAGTGGAGTTTGGGGTTATTGGGTATGCACATGTTCAACTTCAGTAGATATTGTCAAATGAAATTCCAAAGTAGACCCACTGGATGTCACATCCTCTGACAGTTTCAGTGGTTCCTCTTCCTTACTCAGGCTCATCTTATCAGAGCTTTTTTCTCCTTTTATGATGGATGTGATGGTTTTATTTTGTATTTCCAGTAGTTAATGAGGCTGACTCTCTTCTCATAAGTTTATTGCCATTTGGGTATCCTCTTTTGAGCAGTGCTAAGTCTTTTGATGATTATTTTATTAGTTTGGGTCGTCTGTCTTTTTCCTAACCATTTATATTTCTCTTATGTATTTTGGATTGAGTCTTTTTTCAGATTAAAGTTATGCAAATGTTATCTCCCACTATGTAGCCTCTGTTTTCTCTCTCAATGCTATCTTTTGAGGAACAGAAATTCTTAATTTTAATGGAATCTTATGGTTAGTGCATGTTATGTTTTGCTTAAAAACTTTTGTTTACCCATGGTCGTGAAAATCTATTCTTTATGAAGCTGTACTCTAGAAGTGCTGTTGTTCTACCTTCAACATGTAGGTCTGTCTACAGTATGTCGGAAATCAGTCAGTTCAGTTCAGTCACTCAGTCGTGTCCGACTCTGCGACCCCATGAACCGCAGCATGCCAGGCCTCCCTGTCCATCACCAACTCTCGGAGCTTACTCAAACTGTCCACCCAGTCAGTGATGCCATCCAACCATCTCATCCTCTGTCGTCCCCTTCTCTTCCTGCCCTCAATCTTTTCCAGCATCGGGGTCTTTTCAAATGAGTCAGCTCTTCACATGAGATGGCCAAAGTATTAAGAGTTTTAGCCTCAACATCAGTCCATTCAGTGAATATTCAGGGCTGATTTCCTTTAGGATGGACTGGTTGGATCTCCTTGCAGTCCAAGGGACTCTCAAGTGTCTTCTCCAACATCACAGTTCAAAAGCATCAATTCTTTGGCGCTCAGCTTTCTTTATAGTCCACCTCTCACATTTCATACATGAGCACTGGAAAAACCATAGCCTTGACTAGATGGACCTTTGTTGGGAAAGTAATGTCTCTGCTTTTTAATAATGTTTGGAATAGATTGTTGTATATTGTCTGAGGGGAGGGATCAAGATCCATTTTGCCCGTGTGAGTGTCAAGCACCATTTATTGAAAAGACCATAGTTTGCCCATTTCTATGCAGTGTCATCTCTATTATTAATCATGAGTGGAGATGGATTTATGTGTGGGTCTGTGTCTAGACTTTCTACTCACTTTTGTCTGTTTAACTAGTTTCATACTTTGAGCTTCATAGTAGATCTTACTATCTGATAGTGAGTCTTCTAGTTCTGTTCTTCTCTTCAGCACTCTGCCTTCTTTATGGTCCAACCCTCACTTCCGTACATTGACTACTGGAAAAACTGTAGCTTTGACTATATGGACCTTGGTCAGCAGAGTATTACCTCTGCTTTTTAATATGCTGTCTAGGTTTGTAATAGCTTTTCTTCCAAGGAGCAAGCGTCTTTTAGTTTCATGGCTGCAGTCACTGTCTGCCGTGACTTTGGAACCCAAGAAAATGAAGTCTTTTACTCTTTCCATTTTTTCCCCTTCTGTTTGCCTTGAAGATGGGACGGGATGCCATGACCTTCATTTTTTGAATGTTGAGTTTTAAGGCAGCTTTTTCACTCTCCTCTTTCACCTTCATCAAGAGGCTCTTTAGTTGATCTTCACTTTCTGCTGTAAGGGTGGTGTCATCTGCATATCTGAGGTTATTGATTTCCTTTATTTCAAGAATTTTTGTCCTTCAAATCCTGGCTGCTTTGAGGGCCCTTAGATATCTTCAAACATTTTTTTCTGTGTATTAAAACTTGTTTGTCTAGTTGTATCTGTTCTCTGTGAGATGTTTAAAGTTGCTTAATCAAGCTGAAAGTGTTAAGCTTATTTTCTTCTAATGAAGGACAAACAAAAATAAGCAATTGGATTTAGGTGACTGAGAAACTGACGTTGGACTAGCCCAGTCAGCCAGTTTGCCATTGATCACGACTTATTTAGCAATCTATGTAACCTTTCCTTTTATGTCATCCTGGTAGAGGAGTTTAATGTTACATTTAAGATTAAGGTTATGTTTAAGATTATTTGTTGCTTTTTAGTGTAAAACATTTAAATATTTTTGTTCAGTTATTTTTTGGTATCCCACATACTTTATTTGAGCTACCAAGAGACTATAGAAAAATTTACTTTAAATTATTTTTTTTTTTTGAAACTACTCTAGCATTGCAAGAGGATTATATTTCAGTCCTTTAAGTTTGTAAGAAAGCTCATCAGGTCACTTACATCAACTTTGCTCTGGGATTTTGCCAAGAAGAAAATATTTTCATTCTGGGTAGTACCAAAAATTAACTGAAATATTTTTGAAAGGGTGTACTCTCTTTTTGATATTAACTTTCTAGCATGTCACAGATCCCTAAAATTTGAAACTGAAAGTGATTTTTGTTATCTAATAGTAATCCCTTATTACACAGATGAGGAAGTGAAAGTAAAAGTGCCTCAGTTGTGTTTGACTCTTTGTGACCCCATGGACTATACAATTCACAGAATTCTCCAGGCCAGAATCTGGAGTGGGTAGCCTTTCCCTTCACCAGGGGATCTTCCCAACCCAGGGATTGAACCAAGGTCCTGCATTGCAGGCGGATTCTTTACCACCTGAGCTATCAGGGAAGCCCCATATGGATGAGGAAAGTGAGACTCAAAAATACCTATATCAATGACTGTTTTGCCACTGTTACTACGTATCCTTCTCTGATCTCATCTGTACCTATTGGGTCTGTAGTTAATGCTGTGTCCTGGTATTTGTGACCCTCATTTCTTATATGTCCACACATAATCTACTTCCTAGTAAGTGTATTCTACTTCCTAGTAATGAGATTGGGGAGTAATACTTAATATTAAATAAACTAAAGTATATTGAGAGATTGATTTGCTATTAACTCTCTAAAGTGCTTTACTTTTTAATTTGTTTATAATTTTATTGAAATATGATTGATATATATCACTGTTTATGTTTAAGGTGTATATTAATAGCATAATGTTTTGACTTACCTATACTGTGGAATGATTACCACAATAACTTTAGTTGGCAGCCATCATCTTGTATCAGATCAGATCAGATCAGTCTCTCAGTCGTGTCCGACTCTTTGCGACCCCCATGAATCGCAGCACGCCAGGCCTCCCTGTCCATCACCAACTCCCTGAGTTCACTGAGACTCACGTCCATCGAGGCAGTGATGCCATCCAGCCATCTCGTCCTCTGTCGTCCCCTTCTCCTCCTGCCCACAATCCCTCCCAGCATCAGTGTCTTTTCCAATAAGTCAGCTCTTTGCATGAGGTGGCCAAAGTACTGGAGTTTCAGCTTCAGCATCATTCCTTCCAAAGAAATCCCAGGGCTGATCTCCTTCAGAATGGACTGGTTGGATCTCCTTGCAGTCCAAGGGACTCTCAAGAGTCTTCTCTAACACCACAGTTCAAAAGCATCAATTCTACGGCGCTCAGGCTTCTTCACAGTCCAAATCTCACATCCATACATGACCACAGGAAAAACCATAGCCTTGACTAGATGAACCTTTGTTGGCAAAGTAACGTCTCTGCTTTTGAATATGCTATCTAGGTTGGTCATAACTTTCCTTCCAAGGAGTAAGCGTCTTTTAATTTCATGGCTGCAGTCACCATCTGTAGTGATTTTGGAGCCCGGAAAAATAAAGTCTGACACTGTTTCCACTGTTTCCCCATCTATTTCCCATGAAGTGGTGGGACCAGATGCCATGATCTTCGTTTTCTGAATGTTGAGCTTTAAGCCAACTTTTTCACTCTCCTCTTTCACTTTCATCAAGAGGCTTTTTAGTTCCTCTTCACTTTCTGCCATAAGGGTGGTGTCATCTGTGTATCTGAGGTTATTGATATTTCTCCCGGCAATCTTGATTCCAGCTTGTGTTTCTTCCAGTCCAGCGTTTCTCATGATGTACTCTGCATTTAAGTTAAATAAACAGGGTGACAGTATACAGCCTTGACGAACTCCTTTTCCTATTTGGAACCATTCTGTTGTTCCATGTCCAGTTCTAACTGTTGCTTCCTGACATGCATACAAATTTCTCAAGAGGCAGATCAGGTGGTCTGGTATTCCCATCTCTTTCAGAATTTTCCACAGTTTATTGTGATTCACAGAGTCAAGGGCTTTGGCATAGTCAATGAAGCAGAAATAGATGTTTTTCTGGAATTCTCTTGCTTTTTCCATGATCCAGCAGATGTTGGCAATTTGATCGCTGGTTCCTCTGCCTTTTCTAAAACCAGCTTGAACATCAGGAAGTTCACGGTTCACATATTGCTGAAGCCTGGCTTGGAGAATTTTGAGCATTACTTTACTAGCGTGTGAGATGAGTGCAATTGTGCGGTAGTTTGAGCAT
>NW_011494761.1:1189263-1190599 GCF_000754665.1 Bison bison bison | reverse complement strand
TTTGAGCATTCTTTGGCATTGCCTTTCTTTGGGATTGGAATGAAAACTGACCTTTTCCAGTCCTGTGGCCACTGCTGCGTTTTCCAGATTTGCTGGCATATTGAGTGCAGCACTTTCCCAGCATCATCTTTCAGGATTTGGAATAGCTCAACTGGAATTCCATCACCTCCTCTAGCTTTGTTCGTAGTGATGCTTTCTAAGGCCCACTTGACTTCACATTCCAGGATGTCTGGCTCTAGATGAGTGATCACACCATCGTGATTATCTGGGTCATGAAGATCTTTTTTGTACAGTTCTTCTGTGTATTCTTGCCATCTCTTCTTAATATCTTCTGCTTCTGTCAGGTCTATACCATTTCTGTCCTTTATCAAGCTCATCTTTGCATGAAATATTCCTTTGCTATCTCTGATTTTCTTGAAGAGATCCCTAGTCTTTCCCATTCTGTTGTTTTCCTCTATTTCTTTGCACTGATCGCTGAAGAAGGCTTTCTTCTCTCTTCTTGGTATTCTTTGGAACTCTGCATTCAGATGTTTGTATCTTTCCTTTTCTCCTTTGCCTTTAGCTTCTCTTCTTTTCACAGCTATTTGTAAGGCCTCCCCAGACAGCCATTTTGCTTTTTTGCATTTCTTTTCTTGTATAGATACAATTAAATAAAAAGAAAAAATTTTTCCTTGCAATGAGAACTGTTAGGATCTGCTCTCTTCACAGCGTTCATGCATTTCGTTCAGCAGCGTTAACTGCAGATGTCATGCTGTGTGTATTACAGTCCTGGCACTTACTTCTCTTAGAACTGGAGTTTGTACCTTTCGGCCACCTTTGGCCAGCTTCCTTCCCTGCCCCTACCTCTACTCTCTTTTTCTGAGCTGTTCATTTTTTGTTACATTTCACATGTAAGTGAGGTCATACAGTATTTTTCCTTCTCTTTATCTACTTGGCATAATGTCCTCTAGTACAGTGCTTTGCTTTAACAGTTATTTAATTCTCTGAGCATTTTCTGGTAAGCGCATAATTATTCCTATTATGTTTTAGGAGACAGGCACAAATAGATTCGCTTGCCCAAGAAAAACTGTATTTGGTGAAGCCAAGATTAGAGTAGATAATGTAGTTTAAAACTGCTTTTTTTAATGGTACTGGTGAACATATTACAGGGGAGAAGTAGAGAGAAAGACGTGGAGAATGGGCTTGTGGATGCAGTGCAGGAAGGAGAGGGTGGGGCAGCTTGAGAGGAGCATTGGCATGAATGCATCGCCACGTGCAAAGTAGACAGCTACTGGGAAGCCGCTGTCCACAGGGAGCCCAGCCAGCTCTGTGATGCGCCGGGGGTGGAGGGGGGACG
>NW_011494761.1:1186178-1189163 GCF_000754665.1 Bison bison bison | reverse complement strand
GGGGGGGGGCGTGTGTGTGCCCACAGGGTTCTACCTCACTGTGCCGCAGAAGCCAGCATAACATGGAAGACGGCTATCCTCCAAGTAAAATGAATGTAAAAAGCTAACTTTGAAAAAGCTGCTTTTCTTTAACGCAAGCATAAGGAATGGAATAATCATCCATTTTGCTGTTACAAAATTCACTATATCACAGATTATGAAAACTTACGTTTGTCTTACTAATATCACTGTGGTGTTTCCAGTTGATATTTTGCCTTTGCAGTGGTGGAGTAACAGCCAAAGCTTATACCTCTATTTGCCAGTCGTATCTCTAAGCATTTTACTTAGAATCCATCAGCTGTACCATGGAGACGTGCAGAAACACTATATAATATGCTCAAAACTAAGTGTTAGATAAGTGGCGGAGAGAGCGTTCAAACCCACGTCGTCGGGATACAGCTTCTGTGCTGCTCTTAGTAACTGCTGGAGGGCCACTAACTGGTTTTCACTACTTTAATTATTTTTCTGCCACACTGAATGAAAATGGCTCTCAGTATCTGGGTGTGTATCTATGTACTGCGTTGGCCAGAAAGGTCTCTTGGGTTTCATTACATCTTATGGAAAAACAAATTAACTCATTGACCATGTATATATGTGTGTGTGTGCATAAGATCAGAAACCAAAAAATTAGCGTCTTTTTAAAAAGAACACATTCCTGTTTAATTGTCTATTTACTTCTAGCAACACCACCTTTCAATATATGTTTATTAGATCTTGTATAATATTTCTTTTTTCCTCTGATTTATAGACTAGTTTGAGATCATAAAAATGGATTTATGTACCGGTAATTTGAGTCATTAGTCAGAAAAACTTTTTCATTTGAGCAGTCAACCTTGCAATTCTCATCCCCTTTTCTGTTTTACTTCTATTGCTCACTGTTACCTACTGGTAGAGAAAGTCCTTTTTTTTTTTTTAAATGACCTGGTGTTCTTAAAGTCTCTCCTTTCTCCTTTGTAAGAATACAGACCGGGTAGAGTGGAGGCCAGAGGAGAATATGTGGATATGATATGTGGAAATACTTAATAGCTAACAAAGCTGTTCTTCCAGACTGCTGTAACATGTACTTAAAATACACACCTTTTATTTTTGCTGTTTCCCCTACTTGCCATTCATCTCTGGATTATGCCGTAGCCTAGTCCTTGCAGACTTGGAGATTCTAGAAATGTATAAGGAGTTTTCAGATCCACACATTTGTAGCTCTGATTAACTCTTCTAACTGCTTACATGTGCAAGTTTTCTCTTAGTTTTTTGGGACTTGATGCAAGTAAAAGACAATCACTGAGTGCTTTTCCCCCTGCATTTAAGTAAATCTGAGCTATATATTTATCCTAATTTGGAAGCATGCCTTAAATATTTATTAGGAACTTTTCCGTTCAGCACTAAAAGTAATTTTAAGGTACAGATGAATGTGTGAATAAATGAAATGTAACTTTTTTTTTTTTTTTCCCCACTAGATACAGTTTGGGACTTTATCAGATTATTTTGACGCACTAGAAAAAGAAGCTTCAGCCAGTAGTAGGAACAGCCAATCAATATTCCCTGTTGTAAGTGGAGATTTTTTCACTTATGCTGACCGAGATGATCATTACTGGAGTGGCTATTTTACATCCAGGCCCTTTTACAAACGAATGGATAGGATATTGGAATCCCATTTAAGGTACATCTACCTTTAGAGAGCTGCGTTCATTGCTTCGCTTCTCTTGTGTTACCATTGCCCGTCTGCAGAGCTGTGCGTGGTGTACAGCATCTATGTTGTGTGTGTTAGGGTGTGTTTGATGTAATTGTGAAATTTTAATGCAGTCAGAGCTATATCTTTGGAAGTAATCAGATTTTTACAAGGGTTTTGCTCTTGAAGGAAAAACAGTTTCTGTAATGGCTTTTCTGGGAGTTGTACTCCACATTCTCTATTTTTCTGACTGGCCCCCTGTGTTACCTGCGCACTGTAGCAGCATTCAGCGGCATCACTGAGTGCCTGCAGGCCGGGAGCCTGGTCAGCCGGGTTACAGAGGCGGGCCCAGGGCTCAGAAGGAGCAGACAGGCCCTCAGCCGCCGGGGGCAGGCCTCAAAGACTGTCCTCTGAGACAGCTGTGTTCATAATTGGGAGGACTGGGGACTCCATCACAGCTCTTATTTTAAAACACATTTCTATAGATACGGTTTTCTGCTTAAAGAAGAAAATTTAAGAGATGGGAACTGATGGAGGCAAAATGATTGGTTGAAAAAATGATTGGTTGAAAAAATAAACTGATATGGAGAAGACAGAAAAAGTCAATAGAAAAACCATACAAGCACTCTCCACACCTGCATTGCCCAGTCCCTTCGATGACTAGCCAGTAGGCCTTTCTGTAGTGAGAGGTGCTCAGCTCTCTGCTGTATGCGCAGCATGGGGCCACCAGCCATGTGTGACCAGGCCACTTGGAATGTGGCCAGCGTGACTGTGGAGCTGAAGTCTCAGTCTTATTTAAGTTTAATGTACATGGCCACATGTGGCCACATGTCACAGTGGAGAGCGCTGCTCTAAACAGCTGAGTCTCACTGTTTTCAGACGCTCAGAAACCTTCCCAAGGCGGTCCTGTGGCTTTTTCTATATGTGTGGCCCAGGAGAGGAACCTTCATGATGAATTCATTGTCCATTCAGTTCAAAATAGGAAATCATGATGAGTAATTTTCATGATGAATCTTGGTATTATAGATAATAAATTATATGAAACCTACCCTCTTCTATGTATTAGTGGATATTAAGTATATATTGGACAGTATTTTTCTAAAAATCATTAATTTCTTTAAGTGTTGTACTTTGGCATAGTGGTATGTGTGTTTATTATTTTTGCCGTTTCTGTGATACTGTTTCCACAAAGTAACAGTAACTTGTTAAAAAACCCTAACCTTTGACTGTTTGAGGGGATAGTCATTAATGTGCCAAATGCATGTATAATATATAATATA
>NW_011494761.1:1151036-1186078 GCF_000754665.1 Bison bison bison | reverse complement strand
GTATATTATTATATTTATAACAAAAAAATATTTGTATATTATAGATATTTCTGCATCATTAACCAATAGAATATTGGTTATCTGTTACGTTATTCTAAACTATCTATGATAAGAACAGAGCAAGTACTAAATAATGTAGAAATTCTTTGGGGCCACTGCATAATTTTTTTAAGTGTCAAGTATTTTTTGGTGGCAAAAAGTTATGAGTATTAGTTCAGTCTTATTTTATTGAACTTATTTAAGGTGCTACTTGAATATATTACTACTGGTAATGTATTTTGAAAATTCTCCTGCGTTAAAATAAAACAATAAGCCATACAGTAATTTGAATTTCAAAATATAATTAATTTATTTGAAACTAAGTTTATTGTGTGAAAAATTATATTTGATCCTCAACTTATTTGTAAAAATAAGTGTATAAATTACAAAAGTACAAAAAAGAAAATATTCTTCAAATCCACTTGTTTAATATTTTGGAATATTTATACGTATATGTGCTCTTCAGTGCGTTTGCTCTGGATATGTCTGCCTACATACTTATAGTCTTCTTAATTCCAGGAGAGGGAGTCTCATGCCGTCAAGAAGGCTTGTAATTTTAAGAAGTGGATATTAAATTTTTATCTGTTTTTAAAAAGTAGAGATTATTTAGTGTCTTCAAAAATTCAAAGGAATTCTTTTTTAAAAAGAGCAGTTTAAATCTCTTCTTTTTTCCTGATATCTTGCTACATTTTCATGCTGCCTTGATTTTTCTCTCCATCATCCTAACGTTTGTCATAAAGATCCTTCTTATATTTTTCACTCCATCAAGCTGTGTCTCTTTTTAAAGAACCTTTCAGAAACCTATCCTGAACCATATCCTTGGATGGAAAAATTTAAAGGTGAAAGTTATAAACTCTCATATTCTTGCTCAAAACTATTCTTAAGCTAAAGTATTTTTATTCTTTTTAAAATAAGTGAGGAATGCCAGTGTATGATTTATCACCCTTCAGGTTATATTGCTAAATTCTCTGTAGCTGGCCTGTGTTGTCATTCACCTGTTAGACTGACTCCTGTCCCTGAGCTGTCAGGCCGCCTTCCATTTCCTCTCCTTTGCTGTTAGTCTAATGCTCATGGGGCCACGCATTTCCCCACCGTCTCCTCCACTGTACGTGTGAGAGTCAGTGGCCTTCTGGTGAAGTTCACGGTGTATGTCTGCACTGTGGAGAAGGAAGGACAGACACACTTACCTAGTTCCTGCTGCTTTCATACGTTACACGGAAATGGACGTGTCTTGCGGCCAACAGATACTCACTTCTTCCCCTTGTATCACTGAGACATGGTGTTCTTTGATGCTTAAGAATTTAGATGTATTAGGTGTATACCTTGGTGGTTTTATAGAAATGTTTATTATCAATATTTGTCTTATAAATTGATCATACTGAAATCATGGATTTCTTTTTAAGTTTGAGAATGTATCATTGATACCTCTTTTAGGTAGTAAATTAAAATGTTTGTTTTGAAATAAAAATTAATGACTGTTTTATGCAATTAGGGCTGCTGAAATTCTTTACTATTTCGCCATGAAACAAGCTAAGCAGTACAAGATAAGTAAATTTCTTTCATCATCCCATTATGTGATGCTGACAGAAGCAAGACGAAATTTGGGACTATTTCAACATCATGATGCTATCACAGGAACTGCAAAAGATTGGGTGGTTGTGGATTATGGTACCAGGTAATGTAATTACTGAAAAGTGAACTTAAAATCTTTTAAAATTTGGGGTCATAAGCGTTTATCTTTTGATGAATTTTTTTAATTGTAATACTGAATTTTTATTGAAGGAAAGCACACTAAATCAAACCAATTTCAAAGATACATATGTCATGCCAAGAAACATTTTCAGTTATGCTGACAACCCAAAATGCTTATCTTTGATGAAGATTTTAATAATCACATCTCTTATAAGTGTTGCTATAGAAAAACCATCAGTATTCACAACCATCATTTTTTAAAGAAATCTCGTGACAAAAAGTGCTGGCCTTCCCAGCTTTGCATGGTAGTGCCTTTGTGTAAATGGAGTAGTAAAACATTGTTACAAAACTGACCCCGCTTTTCCCCAAGTAGAGTGTGGTAATTGAGGCTGCCTTCTTGCCCAAGGATTTGGTATCAAGTAAATCACAGCTATAATCCAGGGCCATGCAGAGCTCCATTTCATTATATAGCTATTTAATTCTATCCTATCATATCCATTTACTCTTGGATACCTCATTTTTTAACAGGGGCACTGACAAAAAACACTATGTTTAGAAGAATAGCCAGGAAGTAGAAGAACTGAGAAAGCTTGTCATATTATAGATGATACAAAGAATTGGGGTGATAAGGGATGGTCTGAGTATTGACATCAAAGCCATCTTCAGCTCTTAGATGGTCTGTTAGATGAATGAGGGGGTAGAATTCCATTATTTTCATATTGCAGATCAGAAACAGTGATTACTGGCTTTGGCTCAGAATAGCGGGGCAATTTGTAAACTGTGCTTCCCAATAAGCGTAACCTTTTGTAATAGTGAGATTTCCATCATCATACCAGAGTTGAGGCTATCATTCGTTAGGATCCATGCAGGTGAGATTCTGACATTGGAGGAGGAGTTTTGCCTATTGTTTCACCGTAGTTTAGTATTTCTTCCAGATTACTCTTTGATAATATTTTAAAATCATTAAAAATCTGATTTTCTTAGATTTAAAAAGTGAATCTCTTTTTATAGATATTCTCATAGGTAGAAAATGTACATAGCACATAAAGTCATTCTTAAAAAACTGTTGTACAGCGGATACTACTAATTGTAATAGTGTTAACTAGATTTGTAGTTATAATATTTTGACTGCCTTTCAGAAAACTTGGTAACAAATATTCTGGAGGTTCCATTAGTTGCCTTAAGTCTTAAAAAATATATTCAAGGTAGTACCTTAAATATCTTCTCAGTTTTCTTGTGGCAGATATACCTGGCATTGTTCTGAGTTTAAGCTGAGCTTAAAGTGGAAGTTACTTACTGGATGATAATGATGTTATTGCTTCCACAGAAAGTGTTTCTGAAAGTAAGGTCAGGTACTCCATTTTTCTTTTCACCTGTTTCTGTTTTCTTGGTTTCTCAAGAGTTTAAAAGTGAAGCTGCTGGGAGTCAGGCCAGAGCAGAGCTCCTAGGACGACACGGAGAGTCCTCCTCCTCCTACTGACTGCTCTCTCCCTGGCTGCCATACTGAAAGGGATTAGGGTGCAGGTCATGGGGCTTTTGTACAGAATATTTTCTGTCTTATGACCTCTCCAGAAGGCCTGCCGTTAGTTCTTCCATGTATTTGGTGTTGCTTTTAACTTATGAAAGCATTCCAATAGAAAATTGCATCTTAGAGAAAAAAGACACAGTAATTCTCATTGTACTTGACATGTGTAAATCTGCTTTGTCAGCCCTTCATGCTTCATTGAAAAGCCATAAACAATTATCAAGTCATTAGCACACACACTTTTAAATAGGAAATTTCAAAACAAAAGTTAGAGAATTATAACTAAAGGAGCAGCTAGTATAGGGTGATTTCTTGTTCTTGGATTGTTGACTCCTGTTTATTCACATGTTGGCGGAGATGTCTCCGTGAGCAAATGTGGGCCCTAGGTGCCGGCTTTGGCTGCTAGTGGTAGTGCCTGGAAACTGAATGCGTCCGCCTCCACGCTTCCAGGCTGTGCTCAGGTGTGGCAGCTCCACAGGGCGTCAGAGCTTCAGGCCGTGGGAGCCCTCTCTTCTGCCTTCCCAGCAGATTGAGTGTTTATGTAATTATAAATTGGAGAGCACGTGTACATCATGGCATATTTGGAGGTTACTTCTAGTTATGGCATAAAAATCATGAAATCAAAAATGAATTAGACTAGGCAGTGTTTTGCTGGATGTTTAGCTTAAAAGTGAATCCTGGGACTGTGTGAAGAAGGGATGGTAATGAGGTCAGTTACAGAGAGATTAAGAATTCTGCCAATGGCTAAACTGTAATAAAGGTAGGTAGGAGAAATGAATGAACAGAGGGTGAGAACGAGGCTCCTAGCGTGTAGTCTAAACTAGTGAATGACAAACGTGATGACAGCTCTTTAAACAGCAGCAATGGTAACGAACTAAAACGGACTCCTTGGTGACGTTTGCTAAACTTGTTTCATAGTATGAGAAGGGTATATTGGGAAATCAGAGGAAACTTTAATCCCACTTTGATGAAATGTTGAAATGTATAAAATTTTGTTTTCCCCAATTTTCCCCAAACTTATTTACTGGGGTTTAGCTTTATTTTGTTTTTAGCAAAATAGCTTTATACATCTTGAGAAAGTATTTGGGAAATGCACTGTCTTTAGTGGTCATCTCATAAGAAGACTACGTATGTGCCTTCAGGACACAAACATTGATTCATGGCATTTATTCGGTTTAATTAGGACTCTTTAATTAGGACTCTTTAATTAAAACACTAATAGGAATAAGATTTTAGCAGGTGCAGAACATGACTTATTCTGTAGGTTCAGATAACCTCATAAAGATAGCCATGTAGATAATAAAAATAAACTTAGATTGAAGTTGTTGTTTTCGTAACTGAGTTGTGTTCATTCATATATATGGTCTTTTAGTCTTATGAAAACACTATTATTTAGTAAAATATTTGAATAGAATGAGAAATTTAGCTGGATGATTGAACTCCAATCCATAAGATTTTAATACTGTGGTTACAGATTTACTATGTAAATGCACTTAGTTAATAACTTGCTGATTATGATCACTTACATCTTTGAAGTTATCTAATTCTTGTACAGTTATTTGTTGTTGTTGAATATCAACAAAAATATTTTAACACATAGATCCAAAATTGCTTTCTGTGTTGGGGAAGATAATATAATCCCTCTATAAACATCTGAGGGTTGATTGAAAGCATGGCTATAACAGTTTCTCCACCAGCTTCTCCATCATGAGTTTACTTAGGGATACCTGCTCTCTAAATCTTTGAAGAAACAAGATGGGACTTTGGCGGGGGAAGGCACGTTTTTTCCAACGTATAGTGCTTCACCAATAGCTGGTAATGTTCCAAGATTATATTTTAGATTTGAACTTGAATCAGTCGATTCATAAGCATCTCTTTTGTTCCTCAGACAGAACCGCACAGTTTGAATACAGTTAAGAATTTCAGTGACAAAGAAATAGAACAAGAACAAAGACAAGTTTGTTATCTGATCTGTGAGAAACTTTTTTCTAATTTTTTTGAACAAGAACATGAAACTAAATTCAACAAAATATCTATTCTAACTCTTTAGGAGTTTAAATTCTTTGAAGTGTGTATGCTGATTGAATTTTCTTGCGAATGAGAGTTAATCTTATGTCTTCTTTTGTTGTTATTTCAGTGCTTGTTCAAGATTTTTCTAAAGTGAAACGTCAGCTCATTGCTGTTGGTAGAATGCTTTAGAGCTATTGGGGTCATCGTGCTGGCTATTGTTATTATTTAGTATGATGTTCATGGAGAATATAAGTAGTGTGGATAAGTTTATGTGTTTCAACTGTATCCAGAAGGTTTGCTACTGAAATGAATCCTTACCAGTGATACCTTCTGATTAACTTTTTCCCCTAAGTACTTCATTCAGAGCAGAGATTCATCATAGTTTATGATAGGTTTTAGTTTGAATACAGGATGAAGATGATGGTGGTTTGGCCATAAATAAAACAACTGAAAATGTTGTGTACAGATTAGTTGATGTACAGTGTGTTAATTTCCACCACATGGCAGTGATTCCATTATACACGTATTTTTAGTTTTCCTTTCCATTGTGGCGAATCACAGGATACGCTGAGCTGTGCAGTAGGGCCTTGTTCATCTGTCCTGTGTGTAATGGTTTGCCTCCACTAATGCCAGGCTCCCAGTCTGCCCCTCCCCTCTCCCTTGGCAACAAGTCTGATCGCTGTGAAACTACTGTATACTGATGTTTGAATCACTTCTCAGATGAGTAAAATTTTTGGTTCACAGACTCTTTCATTCACTGATGAATTTAAAGAAGATAATTGGACATTCTGCACTGCTGCTTATTTTGAAGGACAAACACTCATACGACTCTTATTCTTCGGATACCTTCCTAGAAATGGTTAGTTAATATCTTCTATTTTCATAATCAAAATGAGTGATTCTTTTCTTCCTGGATTGGGAAAGGGAGTGGGAAGCTTAATAAAAAGAGGCATTGAAATATAATTATTTCTCTGTAAATTATTTGAAATAATTTGTATCGCTTTATATAAATTACCTGTGTTCTTTTTTCCTGTAAATGTGTCTCTTTGATTTATGGTGTGTATTTTCCCACAAAATCTAAGCATGAAAAATAAAATAATGAACTTATTTCAAAGTGTGTGAAAAATTCAGACTTTTAGAACACTTAAGATGATATTGTAAGGTAACTAGACTTTATACTCCTTATTTTCCTTAGCTTTAATAAACAGCTCCTTGATACGTGCACTGCCGTAAATCCTGAACCTGTTCTTGCTGCATTTCCATTTCAATGATCCTAAATTTTCTTCTGATTTCCCAATGAGTCCAAGCAGCGCTCTGGGCAGTGTTGAGACGTAAGAGCAGTGACTGAGGAGCTGAGAGATTAGCTATTAGTCTCACCCCTGCCCCTCTGCAGGGGCTGAGGGCGTTACATCTGTGAGCCCTTGATCCTCTGTAAAACGGAATGATGTATGCCTTAGCTCGCTAGGGTCAGATGAGTAGGTAAAACAGACCATGCCCTGAGAGGAGGAGCTTGGTATCTGCAGCAAGGACCAAGGGTTCAAAAAATTTCTTATTGCAATCCTTTTTACACTTCTACTTAGTAACTCAGATATTTAAAAATTGGTTTTTATTTGTCAAACTTATGTTTCTAAAGATATGAGGCATGTGACACAAAAGGAACATAGTAAAACTTTCTGCAGAATTGTCGCTAGAACTGTGATTTGTTTGGTTACTAATTAGAACACGATATGCAGTCTAGTCCCCGTAACATATGCTGTGCGTAAAGTCTAAACCCACAGCACATGTTCATAGACACAAGGTTGGTTTACTTTGAACTTGGATGGACTTTGTGTAGCTGGAAAGAGGCTTGTTTTTTCTTTTCTACTGTGCCCTTTTCATGTTTTCTTCAAGGTATTATTACACAGCTAATTTGGAAACTTTTTTAAAAGTAAAATAAAAACTTCTGTTCATTTTTCTAGGATTTGAAACAAAGAACGCAAAGTTCTCTGCCACAAAAAAATGTAATAAGTCTGAGCGCAGAGCCAAGGTAAATAGCGTTACTTCTCATAAACTTTGACCACTTCTGTGATTTGACTTTTTGGATTTTCATGGTTTTGCTCTGGATCCAGCATATATTTTAAGGCAGTATTTCATTTAATCAGCTTATTAATTTAAAACATCTGTTTGAAGAATGGATTTTTCTCCCATGGCTGTGTCATGCCTGTGTGTACTGAGTTGCTTCAGTCATGACCAACTCTTTGCAACCCCATAAACTGTAGCCTGCCAGGCCCCTCTGTCTGTGAGATTCCCAGGAAAGAATCCTGGAGTGGGTTGCCATGCCCTGCTGCAGGGATCTTCCCCACCCGGGGTGGAACCTGTGTCTCCTGCGTGGCAGGTGAACTTCTGCCCTGGAGCCACCACGGATGCCGGGTGGTGTCATGTTCAGAGATGACAGCTAACAGTGCTTGGCTGGGACACGGACAGCCACACAACTGTGAGAGTAGCTCTTAGCAGAGGCTTAATGTGGGATGGTAAATATGTAGCTTTATTAAAAAATTACCTTATATTTAAATAATATTGATTATTTTTTAGAGTATATTCTTTCTTAATTAACTTTCTATTTACTTACCTTGTTTTCATTAATCTCTGATCATGTATTTTAAAATGGAAGAAGATATATAATTACTATTAGAAGAAAAGTGTTCCTACTTAAATTGTTTACTACATAACTATCATTGTGCTTGTAAAACTGCCTCATTTTCACACTGTAGATTTATCTTTAAATGGGAAAGGTGCTCAGTCAACCTAAAAATGGGACGTTTCATTTAGATTTACAAAAAACATTTTATGTTTTTATTGACAATTATTTAACCAAGTTATCTGTTTTTAATTGACCCCAAGTATCAATCAGTCAGTACCCAGATACACGTTATCAGTTCAGTTCAGTTGCTCAGTCGTGTCCAACTCTTTGTGACCCCTTGAGCTGCAGCACGCCAGGCCTCCCTGTCCATCACCAACTCCTGGGGTTTACTCAAACTAATGTCCATTGAGTCAGTGATGCCATCCAACCATCTTCTCCTGCCTTCAATCTTTCCCAGCATCAGGGTCTTTTCAAATGAGTCAGCTCTTCACATCAGGTGGCCAAAGTATTGGAGTTTCAGCTTCAACATCAGTCCTTCCAGTGAAGATTCAGGACTGATCTCCTTTAGGATGGACTTGTTGGATCTCCTTGCAGTCCAAGGGACTCTCAGGAGTCTTCTCCAGCACCGCAGTTCAAAACCATCAGTTCTTCCGTGCTCAGCTTTCTTTATGGTCCAACTCTCACCTCCATACATGACTACTGGAAAAATCATAGCCTTGGCTAGATGGATCTTTGTTGGCAAAGTAATGTCTCTGCTTTTTAATGTGCTGTCTAGTTTGATCATAACTGTCTTTTGAAGGAGTAAGTGTCTTTTAATTTCATGGCTGCAGTCACCATCTGCAGTGATTTTGGAGCCCCCAAAAAATAAAGTCTGTCACTGTTTCCATTGTTTCCCCATTATTTGCCATGAAGTGATGGGATTGGATGCCATGATCTTAGTTTTCTGAATGTTGAGCTTTAAGCCAACTTTTTTACTCTCCTCTTTCACTTTCATCAAGAGGCTCTTTAGTTCTGCTTCTCTTTTTGCCATAAGGGTGGTATCATCTGCATATCTGAGGTTATTGGTATTTCTCCCAGCAGTCTCGATTCCAGCTTGTGCTTCATCCAGCCCAGCATTTCTCATGATGTACTCTGCATATAAGTTAATAAGCAGGGTGACAATATACAGCCTTGACATCCGCCTTTTCCTATTTTGAACTGGTCTGTTGTTCCATGTCCAGTTCTAACTGTTGCTTCCTGACCTGCATACAGGTTTCTCAAGAGGCAGATCAGGTGGTCTGGTATTCCCATCTCTTTCAGAATTTTCCACAGTTTATTGTGATCCACACAGTCAAAGACTTTGACACAGTCAATGAAGCAGAAATAGATGTTTTTCTGGAATTCTCTTGCTTTTTCCATGATCCAGCGGATGTTGGCAATTTGATCGCTGGTTCCTCTGCCTTTTCTAAAACCTGCTTGAACATCTGGAAGTTCACAGTTCACATATTGCTGAAGCCTGGCTTGGAAAATTTTGAGCATTACTTTGCTAGCGTGTGAGATGAGTGCAATTGTGCGGTAGTTTGAGCATTCTTTGGCATTGCCTTTCTTTGGGATTGGAATGAAAACTGACCTTTTCCAGTCCTGTGGCCACTGCTGAGTTTTCCAAATTTGCTGGCATATTGAGTGCAGAATTTTCACAGTATCTTCTTTTAGGATTTGAAATAGCTCAACTGGAATTCCATCACCTACACTACAAACACTAGCTTTGTTCGTAGTGATGCTCCGCTTAGGCCCACTTCACATTCCAGGATGTCTGGCTCTAGGTGAGTGATCACACCATCATGATCAACTGGGTTGTGAAGATCTTTTTTTTTGTACAGTTCTTCTGTGTATTTTTGCCACCTCATAGTTTGGTAATATAAGTTTTTACTATCTAAATTGAGAAATTGAGTATCACCTCTTATAAGTTTTAGAATAAAAGACTAATTGTGAAGTGTAATGCATTATTTTCACTAGGTACACTTTATTAAAGGTATTTTAAAATAAATAGGATCACAGTGCTTGCAGAAGTTCTACAGTTGCTAGTCAAGCTGAGTTTGGCTACACACAGACTACAGCCTTCGCTGACTACACCTCTTCCGTGCGCAGGGACTCACAGCAGATTTAGGCCACACCGTCAAGCAAGAGTACATTTCAGCAATACTTCAGTTCAGTTCAGTTCAGTCACTCAGTCGTGTCTGACTCTTCGCGACCCCATGAATTGCAGCACTCCAGGCCTTCCTGTCCATCACCAACTCCCGGAGTTCGCTCAAACTCACATTCATAGAGTAGGTGATGCCATCCAGCCATCTCATCCTCTGTCAACCCCTTCTCCTCCTGCCCCCAATCCCTCCCAGCATCAGAGTCTTTTCCAATGACTCAACTCTTGGCATGAGGTGGCCAAAGTCCTGGAGTTTCAGCTTTAGCATCATTCCTTCCAAAGAAATCCCAGGGCTGATCACCTTCAGAATGGACTGGTTGGATCTCCTTGCAGTCCAGGGGACTCTCAAGAGTCTTCTCCAACACCACAGTTCAAAAGCATGAATTCTTTGGTGCTCAGCTTTCTTCACAGTCCAACTCTCACATCCATACATGACTACTGGAAAAACCATAGCCTTGACTAGACAGGCCTTTGTTGGCAAAGTAATGTCTCTGCTTTTGAATATGCTATCTAGGTTGGTCATAACTTTTCTTCCAAGGAGTAAGCGTCTTTTAATTTCATGGCTGCAATCACCATCTGCCATTATTTTGCAGCCCCCCAAAATAAAGTCTGACACTGTTTCCACTGTTTGCCCATCTATTTCCCATGAAGTGATGGGACTAGATGCCGTGATCTTAGTTTTCTGAATGTTGAGCTTTAAGCCAGCCTTTTCACTCTCCTCTTTCACTTTCATCAAGAGGCTTTTTAGCTCTTCTTCACTTTCTGCCATAAGGGTGGTATCATTTACATATCTGAGGTTATTGATATTTCTCCTGGCAATCTTAGATATCACTAAAGTAATACTAAAGAAACTTACCATCTCTTTTGGCTGACAAAAAAAGAAGGGATTAATTTGAAAAGAAAATTTATGTCTTAAGTTTAGTCTTGCTAAAGTCTTAAAAGCTTTCATATAGCCAAGCCATTGTTAGGATGAAACGATAATGATACTGAAAGAAAAATCTATTATAAAATTGTAAAACATTTTCTTTGTCTTAATATAAGTAATGTTTTGATGAATTTGGGATTGTATGGCAATTCTTAATATATTGTGTCCCTAATAAACTGTGGTGTCAGTAAATCTATTTGGCTTTAGGCGTAATCCTCTTATCTGTTACCTTTTTTATCTTTTCCTATTCTGGTGGCGCCAGATCTCCTTTTTTGCTGACTCTAAGAATGACCTGTGTGCTCTTAGGAAGCCGCGCTCCACCCCACCCCTAGTGTTCCTGGGTGCGTGTCAGGGCGGGTGGGCTGTGGTGGGGTTAGAGGGACGGCTGTGCTCTGTGGTGTCTCTTCTCTGTGCAACCCTTGCCTTGGCCAGCTGTGCGTGAGACTCAGCTTTCCTGATGCTAGAGGGAGAAAGGAGACAGAGTCTATTAATTGAGGATAAATATATTTTTGAGCTTTAATAATGAACAGTTTTAATTAAAAATAAGCATAGACTTTTTGAGTCTATTAGGAAAATTGTTGCTTCTTGATATTTCATTTTAAATAGTTTCTGTTTAAATAGTGTTCATTTTAATATTATATCTTCAGAGTTCTTTTCTACCAAATGTCAGTGCTACTGTTTCCATAGTTAAGTGTGTTGGAAATACTTAGGATTGTCAGATTCTTATTTTTATCTTTACTGTCCTTTCTGAACTCTAGAACCTCATGAATAAAACCACTTATATTTTTGGTTTTAAATCCACTTTTTACTTGTTAGCCACAAATTACATGAGTTGGTGCTCTTTGAATAAAATCCATCAAGAATGGAGGACTGTTGATGTCCTTTAAAATGGAAGAGTTTCGTAGTTTTGTTTTGCAGGTGCTGGAAGTTAGAGTTCTTAGCTGTGCTTCTCAGTCTTTAAGTCAGCAGTTTTGAAAAAGCAGCCATGACTCAGGCTTTTCTTCCTCATGAGTCTTCTGAGATGCTCTAAGGCTTAGTTTTATTTTGATTATAGGAATAATTCTAATTTGAACAACATATTATTAGTCTAAATAAAGCGTGCATTCTCAATAGGGAGATGTCTTCCCCAGGAGGGTAATATTGGTTCTTGGGCCCGTGGTGATGTTGGGGTGGGGGATTAAAAAAAAAACAAACATATTCTTTTGGAAATGCAAAGCACAGATACAATACATAATAGTCTCTAGCACATGAGCATTTTATATGTAGTATCAAAATTGTGTGGAGGAATGATTAGGAAAAAATATGTATGAAGAGAATCTTTAAGGAGGTTATAATGACAAAAGGTTGAGAAACATTGGTCTAAACCCATGCAGTTTAAATAATACATGTAAAATGAATTTGATCATGCTTCTCGCAGCATTACTTATAGCTATAACCTGACGTGATTTTGTTTGTGAGTATGTAAAGTAGTCCATGATTTGCTGAAAGTGACCTAGTACTTGCCCGTGTGCCTAAGTGAGTTCACAAGGTTATGCGAGCTGTATAGTAAATACATTCTTAGCCTTTGTATAGATAGCATATGAAATTACAAATTAAAATTTAGGGTACCCTGAACAAGTCGTAAATTGCCTAACCTTAATTCTTAAATACACAGAGATGTTACTGTTTCTCTTTATGTTCACAGTTGCCTAAGGAAACCAGTCGTAAGAACATTTAATACAAAGATTTAACAGGATTAGGGACTGAGGGTACAAGGTGAAAGTCTGAGACAGACAAGGAGATTTCAGTCTCCTTTCAGTATTCTGTCTGCTCAGGCAGGACAGGATTAAATGTTGCTATAGCACAGGTCTGCAAGTCATGTGGCCTGACAGGGTATAAAGTAACTTTTTTTTTTAATGGTGGATACTTTGAAATGCCACCAAGTATGTAATAAAAGGGTTTCCCTGGTGGCTCAGTGGTAAAGAATCCACAGATAGACACAAATATGATCCCTGGGTCAGGGAGATCCCCTTGAAGGAGGAAGTGGCCACCCATTACAGTATTCTTGCCTGGTAGATCCATGAACAGAGGAGCCTGGCAGGCTACAGTTGATGGGTTCACCAAGAGTCAGACAAGCCTGAGTGACTGAACACCAAAGGCACAAATGTAGTCCAAATTATACCGAGATGGCTTCTGTAAATCTGAAAGCTTTAATTTTTTCAAGTAGATGAGTTTTAGTTTGAAATCACTATTACAAATTTACCTTTATATGCTTCTAATTATTAGAAAGGTATTTATTAGTAAGGAGTCCTACATCTTCTTTGGCCAGGAAAAAAAAAATGAATTAACTAGAATAGATAGCATTAACCATGTGGAGACACAAAGGAAGTCAGTGTTTTCTAGGCTTAGGTTACTTCAGAATATCAGCCAGATTAAAAAGGACGGAACTCCAGAACAGGCACTCAATACCCCACTCACTCGAAATGTTGCCATTCATTTGTTGGAGGACCTTGATTGACAGCATCATTTTCTTTTCAGCTGTCTAGGTTCTGAAGCGCCAGAACCCACATTGACTTCTATTTTTTCTCAATCCTTAATTGTCATCAACTGGAGAGTCTTTTGGATTTTAGCTTTACTCATCCCTGACATCCGTCCTCTCTTCTCTTTCTATTGCTTTTGTTTTAACCAATCCTTGATGTTTTGCGTGAACTGCTGTAATAGTTTACTGTCCCTAGGTCTTTCTCTGTACCTGTTATTAACTATAATTCAGCTCTCTGACGAGTCTACCCAAAGCCGCTCTGAAAGAGCCACTTGGGTAGAAATGGCAGGGCTGCAGACCTGGACTCGAAAGCCGAGAAGCCAGGGAGGCACCTGGGGTGTGAGGGAGGGTTACGCTCCACTGCCTGAGGGGAGGCGCCTGTAGGGGACGCAGAGGAAAGAACGGCACCTAGACTCCAAAGGCACCTAGACTCCAAAGCCGAGAAGCCAGGGAGGCCACCGGGGTGTGAGGGAGGGGTACTCTCCACTGCCTGAGGGGAGGCGCCTGTAGGGGACGCAGGGGAGAGAAGGGCAGCGGCTTTGGAGAGGACCTCCCACAGCCCACGCGGGCCCTCACAGTTCACGTTTCCCACGTGCAAAACAAAATAAGCGCCCCTCCTCCCAAGGTGCCCAGGGTCTCATCCCGTCATGGTGGTGGCGCCAGTGTTTCGTCTAATCAGGTCCAGTGTAGCTCCGTCGTGTGCCTGGGGGTTGATGCTGGCTGTTTTCGGCCAGTGTAATTGTCTGAAGTGTATCCCACAAGACTGTAAACTCCTTGAGGGTTTTTTTTATGTCCACCGCTGTGCCTCTGGTGTGATAGCATGGTAAGAATTTAATAAAGATGTGTTACAACACATTGTATTATTGCTTGAAGAGAAGATTAAACTTCAGATACCACATATGCATAGACTATGGTTCACATTCTGTGTGAAGATGTGGTATCCTGGTATATATTCTCCTCAATGGAATCTTTCATCTGACGTTTGGAGGTTGAGTGACAGAAGACTGCCAATCCACTAAATACTAATATAAATAAAAATAAGCAGTAATTCAATATACTTTAAATTTGTTCAGCATTTAGACAGCTGTTCATTTGAGATTTCAGAGTATAATACCATGAGACTTGACAAATTTGGCATTGCATCTCAGCACCACTGCATTCTTAAAGAGTTAATTTTGTTGGGATTGCATTCTTGGGATCTCTAAAGAATGAATGAATTCAAAAGATACACCCATATACCTAAATGAGTTTATTTTGTCATAAGACTTTTGCTATTGTTGTTGACATAGACTATATGCCTAATTCTACATTTTGTATTTTTTAATTGGAGGAAAATTGATTTATTATAATGTCATATGACATTATATTTTTGATATTGTTATCAGACACGGTTATTCTGATGGTAATTTTCCACTAGTGAGATGGGATTCAAGGCTTTGGAGCATTTTCTGATGGGTCATTATGTCATAAAATCAGAATATATCTAAGGAAGTACTTAACATCTCTACCAGTTATTTAAACATAAGTTTTAAGTGAAGAAACCAAGTTCAAAGCCTTATTTTTTTGTTTGGAATGTTGGCTTTTTCTTTGGGGGAGATGGAACAGTGATAATTAGTGTGAGGACTGTGCTTATTGCTCATGGTTTATGATGTTCGAGCTCAAGTCTCATCATGTACTAGAAAGCTAGTGTAGAAATGTCTTCACATTAGTTAGCAGAAAAATAAATGGATACAATCAAGAAGGTTTTTTTTGTTGTTTCTTTTTTCCCCTTGAAAATGGCTGCATTTTATAATTATCACAAGGGAATTCAAGGTGATAATAGAATACACGATTCTCTAGGCTCTGACACTGAACCCTTGCTTAGAAAACTAGTTTATAACTTTTCTTTAATGGAGAAATTGTTAATGACAGTTGTTTGATCGTATCCGATTCTTTCGCAACTCCATAGACTGAAGATTCCTCCCAGGCTCCTCTGTCCATGGGATTTCCTGGCAAGAATACTGGAGTGGGTTGCCATTTCCTTCTTGAGGGTATCTTCCTGACCTAGGGATTGAACCACGATGTCTCCTGCACTGGCAGGTGGATTCTTTACCATGGAGCCCCCAGGGGAGCCCTAACCGACAGTACTGGAG
Source organism: Bison bison bison (assembly GCF_000754665.1). NCBI lineage: Eukaryota > Metazoa > Chordata > Mammalia > Artiodactyla > Bovidae > Bison > Bison bison. The sequence goes on along the minus strand of NW_011494761.1, from coordinate 1,170,438 downwards.
ACAAATAAGCTGGACTAGTCTAAGTCTATCTGGGTGTTAATTGCATAGTCTGTTTGTAAATTAATATTCACTACTGGACTTGAAGGAGGAGTTCCCAAACTCTGCTCTGAGATACTATTCTGTTTAAGTATTAATTACTTTTGAAGGGTATTTGTGTATTTTTATCTGTGTTCCATCTGAGTTGTGTTTTGTTGACATTGACTGTTTTTAAGACATAGATTGACCAGTTCTCTGATTATCCAGAAACACTTTTCAGCCTGTTTGTTATCTGGAATATTTTAGAGAGGATGTTTTAACCAGAAGACTGAGTGGAATATAGTACATTATTTAAACAACCAAAGTTTCTTAGGGGATTGGAAGAAATGTACCACCTTCCACGTACATTTTGTGTTAAAACTTCTTTGCCTAGTAGTCGGAATGGTTTGGGAACAATCATGTCTGATAAGCAAAATAAAATAACCTTGTCTAGAGTTTGCCATTCGAAATCAGTCATTTACTGGCTTGCTTTTTACCCGACTTGTAAGGGAAGTAGATCTTTGAGGAGAGAAGAGGGGGAAGGACTCCACCTTTCTCACACTGTTCTCCCTGCTCTTACTATTTCTATTTAGTTTATCATATCAGGAATGATGAGTATTAATTCCTGAAATACTCTTTCCATCTCACATTGCCTTAGATGAAGTAACACCTATTATATGTTTCTTAAAAATATTGACAAAATATTGACGCTTCCATTTTATATGGTGACTGACTAGGAACCCTGAAATTGACTCTCAGTTTTTTGTTAAAGCTCAGATGTTGAACAATCAAGGAGCACCAAAACCTTAATTTGACAGTCACCCTATTGCGGCAGTCTAAGATAACTGCAAACTGCAAACTGCAATGCTGGTCAAACTGGACTAAAAAATGCACCTGCTCACTAACCAATGATAAACAGAAATGAAAATAGCATGCAGGTTTCTAAAAGCAGGCGTGGAGACTGATTCCCTTATGTCTACCCACAAGGCTTTGAAGGGGCTTCCCTGTGGCTCAGATGGTAAAGAAGCCACCCGCAGCGTGGGAGACCCAGGTTTGATCCCTGGTCCCCTGGAAAAGGGAATGGCAACCCACTGCAATGTTCTTTCTCGCCTGGAGAATCCCACGGGCAGAGGGGCCTGGCGGGCTGCGGTCCATGGGGCTGCACAGAGTCGGACGCGACTTAGCACACAGCATGAGGCTTTGAAATGGCACAAGAGAAATGGACGAGAGGGTGCCTCTTCCTGCAGCTCAAGAGGCAGCTGTGCTTCCCTTTCACCCTCCTTGCCTCAGATCTCTGTTTACAAATCCCCGCTTAACTGGCCAGCTAGACCGATGGGTGCTCTGTGCCCATGGCACCCGCCCTTGCTGCCGACAGACCGCTAGCTAGCCGGCTGGGGCTTCTCTCCCGCCAGGAGTTCAGTTGAACCGTGCGATTACCTTAAAGCAGTTACTTACTCCCCAGTCAGTTGTTCTTGTTACTGATCTCTCATAATTTGATTTTTATTAAACTGATGAATTAAGGCTAAAGTTTTTTTAATCATAAAGTTGAGTGCTTTGGAAATTTTCAATAACGGTAAGTCGCTGATAAATACCAACAAGATGCCTACAAAAGATTTGGGAAGAAATTGTAAAGATGTAGAAGCACTCTGTGCTCAGGTTGCCTAATGTTTTTGAGTATTTAAATTCTTGGTCTTCTTTAGAAAAACTAGGCTAGAAACCACAAATAATTTATCATATGTATGGTTATGCAGAAAATATGACACAGAATGCCAATTAGTGGTCCCATAATCAAAGCAGAAGCTTTGCTTTTGCATCAGTAGACTGGGGCATGATACATATTTGTATGTTTTATGATGAAGTCTTTTATGGTGAAGCTCTGCAGAATGATGACTAATGGAAGATGTGCTTAAAGATATACCTATGGCTGATTCATGTTGACAGAAAACAACAAAATTCTGTAAAGCCATTATCCTTCAATTAAAAATAAATTTTTAAAAAAAAAAGATGTTCTACTTTAATATTTACTTTCAAGTAGGTTTAACCCTTTCAGTTAACAGAGCTATTGCCAGCCTTAATCACATTGACGGTTTTCACTATGCCTGTATTTTACAACCAATTTGGGGACTGAATCTGCCAGAAATAAAATAGGCAGGAACAAATAGGGGAACCGATGATAGAGCACTGATCTAGCACAGTATCCACTCAGGGAAACTGCTGTTGGTGGCATGGGCCAGGAGAATACCTGATGTTGTTTGTTGAAGGCAGAAGCCCTGGGTTTTTTCAGAGCAGCAGAGCTGGTATAGAAGACCCAGCGCTGTAGACAGTAGCCCCTGGGCAGTAGCCTTTCGGGAACGTCAGACTGCATCTGTGCCTGGGAGCTTATCTTCCACTCATTCTTTTCTCTGTTACTGCATCTTTACATTCTTCAGGCCTTAATAACAAACTGATTATTTCCTTTATTTCTGGTTTTCCATCTCTCTTGCTAAAATGTTAGCTGCATGAGTGCAGGGAACTTTTATTTTTGAATCCCCTGGCAAATAACTGGTACATTGTAGGTGGTCAACAAATATTTGTGAAATAACTAACTCTAGACTAGAGAGGAACTTGAGCCAGTACTGCAGTGAAGACCACGAGGCACCTTTCTCATACACAGGATCTAGGTAGATGAGTAAATGGGAAATTATCATAGGAGAGCTTGTGAAAAAGCTCTGTAGAATTCTGAACATTGGGGTAACATGAAGACTGAGAAGAACAGTTTATCTTAAAATAGTTTATTACAGAGACCAGGAAAAAGATTTTTTTAAACTCTTTGTAATTCTCAGTTTGAGTCATAGTCCCTGAGGAAAGACTAACAGTGTCAGGCAACACGGCAAGATGCCGTAGGAAGGGGCGGGGGTGAGGTGGGCAGAGACTGCTGGGGTGACAGGAGCGGAGTCTGCATTAGTGATGTGTGAGAGTGAAGCTGGCGCAGTGCAAGAGTGTGTCAGTGACATGAAAAAAATGAGACACTCTTCAAGAATGCAGGCAAAAGGAGGACAGTGTTAGTGATGTGTGAGAGTGAAGCTGGCGCAGTGCAAGAGTGTGTCAGTGACATGAAAAAAAATGAGACACTCTTCAAGAATGCAGGCAAAAGGAGGACAGTATTAGTGATGTGTAAGAGTGAAGCTGGCGCAGTGAAAGAGTGTGTCAGTGACATGAAAAAAATGAGACGCTCTTCAAGAATGCAGGCAAAAGGAGGACAGTGATAGGCATGAAGGACAAGAGCTCAACAAAAGAATCATGGGTTTTCTGTAGGGAAAATGTTAGCAGATGCAGTAATCAAAGATACAATGAAAAGTGTTCTGAGCTGAGGAGGCCTTGCTTTGTAGATGAAAAGGGCTAAGTTCTTGGTAATATAAATGAAAGGAGAGTCACCCCTAGTGCATCTTGGTAACTTATTTCAATTAAAAGGAAAAGGACATTTTGTACAAGTACCCAGACAGAGAGACAGATATTGTGTAATATGGCACAAAAGCTAGACTGACTTAGGTTTCTGCTCTATAACAAGTCTGTGGAGTTTTGAAATCATTTTGTCCTCAAAGTTATCTTTCATATGTGAAAGTAACAAAGAGGCATTTTCAAAATTGAAAACATTTATAAAGCATACCACAGATATTCTTTCCTTCTTAAATGTTCCTGCTAAACTTAACTCACCTGACTGATAAGTGCATCAAAATTAAGAAGGCATTGGAAATAATTAGACATAGTGAAAATCCATCACTAAACTGAATTAGAATTTCCCATCTAGTTTTGGCAGAATTTTTATAATGTAAAGGCAGTTTGCTAATGCTAATATTGAGCTATAGTTTCGAATTATGTTAACATCTGAAAGAGGTAGAGAAGCAGAGCATGTAGAGATCTTAGAAAGCAGTCGTGTTGCCTTGGGAAGATGGAAAAGTTAGAAGTTTGTGGTGAGAGCAGTCTTTCCTCTCCATTGCCATCACTTATTGCCACTGCCCCACTGCCTCTAAAAAAAATACACAGCTCTGCTGAGAAGTCCCTGGAGGTCTAGACCCACACGCCCGCGGGCCTTGCGGGCAGCTGCACTGGGACGGCCGCTCACACCTCTGCCTCCGCGTGTTTAGATGGAGTTCCTCCCGGCCGCTCACACCTCCCTGCCTGAACTTGTTTTGTGGTCCCAAGCTCTCTGATAAAATTTTCGCATCGTCATCCAGTTCCCCAGGCCAGAAACCTGGGCCTCAACTTGAAAGTGATCGTGTGCTCTAGATTTTCATTTAGTGTCCCCTTTCACTCTCAAAAGTCTGTTTGTTTGCACAAGAAATCATGGGCTTACTCTGATTATTTTTGTCTCTTCTCTTTCACTTTCAACTTGGATCCAGACGAACACGATGTCTTCTTGTGTTGTTTATTAAATGTATCTCAATTTTGTTCATATTTATTCAGTGCCAGCTTTCTCCCTTGGGTGTGTCCCTGCCGCATACATTTGTTTGAGGAATTAAGTAAGATTATGTATATGAACTTAATTATATGGGATCTAGCACTTAGTAGGCACTCAGCAAGTATTAGCAATGATGTTGTAACTCTTCTGCTCAAAACCCTTCTTTTTCCCATTGCCCTAAAGAAAAATTCCCAGAGTCTTTAACTTGGCTTTTCTGTCTACATTTTGATTTCTCTTGTATCATCTTCCGTATGATACTCTAGCCTACACTATGAGCTCTAACCTTTCAAAAGCTATCAGTTTTTTGACTTGCTATGTTCTGTCTTATTTACAGGTCTTTGCTACCTGGAAAAAAACATAAAACAAAAAAACCCTTTCCACGTTGCCCCCAAACACACACATGCGCACACACACACACACACACACACTTGGCTTGATTAATTCCTGGTTGTCTTTGAGAACTCAGTATTGGTGCTGCATCCTCTGGACCCTTTCCTCATGCCCTTGAGTCGGGGCTGGGTGTCGCTCTGCATGCTCTCACACGAGCGTGTCCTCACTCACCGTTGCTTCTCTTGCCACATGTGTAATCTAAAGAGACTTGCTGAAAGCCTCCTGAAGGCAGAGACTGAGGCTCGCTCAGCATTCTGATCCCAGCGCCTAGCAGTCTCAGGAAAGGCTCTTTGTAGTGTGCGCAGGAGCGTCTGCACTGGGCAGTGTGCTGGGAGAAGTCCACCCTGCGGAAATAGTCATATATAGATGTGAAGAGAATGTTAAAGATTTCAGTGTTCATCAACAGTAACTATCAATGAATTTGTCAGATATTCTATGTTGGGACTTCCCTGATGGCTCAGACAGTAAAAAATCTGCCTGGAATACAGGAGACCTGGGTTCGATCCCTGGGTTGGGAAGATCTCCAGGAGTAGGGGGTGGCAACCCGCTCCAGGATTCTTGCCTGGGGAATTTCATAGACTACAGTCCATGGGGTCACAAAGGGTCAGACATGAAAGCGACTAATGCTTTCACTTTTCTGCTTTTATTTCTGTGTTCATAAAGTTCTGTATGAAGTTTTACAAAGATGCCAGACTTGCTTTTATTTTTTTAATAAAAGCAGAATGGGATTGGTAAATTCTGAGGTTTTCGTTTTATGTTTTTATGAAATCTCTCTTCTGAGTCCCATGGAGGAAAGGAAGATGACTTGTTTGAATGGAAGAAGTTGTGATTAGTTGAGTCAAATAAGGAAAAGTGCTTGGCTTGTAGGACATGTTTGCTGAATTGAAAACTAAAAATGGAAATGGAGGAGGTGACAGTTATGAGAAAGAAGTTATGTAGAATATTTGATAGGCAGTTAAGGACTTGTTTAAAAAATAAACAACCCTTTAAGGGAAAGCATGTGTATAGTGATGAATCTTTATGGGGAATTTTCTACTTTAGGAGAATTATCTCTTGCATTCAATGTTACTTTGTTTTTGGTACTAGTTGGCTTCCCTGTGTTACCCAGTATTATTTCTTATGTGTTTAATGAATCACTTTGGGTTGTATTAGACTGCCTACAACAAAAATCGAAGGCAGGTAATTTTTCTTATGTACGAGTTTCGAGGTGGGTAGTCCAGGACTTGTGATGTATCTCATGGGGTCTTTAAAGAATCAGGCGTTTTTTTTTTTACCTTTCAGCTTTCTGCCATCCTAAGCCTATAGCTATTGTTCTTATGGTCTTAAGATTGTTCCTGCTTTCCCAGACATTGCATCTGTTTTCCAGCCAGGAATGGGGGGGAGCAAAGGATGAAAGTTACGCCAATTGAGCCTGCTGATTTTTATTAAATTGGTGATATAATAAATTTCTGGGCTTCTCATGTGGCACAGTGGTAAAGAATCCACCTGTCACTGCAGGAGGCCAAGGGACAGAGGTTCGATCCCTGGGTCCGGAAGGTCCCCTGGAGAAGGGCATGGCAACCCACGCCAGTGTTCTTGCCTGGAGAGTTCCACAGACAGGAGCCTGGTGGGCTACAGTCCATGGGGTCAAAAAGAGTTGAACATGACTGAACCACTGAGCATGTGTGTGCGCGCGGCACACACACACACACACACACACACACACACACACACAGAATAACTTTCTAGGAGTCTCTACCCTGTGTGGCTCAGCTGGTAAAGAATCTTCCTGCAATGCGGGAGACCCAGGTTCAATCCCTGGGTTGGGAAGATCCCCTGGAGAAGGGAAAGGCTACCTACTCCAGTATTCTGGCCTTGAGAATTCCATGGACTATACAGTCCGTGGGATCACAAAGAGTCGGACACACAAAGAGTCGGACACAACTGATTGACTTTCACTTTCACTACTTACTGAATTCCAATTACATTTTTTGTTGGCCAGAACTATGTCACGTGGCCTACCCCAAGCGTGGGAAATCAAATGTTTTGATCTTTTTTTTTAAGCTAGGATTGTTGTCATCCCAAGTAAAATTGGGTTTCTTTTGACAAAGTAGAAAATGAGGATGGCCATGGAGTAACCTAACTGGTAGTGTCTGCTCACTGAGTTTATTAACTAGGCCACGGGGCAGCTACCATATTTTCTGATCATTGGCTTACCCTTTTCCTGCTCCCTTCCACTCAGAGTGGATTTGTGTTTTGTGTATTATAGATACAGATCTGTGCTGAATACATCAGTCCTGGGTATTAAAAGCATCTTAAAAATATGTCCCCAAAACTGTGCTAGCAGTCAGATAGAAAAATCCTATCAGGGACTTCCCTGGTGTTTCAGTGGGTAAGAGTCTGCCTTCCGAGGCAGGGGACACGGGTCAGCCCTGGTGGTGGACTGAGACCCACATTCGTGGGGCAGCCGAGTCCCTGCACCTCAGCTCTGGAGCTCATGTGCTTAGGAGTCCAGGAGCTGCGTCTCAGACCAGACACAGCCAAAAGTAAATATTAAGAAAGGAGAAGTCATATCAATCACAGCTATTAAAGAAACAGAGTTTTCTGTTTATTTCAAAACCGAAACGTAATTGAATATTACACAATTACACATTAGGAAAGAGAGGAAGGGGTGTCTCACAAAAGCAGATGTGTGTCCTGTTGGAATCCGGGGATTTCACATATGAAGAAACTAGAGTGTCCTTAAACCTTCACTGTTTCTTAGTGACCTGTTTAAGACCGGGCTAAAGCGCACGTGTTCTGTAGTTCCGTCAGCTGCCGTTCACTGCCAGATTTAGTCTGTGTAGCGGGATGGATGCTCTTCCCCCCTCTTTCACTTGTTGGTTCTTTCTTGCTCAGAATCTGTACAGAATCGACAAGTAGTATGTAACTCACATTACGGTATAGCCTCTAAATACAAGTCCCTAATCCTTTACCTGAAATCTTCAGGGCTAGATATTTATTTGTGGATTTAGAATTTCTAAAATTTTAGGAACCTGATAGGAATACATGGTTGGCGTATTATATAATACTTCAGAGTCTGGGGAAAACTCATCAAATACTGTAAAAATTCTGAATATTCAGACTAAAAGGAATAAGTAATTATATATAGCTTCATGTCAGTTCAGTTTAAGTTTTGCCATCAAAAGAACTTTGAAAAATCTTGTAAAACTGTAGATCAGTGGTTTGAAGAGGAATGAAATTGTTTGACATAATTAGTGAGTTCCCCCCCAAAAGGTATAGAAGCCACCATGATTCTTCCAAGTGGCATCAGATTATTACCAAGATGTTTGAATGCCTCAACTCTTCTCTGTCTGATTTTATCCCTTTTAAAGATCTCTTGGAAAATGTCTGCCTCTCAGGAAGTCTTTGCACTTTGAGCAGTGCTATCTCTCCACATCTCTGTATCCCATCTCCTGATCACAGACATAGTTAGGTGCTGACTTTTCCAAAAAAACAACATTTCTTATTCCATTCTTGTACCTCCTGAAGTAATAATTTTTATAACTCTTACATTAGCCAGTTTAAAGTTTATGATAGAATGATTGAAATAATTATTTATTATATATACACTTTTGCTGTCACTTATAAGTTTGAAGACAGTGTTTGTCAGTAGGCTACTCTGTCTCACGTATTGTTTCCTAAATGATTTTCCTTAGTGCTTTCAGAGCATGGTATCTTACATCAATCCGTTTATCAATTTTACATAAACTTGAAATGCTCAGACTCTTCCCAGGTCCTTATGATTGGTCTGTTTTCATTTTTGTTCCTAGGTACAAACTATTTTAGATTTATTAGGTTTAGATTTTATTTTGAAAAGTGATTGAACAGACTCTTAAATATTTTAAGGTTTATTTGTTTAAGAGCAATGGCAAAGTAGTTGTGTGCTCAGAGAACATTTGCTAACGTGCTGTGTTTTAATTGCCTTCTTATTGTTCATACTTTAAATCAAACTTTATTAACTAGCTGTGTGGTGCTAGTTTATTGTCGTCAGATTATCATACAGAGAATTAAGTTTACACTTAGGTTGTAGTTGTGTGATTTGTCTAATGAAATTAAAGTGATTTTGCACATTGCATACAACATCTTATAATTACTCCAAGGACCACAGTCAAGAAAGTGTTGAAGATGGAGAGAAGTAACGTGTGCCTCTGTCTATGTAAAAGTATGATACTATTTTAATACCTTACAATACGAAGGCAGAGTTAGCTTGGGGACTGTCACCTGTATCTAAGAAGGATTACAATAATTTCCAGTTATGATATTTGGAAATAATTTGTAGAATCTAAGAAAAATTTGTAAAGGAGATGAAACTGTGTCAAAGAAGAGCTAGCGTTAGCTTTGGTGTGTCTGCCAGATAATGCCGACTTTGAGTGGCCTGTTCTGTTCCCGCTTGCAGCGCCCAGGCTTCTCCCGCCGTTAGCTGGAGCCCCACACTGTGGAAGTGCTGAGGTAGATTCGATACCTGGCACATGCGTGACTGCTCTGAGCGGTCTGTGTCCGGTCTGAGGACGGGCACGTGTGCGAGTGTGACTCCTCAGCTGCGTGTGTCTCCTGGCTCTGTGCGTTCTTGGTCCTCTGTCCTCTCGCTCCTCCTCCCAGCGTCCGTTGTGTCTTCTGAAACCGCTAACACAAAGCTCATGATTCAGAGCAGTGCAGAGCATAGGCGGAGGAGATGCGGCTTATTTCAGTCTTCCATTCTTCTGAACCAGATTTTTTTCCTTCTAAATGCAGATTAATAAACCGTGCACTACCAGAGGAACAAGGAAAAGGGTGTTAGTGAAGGCATCCTGACCCTGACAAGTCAGGGAGGGCTTCAAGCCCACCTCGGACTTCAGAGCACTTCACAGCTTTGTGGTAAAAGAAGCATTTTAAATAGAGCCTTTGGACTTATTTCACCCTTATTTGGAGAGTAGCTTTATTTTATTTTTTAGGCAAGAAAACAAAATGTGAAGTTGAGGTACTTTTTGAACTAAAATGTACTTGGTTTTAGATTTTGATATTTTGTAGGTGCTTAACATATACTCAGAGTACTGTAGGTGTTTGGATGGTGTGAGTGTTTTTCTTAGAAACGTGTTCTTTATCCCTTGTGGCTTGGTGTCTTCTTCACTGTGAGTGACGTTTTCTCTAGTGTTTTGCATCTTCTTCAGTCAGTTCTTGGGATTGTAGAGTTTCTGTCCTAGAACCGATGTTGTGTAAAAGTGTTTTGAAAAGAGAGAGTGCTTTTGTTTTGTTGTTTTCGTATTTTTACCTCTCACAAGGTGGCTCACTAGCATGAAGAGATGTAGCACCAATAAAAAGTTGTTTGCTCTTCACCAGAAAACCTCACACAAGATACATTTTCATTTGTCAACAAGGAGATGCAAAGTGAATACAAACATTTGCCATTTTTGTCTTTAGCAACAAAACAACCTTATTTTACTGCATTAACTTTTAAGGTCTTTTTATTTGTGAAAATCAGCCTGTTTATGTACTGTGCATTCCTCCAAAGTTACGGCATTATAGTCACTGGAGAAATGAAATTTTCTTCTAGTAGATGAAAATTACATTTTGATTGAACATCATTCCTTATGCAGTCACCCATAAATATAATGTCTTTTCAGAAAATGGCTACAGATGTGATTTCTGAATTGACAAGAAAATAGAACATCTTAATGTTTTAGGTAAAACAGATGGTATTTTTGTTTTAGGCAAAGCTATCTCAGAGTGAAGGGAACTTAATTGGTGACAAGGCTCTTGGGGTCAGCCAAATTACGTACAGTTTTTGTGTCTGTTTCTTTTTATTGCTTTAGTATCAAAATTTTAGAATAGTTGGATAGAAATGTTTATCCTTTTCATTGATTTGCTATTTTCTGTTATACAGTGGGAACAGTTGCAAGATTTTTCAACCTTATTTTGTTTTAAAAAATTATAAAATGAAGTGTTGATTCTACTTTGGTTGTGGTTTTATTTCTGCTTTTAGAAATGCTTTTCTCAGTGTAGGAAAGACTGAAATATGTAGTTGTACTTGTGAGGGTTAAAACTTTATGGTACTGAGTTGCATTTGCAGCTGTGAATCCTAGTAACATTTATGATACTAACTCTGCTCCTATCCTGCTGGGCTTTGGGCAGGGCTCACTGTCTGATGCTTGGAAAGAGCAGAGCTGTGAAGGGAGCGCGGGCTGAGAGTTGGAGGCTCCTTCTGGTCCCACCTCTGTCACCAGCCAGCTCTGTGTTTTTAAACGTTAGTTCTTTTTGCAGTATATCTTGAAGAAGAGAGGGCTGTGGATAATCCCCAGGGTTATGTCCAACTGACATTTAGTTGTCTGTTATATACAAATCATTTATAAAGCATTCACTTGCATAAACACTGGGAAAGGAAGTTTTGAGGTAGAAAACTCTAGAAAATAACCAAGTTGGTTCAATAATTGGGACATAGGAGAAAGAAACTATTTTCCAAAATATCATGAATATTGCAAAATGAAGACCTGTGATATAGCTTGGGCTCCCCTGGTGGCTCAGCTGGTGAAGAATCCGCCTGCAGTGCAGGAGACCCTGGCTTGATTCCTGGGTCGGGAAGACCCCCCTGGAGAAGTGATAGGCTGCCCACTTCCATATTCTTGCGCTTCCCTGGTGGCTCAGACAGTAAAGAATCTGCCTGCAGTGCAGGAGACCTGGGTTCGATATTTTTATTCTTGGTTTCCTGTTGCCTTCCTTCTACAAGTGTATTAGAGAACCATTGGAGACAGAAAACTATGAGATGTTGCTTTTTAGAAATGACTGTGAAAGCTGTTATTACTGCTATACCCTTGAGAGCCTCAGCTCTACGCTTTTTGAAATTTTAGGGAGAGTGAGCCTATAATTTCAAGATACCTTAAATAGCAAAATTTGAACCACATCTTCCAAGTGCCATTCTTCATAAATCTATTTAGAATCAAGCTTAAAAATCACCACCAGCAAATCATTTTCGTAGCCTATATGGCGACTGAACATTCTTCTATTTAATTTTTCAGCACTGCTTTATTATAAGACATAGGTTGCAAAAAATAATAAGCTATGTGTATTGTAAGCTGAAAAGAATGAGAATCATAGAGTATATCTGCAGCAATCTCTTCTGAGGATGGCAAGAAAAATAGACGTTTCAACTGCGCCTTTAGATTCGCAGTCAGGTTGATGGAAACAAATAGCCCCAGGTCATTCACCTTAAAACCTAAATAAAGAAACAGTTGGCCAACTAGAGGTGTAGAATTGGTATAGAATTTAAAGGCTCATAGACAGTTTTCTATGACAGTTAACCTGGGGTATCCTCTAATGCACATTAATGAAGTCTCCTTTGTGTACAGTTGGGAAGATCCCCTGGAGGAGGAAATGGCAACCCACTCCAGTATTTTTGCCTAGAGAATCCCATGGACAGTGGAGCCTGGCGGGCTACAGTCCATGGCGTCGCAAAAAGTTGGACACGACTGAGCGACTAATACTTTTACTTTTCCTGGAGGAGGGCCTGGCAACCCACTCCAGTATCCTTGCCTGGAGAATCCCCATGGACAGAGGAGCTGGGCAGGCTACAGTCCATGGGGTCGCAGAGAGTCCGACATGACTGGGCGACTAAGCACACGCGCATTCTCACTGCCTCCTACAGAAAGTAAAACTCCTGAGGGAGCAGCTTGTGTGTTGTTCGAGCCATTTAGAGAAGTAGCCTTTGTTTCACCCCCTTAAAGAAAGCCCGTCCACCCCATCCTCCCCCTGCAACTGGTTGGGGGCCATCAGAGTGAGGGCTCTTTGCTGAGGTGCAGTGGCATGGAGCTGCCTGATCAAGGAGCGTTCTGAGAGCCTTGGAGAGCTGGAGCTGGGCTAGACCTCTGCTTCCAGCACGTGCACCCCAAGGCCCTCACCCGCTGGAGAAGGGCGGGCCGCCTGCTCTGCCTCCGAGAGACCTTAGGGTCTGGCTGGTTCATTGTGATTCCTGGCTCTGCATGGTTTTAGGATTTCATAAGCTGGCTGTAAAGCTGCACAGAGTTAAGGAAAGCACATCCTGTATGCTTTAGGCCCTGTTCTAAAGGCTCATCAGTGCTAGCTGTTTGGTATTGTTTTTATTGTTGTTAACATCTGAAAGGTGGGAAGAGAAGGGGATGCCTGAGGATGCGATGGTTGGATGGTATCACCAACTCAGTGGACGTGAGTTTTGGTAAGCTTTGGGAGTTGGTGATGGACAGGGAGGCCTGGCATGCTGCAGTTCATGGGGTCGCAGAGAGTCGGACGTGACTGAGCGACTGAACTGAACTGACTAACATCTGAAAAACTCTGTCACAAGTCAGTTTTACTTTGAATTAAAAGTAGTAAGAATATTCCCTTAAGGGGCAGTTTTTTTTTACAATTTTATTTTTGATTTACTGCTTTGCCTATTAGTATTATAAGCAAACTTAATTCTCTACACAAAGTAACATCTTGTAATGTAGAACTTTCTGGAATAGTTACTTAGCGGTTGCCTGTTACTCGTCTCACGTAAGAAGTCTTGTTAGTAATGTCTTACGGACTCTCTGGATTTAGTGAGGCGTCTTCCGAAGCCCAGCGCTTGGTTGGCAGCAGCAGGCTGAGGCGCCGCCGTCGTCACTGGTCCATGAAGCGTCTTCACGCTGGCAGCGTCTTTGTTCACTCCTTCCGGATCTTGTCCTTGGCTGAATGACTCCCATGAGATTAGATGTATAACATTCTTGTCCATGAATTTTAATTTATTTCTCTTAAATGTAGAAAAATTGCTGAAATAAACTTTCACGTGTTAAGAAATTCAGGCTACAATTATGCACTACGTATTCAAGTAAAATCCTAATTTTGATTGCTGAGATGAAAGTGTTCTATTCCTAAGTGTTGAATTGTTTTTCTTCTTAAATGAGGCCAAATAATATATGTTATTGAATCAACTGGAAGCTTCCAGAAAACATTGTGTTTTATTTTTCCTCTTGCTAGTGTAAATTCTATATCTGGTCATGGAAGAGAAGTGTGATGGTTATTATATAGTTTCTAGGAAAGTTTTTATGGAAAAACCATTAAATATCTAGTTAAGAAGGCCTGTTTTTTAGAAATAGAAGGATTTTTAAACTGAGAGGCCTTGGGACTTATATGAAAAAGTCTTGGGCGTATGTACATTTCTTCGGTGAATGGTGTCTGTGTAAGGTATTCAAAGGTTAAAAAGTAAGTAGAATTTTAAAAGGTTAAGAATAACCACCTTGGTCAGTGTAAGGGACTGTTAATCATTTGATTTTTACGAAATGCAGGGCTGGGAGTTTTCTCCTCTGCTTCTGGGTTTTTGTTAGCTGTGTGCACTTGCTCAGGGACAGTGTAGATCTGGGCTCCTCAGACCTTGTAGCCGGCGGATGAGAAAGCAGGAGGGAGTCCGCCATGGGAGAGGGGTCAGAGCGACACCCTTTAGTCTTTCCTGGGCCCAGCTCCAGGAGCCTGGAGCTCTGCCCACTGCCCTTTGCCCTCCCTGCCTCCTGCTCCTGTTTCCAGCACTCGGGATTTTCTCTTCTGTGTGCGGTGGTCTCTGTGCTGGGAAACCGGAGCTTGGCCCTCGTTTTCAGGAGGAGCAGTATGACCCGGTGTGTTTGTTCCCTAGTGCTGTTTTAACAAATACCCACACACCCAGTGTCTTGATAAACCACAAATGTATTATCTTAAACATTTAGAAGCCAGAAGTTGAAAATCAGTTTCACTTGGGTGACAAGTGTTCGCAGGGCTTGTCCCTTGTGGAGGCTCTGAGGGACAAACCTGGTCCCTGCCTGTTGTCTCTTCTTGCTGTAGTTGTGTCCTGAAGGCGTGTCCGAGTCTTTGTGGCCCCGTGGACCGCAGCCTGCCCCGTTTCCCGTTCCATCAGTTTCTCGTGGTCACCTGCAGTGCTTGGCCTGCGGCCCCTTCCACACGCTGCCCTATCTCTGGCAGGTTCTAAAATCTCGTGTCTTGCTCTGCTTTTCGAAAGCTTTCTGTTTAGATTTCTGGGCAGTTCCCAATGTTTGGTACGTGAGCTAATGGGAAAGCCAAGTGTATACATGAAGCCTCCTGCGTATCCTCCAAGTGCTTTTTAGCCTCTTTGCCCGCGCAGTGAAGCTCCTCTAGGCTTTGTACTGGGCTTTGCATGGAACTCAGCCTTTCCTGTGCTGAGAATTGGCACAACCCAGAGTAGAAAATGGCTCGAGAAGGCAGCTCTCTTCTCTGAAATTCTCTCTTCAGTGATTCTCTGTTGCCTTCAAGCAAACGATTACTGTATTTTATCTGGTTTCCTAGTTGGCCCGTAGAAGTGAGAGCTCTTGTCATCAACTACGTTACCTCTGCTGGAAGTGGAAGCATCATTTATTGTTCATTTTCAATTTGGTGAAAGAAAAATGCTCATTTTCTCCACTTGAGTGTTTATATTTCTATTGACTTTTAAGAACACTTTACAGATTTCCTGAATTTGGTCTCCTTTTATTTTTTCATTCTTTAATCTCACTTTTTAATATAGAAAATGTTCTAAGCATTTTGTTATCAAATCTGTTAACCTTTTACTTTATTGCTGTATTTTCTATTATGGTTAAAAAGATGTTTTGTACTGCAAACTTTACATTTATTTTTCCTACTTGTTTTCTATCGTTTTTTTCCGTCTTTAAGTTTTTGATTCACTGAGAGTCAATGTTGCATTATGTTTTAGTGCATCTATTTACCATACGTCTTTCCATCTATTTGGAGAAATATCATAAGATTGTTTTGTTCCCTTTCTCCCAATAAGAGGATTTCAGTGGGATTTTGGTTGGCAGTTGGCATAAATTCATGAATTTATGGCATAAAATTCATGAAATAATTTTGGGAGAATTGTATATTTTACAGTATTTTAGTTTTCTCACCTAGAAAAGTATATTTCTCTTCATTTTTTATGTCCCTCAATAAAGCTCTGTCAGCCTCTTTGTATACATTTTGCTTATTTTGTGTAAAGTTAATTTCTAGTTTGAATCCTCTCCTGGTTGATTCTTAACCATGCTGCTGCTGCTGCTGCTAAGTCATTCCAGTTGTGTCTGACTCTGTGCGACCCCATAGACGGCAGCCCACCAGGCACCCTCATCCCTGGGATTCTCCAGGCAAGAACACTGGAGTGGGTTGCCATTTCCTTCTCCAATGCACGAAAGTGAAAAGTGAAAGTGAAGTCCCTCTGTCGTGCCCGACTCTTCGTGACCCCATGGACTGCAGCCTTCCAGGCTCCTCCATCCATGGGATTTTCCGGGCAAGAGTACAGGAGTGGGGTGCCATCGCCTTCTCTATCCTGACTGCCATCTTTGTGTGTATCGCAGCACGCTCTGTACATAGAGTGTACAGAGTCCTTACTACCTCCTCTCTTGTACTGAACTCAGCAATACTCAGCACAGGGACTGTGCGGCCAGTCACAGGTCTGTGACTGCACGTGGCAGGAGGCGCCCTCCTTTGTCCGTTCTGTGTTGCTTCCTAAAGCAGCCGGCCATCGCGTGGTGACTGCACATGCGTGTGTTCTGTGCACCCGTTTATCTCCACTGCCTCCCCACATCTTATCTGAACTCTTGTTGAAGGTGTCTGTAACATGTGTGGTTTTGTTAATTTCTCTCATTTAGATTTACATATGCCTTACCTAGAAAAGCATGTGAGGTGGCTCAGAGACCTGGGTTGATTAAAACCTCCATCCCACCATCCCTGTGATTTGTATACCAGGGTCCCTGGTCAGGACACCAGGAGGTTCTTGCAGGAGAAAGGAGAGATTTAATTGCTGTTGATATTCTTCTTTGTGTCAGGTCTCAGCCCTGGGATTTTCCAAACATTTTGCTATATAACCCTAACTGCAAGCTCGTCTCCTGATTTTATAGATAAGGATCTTAAAGCCTCTCAAATTATATGTATGATTGTTGGCTTTTGAACTTGAATGTATCTGACTCCAGAGCTTAGGAATCACAGAACTGATTGTGATTTTTGAAGGTCTAATGTATCTCAAAAAGGCTTCTTTTTGGTTTTATAATATCTTGATTTTTATTCTGATGGCTATTATGGTAAGCATTATGTTTTAAAACTAGAAAACTAGGTGGACTATATGAATATAAGTTCATATTTAGAAATTGTAGTTTTTGTAAACAGATAAAGCTATATATTTTTGTATTCAGAATAACTTAATGTAAAGGTTACTACTCTTTATATTATGCTCCACTAATGAGGCTATTTAGAGAAGTTGAATATATTGTTTGAAGTGAATTTTTTAATATGCTGTCATTGATTAATAATCAGACAGACTGAACTCTAGTTTTTGCTTTTATTGTTAACTTTCCCTTTGATCATGAATCTGTCATTGCCCTCATCTTTGCAGAGGGGTTAATTACATAGTTTTTCAATCATATCTTTTGAGGAATTAAAATAATAAAATGAAAATGATTTGATAAAACCATAAAGCTCCGCACTAGTAGGTATTATTCACAAATGATAGAGTCTCCCCCCTGAGAGCCTTGTTTTAGTCATTCGTCAGCTATTTACTGAATGCTATTCCATGCAAGGTGCTGCACTGGGCGCATGAAGTACCAGCTACTTTTCATATAACCTGGTGTTTGTTTAATTGGTTTTAAACTTTACTAACAGGTGGCATTTTTCGTTTATGTCTTCCTTTCACCTCCATAAATGCATGTAATATTTTTTAATGTTTTTTAAAACTATAGTTAGTTTTTTAATATTTTTTAATATCGTTTGAATAATGTTTTTGACTGTTGTTTGAATATGCAGTAAGGTCATAAGATAAATGACCTTATATACTTTTATATACTCACATGTAAGTATATACTCTTATATACTCTTCGGTATATAAGATTTTCTATTCCATTGTTCTAGTTGATAAGTTTTCTTTTACAAATGTACTGAAATGTAAATAGCTTTTTGTTCATCCTGAGCTTTCTGAAGAGAGAATGTCTGTGGGGATCTTTGGCATCAGTGAAGAATCTGTCTTCACATCTGTGGAGTTTTTCCCAAGTAAATTTGGAGCTAAGGGAATCTCCACAGGAAACCCCATTTGTCAGAATGGTTGTTATAAGCATGTCCTGTGAGTCCAGTGGTTAGGATGGTGAGGGGTGAGGCTGAGTGCTAAGCCCGTTGGCCCCTCTAACCAGTGGAATCTTGCAGCATACCTGACCTCGTGAACCTCAGCTCTCCTGACTGTGCAGTAACCGATGAAACGCTATGTCTTGTAGGTCACAAGTCTTTGGACTGAGCTTGGCGTATAGGAAAGCTCTGTGGGTGGTGCCTCCAGTGGCACTCTCACCAGGGGGCCTCTTCCTTCGTGCTGCCCTGGGTCCAGTCCTGGGAGGAGGTCCGCCTGGCCCTAGTCATTGGTTTATAGCAGGTGTTGGTTAGATCGGCCAAAAAATAGGACCCAGAGGACCACTGTTGCCTTAGCATGACTCGAATCATTTCTACAAAAGAAGTTAGGGACTTTTAAATAGACTCCTCTTCATTAGAATCTTCAAGCACAGAATCACATTTACAGTGGAATTCTAGTTCTTCATAAAATGATTCCCAATCTGACATGAACAAGCAGATGTTTCTCCTGCCCGTTTTCTCTCAGCCTCGATAGATCATAGTCTGTCATTTGATTGGCAGATGACATATGAGTGTTCTGTCTGCATGACGTGAAGGTTGTTCTCTGTATATAGAGACATGAGATAATTGCCTGTAGCCCCAAGTCATGGCGGCTGAGCGTCATAATGAGGACTGGGAAGCTGCTTGGTGACAGGCGGATTGGAAGCCAAGGCAAATGTAGGAGAGACTGGGGGGAAAATAGGTCTGAGCTTCCTATGCAGTTTCTTCCGAGGCAAAATAGAAATTAACTATTCCCCCTTTTCAGGAATATTACTGTTTTCTTTTGTCAGTGTGGATGAAATATTATTTTTTAATAAGTGAGTATGATAGTAGGAAAAAAGGAAAGATATAAGCATCTGAATGCAGAGTTCCAAAGAATAGCAAGAAGAGATAAGAAAGTCTTCTTCAGCAATCAGTGCAAAGAAATAAAGGAAAACAACAGAATGGGAAAGACTAGAGATCTCTTCAAGAAAATTAGAGATACCAAGGAAACATTTCATGCAAAGATGGGCTCGAATAGAAGCAGAAGATATTAAGAAGAGGTGGCAAGAATACACAGAAGAACTGTACAAAAAAGATCTTCACAACCCAGATAATCACGATGGTGTGATCACTCACCTAGAGCCAGACATCCTGGAATGTGAAGTCAAGTGGGCCTTAGAAAACATCACTATGAACAAAGTTAGTGGAGGTGATGGAATTCCAGTTGAGCTATTTCAAATCCTGAAAGATGATGCAAATTTGAAATCCTGGAAGTGAAAGTGCTGCACTCAATATGCCACCAAATTTGGAAAACTCAGCAGTGGCCACAGGACTGGAAAAGGTCAGTTTTCATTCCAATCCCAAAGAAAGGCAATGCCAAAGAATGCTCAAACTACCACACAATTGCACTCATCTCACATGCTAGTAAAGTAATGCTCAAAATTCTCCAAGACAGGCTTCAGCAATATGTGAACC
>NW_011494761.1:1148767-1150936 GCF_000754665.1 Bison bison bison | reverse complement strand
AGTAATGCTCAAAATTCTCCAAGACAGGCTTCAGCAATATGTGAACCATGAACTTCCAGATGTTCAAGCTGGTTTTAGAAAAGGCAGAGGAACCAGAGATCAAATTGCCAACATCCGTTGGATCATGGAAAAAGCAAGAGAGTTCCAGAAAAACATCTATCTCTGCTTTATTGACTATGCCAAAGACTTTGACTGTGTGGATCACAATAAACTGTGGAAAATTCTTCAAGAGATGGGAATACCAGACCACCTGACCTGCCTCTTGAGAAACCTGTATGCAGGTCAGGAAGCAACAGTTAGAACTGGACATGGAACAACAGACTGGTTCAAAGTAGGAAAAGGAGTACGTCAAGGCTGTATATTGTCACCCTGCTTATTTAACTTATATGCAGAGTACATCATGAGAAACGCTGGGCTGGAAGAAGCACAAGCTGGAATCAAGATTGCCGGGAGAAATATTAATAAGCTCAGATATGCAGGTGACACCATCCTTATGGCAGAAAGTGAAGACGAACTAAAGAATCTCTTGATGAAAGTGAAAGAGGAGAGTGAAAAAGTTGGCTTAAAGCTCAACATTCAGAAAACTAATATCATGGCATCCAGTCCCATCACTTTCATGGGAAATAGATGGGGAAACTGCTGAGGTCCAGCCCCGGCTGATCCAGGGTATTCTAAGGGGAGACGGCGTTGGCGACCTATTCAAATGTTAATTAGAGATATAAAGAGTAATAGAATGAGGATAGCTCAGTAGGAAAATTCAGTGGAGAAAAGAGGCTGAGTAGCTTGGTTTACACAGAAAATCAGTATAACCCGTGACGCCAGGTTAGCTCTGACCACGGAGGCCGCAGGCGCCCTCTTGAATAGCAGAAGGTGCCCCACCTTAGACACCTTCTCGAGTGGGTCTTAGAAGCCCAGGCAAATAAATGGTCGCAGAGGACCTCTGCGCTCCAGATGGAGACTTCAGCCAGAATGTGAAAAGAAAGAATGACATGGGGAGACCAAGCTCTGGTGAGCAAGGCCCGTAGCTTTATTTTCAACAGGGGCTTTTATACACTAAGTTACACATAGAGGATAATAGGGGATGCAAAGTCAGCAGTTTTTGATCCTTATCAAAAACCAGGGTTTCTTTCCTGCAAATTTATCGTATACAAATGGTTTAGGTGATTTACATCATCTTCTGGCCAGAAGGCCTATTAACATTTTATGACTCTTGACGAAGACTTATCAACAAAGACTTATTTTCTCTAAGAGTAATTATTTTAAGGTTTGGCGCCATCTTCTGAAGATAAAATTGCATTCCTATAGGGTGGATGTGTAATGGGTTTACAACAAAGGAAAGAATTTATTACCTTAAGGGTCTAAGTTACTAACACCAAGGCCACTACTTATTTTTTCTACATACCAACTATATTAATTAATACACATTCAAGGATACAATTCAGGGGATGTGAAAACTTGGCAACAAACATTGGCTCATCAATGAAATCCTTTACTAGTTTATTCTGACAGTTTCTGACTCTCTGAGAGGCTCTAAGCTATTTAAATATCTTAAGCTTCCCGTGCCTCTCGAGGCTGGGAGACTGTAAACAATTGTATGCATAGCTGTAGGAGTCCGGGTAAACTTGTCAGGCGAGTTAGAGAGCTATCTGAGGGGTTTGGATTTAAACGTTCCTAATTGCCCAGGAACTTTTATTAATTGGAGCTGTAAGTTAACTCTTTGACAGAGAGAGCGAGATGATGGTAGGGGACAGCCCCCAGTAAAGTCAGAGGTGAGAGCACAAAGCAATAAAGTAGGCAGACTCTGGTTTTTTGGTGGTAGATGCTCGGGAATATCCAGGGGGACTCCTGAGGCTCGATCCCACCTTTGCGTATGCCAAGCCTCCTTCCTCATGACCTTTGTCACGAGTGGAATGCCTCACCGGCTCCCGACAGGAAACAGTGTCAGACTTTATTTTTCTGGGCTCCAAAATCACTGCAGATGGTGATTGCAGTCATGAAATTAAAAGACGCTTACTCCTTGGAAGGAAAGTTATGACCAACCTAGAGAGCATATTGAAAAGCAGAGATATTAGTTTGCCAACAAAGGTCCATCTAGTCAAGGCTATGGTTTTTCCAGTAGTCATGTATGGATGTGAGAGTTGGACTGTGAAGACAGCTGAGTGCTGAAGA
>NW_011494761.1:1132497-1148667 GCF_000754665.1 Bison bison bison | reverse complement strand
AGTCCCTTGGACTGCAAGGAGATCAGCCCTGGGATTTCTTTGGAAGGAATGATGCTAAAGCTGAAACTCCAGTACTTTGGCCACCTCATTCAAAGAGCTGACTCATTGGAAAAGACTGTGATGCTGGGAGAGATTGGGGGCAGGAGGAGAAGGGGACGACAGAGGATGAGATGGCTGGATGGCATCACTGACTGGATGGACGTGAGTCTGAGTGAACTCCGGGAGTTGGTGATGGACAGGGACGCCTGGCGTGCTGCAGTTCATGGGGTTGCAAAGAGTTGGACAAGACTGAGCGACTGAACTGAACTGAACTGATGATAGTTTAATATGAAACCTGTTGGTTGCATTCATAATTGAAAGGTTTAAAAAGTCTCATGTTTGGAGATACTGACAGTGTAACAAGTGTCTCACTACTGAACACAGTAGTGACAATGAAAATCTGCTTCATTTGTGGTGGTGTACTTATCTGCCCCGAAGCGTAACTCGTGTATGATTGTGCTTTCTCTGTACTCTGCTTGAAGCATACATGGATAGGAGTTTGTGTGTCAGGCAACTGTGTGCTGTGATGCTCCTGAACGTGCTGAGAATCTCTAATTATGTGGAAAAAAATTGTTTTCTTAGTGCAGCATTATACTCATTATATACTCCATACACTTTGCTTTTGAATAGATTCCTGGCATGATAATTACATAATCATTTAGTACAGTAGAAACATCATTATGGTCAAATACTAATTAGCTACTAACACGAAACAAAACAGAACCTAGTTCACAGCATATTATAAAAATCTATTTATTACTGTACAAAGTGAAATATATGGTTAAAATTATTATTTGCTGAAAGTGTGAATCTCTTTCTTTCTTACCAGAAAGAATCAGTGTTTTGGATGCTTGCTGCCTAAGTCTCTCTGTTGGATGCATTGTATTTTATTATCAGATCCTTTATGACCAGCTCTGTGTAGTGGGGCATCCAGAGATTTGCAGTGGAAATTCTGGACTCCATTCCTAGGTCTTCCTCAGGACTTCTACAGAATTAGGAGGCTGGCCCAAGCCTTCAGCCTACAAACACAGACTACAGAGAGCTCTTCTCATACTGGCGCTGAGCCTCTGGACGTGTGGGGTTCAGTAGTAAGCCACTCGTTTCTGGGACGCTGCTTTGCACATCTGATGCTGGGCGTGAGCGATCCTTGACCGCCTTCCTGCCCTCGCGCAGCTGAGGGAGGTAGTGCAGTCTAGTTGGTAACGCTGAAGCCCCTGGCATTTGTGGCTCTCCAGGTGTGAGTGTGGCTGGAGAACCGTCGGGGAAACCTAAGCTCCGGTAGAGGGTGGTGGGCGGGCACTCACGGGCTGGCAGATGCCTTCAGGGGAGTCTGCCCAGCGCGCCTCTCAGGGGCGGTGCTCTCCCTCTCCTTGCTACATGGACACAGTGGGGTTTGGTCTAGGACTTCGGGGCTTCAGTGCGTTACCTAGAGTCTTGCTTTGTTTTGTCTTGTTTTTGACTGCATGCTTCTGATGCTCTTTTCTCAAATATACATGGGGTCTCAGTGAACGCAAATGACGTTACAGCTCGTCACCCTGAGGTATACTGCAAGTCTAAAGGAGCTAAAGACGTTCTTATGTTGTTACCTTTGGTATATTACAATACTGAGTCAATCAAAAGTGCTTCTCCTGATAACGTACGAGTCAACGTTTTATGGGTTTCACGCTACATCCACCTTTTCCTTTATCCTTCACTTTCGTTTCGGTCACTGTATTTATTTCCTAATGAACCATTTGCAATGCAGCTGAAATGTGCAGGACACGTGCTGCTCGACTCTGAGACGCACTGAGCAGACAGTGGTAGCTGGGACCCTGTCTGCTAGAGTACCTACCGGGTTAGAGGGAGGCGTGGTTGGCTGCCTGACTCTGTGCTCCTGAAGTTACGGGAGTGTACAGGAATGTACGTGAAAGTACAGGAAATGCCATGAAAGGGTTCACGAATGAATCAGTTGTATTGTTAGTCAGGTATCCTCTCTGAAATGCTGTTTCTTGTGTTTGAAGATAATATGTTGTAAATATATTATAAAGTAAAATCATAGGTCTTACAAAGAATGCATAATTCCTGAAGTCTGTGACGTGATCTAGAACGTTTCTGCTCACAGGCAAAGCCGTGAAGCGGTGAGGACCTAATGCTATTGAGGAAACCAAGGCTGTTAAGGGCTTCAGCTGACAATTATCTAAATATCAAAGAATCGAGAGAGAACTAACTGTAGGAAAAATGATTAAGACCTTGAATATTCTTAACAAATATAGTTATGTTTAAAACCATCATGTAAAAATTAAATGTTACTTGATGGATGTGTGCTAATATAAGGTGTTATTGGAAAAATTTTGCCAAAACCCCACTTCATTCTAAGAACTGCACTTATTTGCAAATGTTGCCTAAACTTATTTTAATAGTCTTTATTTCCCTTTTCTAGTTAAGTTCCAATCAATTTTTTTACCACTATTTATTATAAGATTTCAGCCTCTTATTTTAAGTGAATTTGCTTCAAATGATCTTTCTTCTGGGACCAACTTTCTGGGATAATAGGGACCCCTGTTTATAAAATACACGTGTGGCTGCATGTACAGCCATATATTTCACTGTGTGTTAGTCCTCTAAAGTGAATGTCAGAATTTTAATTGAAATTAATTGTGACTAAAATGCAAATGTTAAGGGATTCCCTTGTGGCTCAGCTGGTAAAGAATCCACCTGCAATGTGGGAACCTGGGTTTGATCCCCGGTTGGAGAAGGGAAAGGATACCCACTCCAGTATTCTGGCCTGGAGAATTCCATGGACTGTATGTATAGTCCATGGGGTCACAAAGAGTTGGACACAACTGAGCGACTTTCACTTTCACTTTCAAAATGCAAACAGGCAATTTATATATTTTTGTATTCAGATTAGGCAAGGATCAGGATATTGTATAGGGCTGCTTATTTCAGATTAATAAAACCATATGTACATAAGTCATTCTCTAGGACATAGAAGTAGTGATAACAGTCCTGTTGTTGTCTTCCGTTTGTATAACATTCATTCTTAGAAAGTGAATCATTGTTTCATTGCCCTTTGTACAATGTGGTGTTTGTTGTGATGAAAATTGCCTGTTCTTTGAAAGTTTTACTGGAATGTTTCTGAAAATTCTTCTCCTTGGGTTGGCTTTATGCTTATCTGTGAGTTGAAATCTTACAAATAATGTGAAAAAAGGACAAATGTTTTGAGACCCCACTAGTAAAGCAGCTGTCTTTACAGGTATCTCGTGGTCTATAACCCTTCAGAACAAGCTCGAAGCTCTGTAGTCTCAGTCTGTGTGAGCTCATCCGCAGCACAAGTGTCCTCTGCTTCAGGAAAGCCTGTGGAAATCCAAATGAGTGCAGTGTGGGACACAGCAACAAGCGTCTCACAGACAGCCTACGAGGTATGCGCACCCCATGCAGCGGAAGGAGGCACAGCCAGGGTATAGTTTGTAATGTTGCTGTTGTTAAGTTGCACAGTCATGCCTGACTCTTTTGGGACCCCATGGACAGTAGACTGCCATTCTCCTGTCCATGGGACTCTCCAGGCAGGAACACTGGAGTGGGGTGTCATTTCCTTCTTCAGGGGATCTTCCCGACCCAGGAATCGAACCCAGATCTCCTGAATTGGCAAGTGAATACTTTACCGCTGACCACCAGGGAAGCCCCCCTCACTGGCCAGTGAAATGACTCTAAAGGAAAATAGATCCTTTGTTTTCCAAAATATTAACATCTTTGTTAGTGTGTATATTACATGTTATTTTTAGTGCACTATGAGTATGTATATTGTTCATTTTTGTAAGTGTGTATATTGTAACTCTTTTCTGATTCCTTGTAAAATTTTGAACTTTTTTGCCTAACTCAATTTAATGAGTTGTAAGTATTGAAAGTGAAAGTGGAGAGTGAAAAAGTTGGCTTAAAGCTCAACATTCAAAAAATGAAGATCATGGCCTCTGGTCCCATCACTTCATGGGAAATAGATGGGGAAACAGTGTCAGGCTTTATTTTTTGGGGCTCCAAAATCACTGCAGATGGTGACTGCAGCCATGAAAGTAAAAGACGCTTACTCCTTGGAAGAAAAGTTATGACCAACCTAGATAGCATATTCAAAAGCAGAGACATTACTTTGCCAACAAAGGTCCGTCTAGTCAAGGCTATGGTTTTTCCAGTGGTCATGTATGGATGTGAGAATTGGACTGTGAAGACAGCTGAGTGCTGAAGAATTGATGCTTTTGAACTGTGGTGTTGGAGAAGACTTTTGAGAGTCCCTTGGACTGCAAGGAGATCCAACCAGTCCATTCTGAAGGTGATCAGCCCTGGGATTTCTTTGGAAGGGATGATGCTGAAGCTGAAACTCCAGTACTTTGGCCACCTCATGCGCAGAGTTGACTCATTGGAAAAGACCCTGATGCTGGGAGGAATTGGGGGCAGGAGGAGAAGGGGATGACAGAGGATGAGATGACTGGATGGCATCACTGACTCGATGGATGTGAGTCTGAGTGAACTCCGGGAGTTGGTAATGGACAGGGAGGCCTGGCGTGCTGCGATTCATGGGGTCTCAAAGAGTCGGACACGGCTGAGCGACTGAACTGAACTGAACTGAACTGAAGTATTGAAAAGAAGATAAATACCTCCTTCTAAATAACTGGATACTTCCAACTTTCATTGCAAAGATTACAGTAATATCCCAATAAAGAAAGACTTTTTAAATAAATAAGATGCTTCTTTTCTAAGATATAATTATGAAAAAAATGTGTGGGTTCAAGTCCTAGGTGTTTTGGGAAAATGTCTTGAAGTATGCAGTGTTAAATTGAGCGCCCCCCGTCACCGGAAATGTTGGACTGCTAAAATTCGGAGTATAAACTGTATTTCTGAAGACACAGACAAAAGCTAAGGATTCTAAAAGAGAATTAAAAGGCATTGCTGGCTGCTTTTACGAATTTATTATCCTTTAGAAAGAAAAGAAACTATGATACAGGTTTTGATCAGATTTTACAGGAAACCCCTCGCCTCGAGATTGGAGCAGAAGCTCCTGAAAGGTTGGATCATGTCCCTTGGTGGGTGCCTCCTCCGTGCCTGTTCAGCATCTGCTGGACCTCCCAGGCATTGATGTCTGGTATTGATGAACTAATATGCTTGATGTTTACATTGTTACATTTATCATTTTTCATTTTGAATGTACTGAATTACCATAGTGTTGTACAATGATTCCTAAAATCACTGTCACGGTAAACCCTTACATCATGGAGCATTTCCCCATCTGAGCATCCATTAAGAGCACTGTGGGACAATTGAGGATGGTCACATAATTTCGTATATTGAATAAAAGCCTTAATGTCTTTGATAGTCCTACCCACTTGAATTTACTAGGTTCCCTAGATAAATAGAAATGTGAATACTCCACCCATAAGTTATAAAAACATGGAATAGTATTATATTCTTTCTTAAACATAGTAGTTGCTTATTTGTACTAGAAATATAGTTTCCTTTCAGTAGATTGCATTTCTCTTTAATAACTTCTCTCCTTTATCTTTAAAGATATCTTTTCTAGCAGAGATGCCACCACTGGGACTGAAAGTGTATAAGATTTTGGAAACATCAAGTTCAAATCCACATTTAGCCAAATATGACCTATATAATGGTAATATAGCAAATGAAGGAATTTTTAACATGAATAATATAAAAAGTGCTCAAGAAGCTATAACTCTAGAGAACTCCTTTATTAGGCTGCGCTTTGGTCAATCTGGGCTTATGGAGGTATGTTCCAAGTAGTTCTGAAATTTACAGAAGGCATGTCACTTTTATTATAACGTATGTAGATTACCTCTGTAAAGTGGGAAAAGGGGACACAGGTTCTGGAGGGAAGGATGGAGAGCTGCGTGTACCGTCCCCTTGTGGTCCGCAGCGCCCACTGCTGCTCACAGGTGTGGTCTGTGAGGTGCCGCCCCGGGGACTGGTTGGTACTAGTCCACAAGATGAGTATGCAATTGGTGGCTATTTAGAAATGTTTATGGAAACTTTGAAAGTAATTAGACTGAGTAGATTTATGCCTATTAAATCTAATAAGAAAAAATGAGTTTATATTTGGCATATCACTTTAATTTTTTTTTAATTCACTTTCATTGTACTTCACCAAAATGCTGCTTCATGCATAGTGGAAATAAAAATAAATTCACTCCTTTACTGCAGAAAGTTTGAGAAGTACTGGTCTAATGTCTTAATTTGTATATGTCTTTCTTCTTTGGTGAAATGTGTTCTTTTTGTTCTATTGTGGAAGTTTTCAGTCCTGAGGTTTTAAGTATAAAATTTGGAGTGTTCATCCAAGAATTGTGAATATTATAGGCTGAATGTTAATCACTTATAAATCTATCACAAGGTAATTTTTTAAAAATAGACATATGCATGTAGCTAGACACAGTAAGTTTATGTCTTAATACTAACTTATACTAAAAAAATTTTTTTTTTATCCTTAGGAAATGCTAAATAAAGGAGATGGTAAAAGTCTTGAAGTGAAAGTACAGTTTTCATGGTATGGAACCACAAGTAAAAAGGATAAAAGTGGTGCCTACCTCTTCTTACCCGACGGGGAGGCCAAGGTAAGAGCTGATGCTCGTAGCAGTGACTAAGCACTTACTGAGAGAGTAGTGAGGAGCATACTAAATGCATCTCAATGTTATGGTCATCTATTAGGAATAGATGAATTAGCTCCACTCATATATCATTATTGACACTTAGCAATTTCTAGTTGAGTGTTAGGTGAACAGTAATTTCTCAGTGTTGAAATTCAGTAAGGATGCTACAGGGGACAAGTGCTCTGTATGGAAAGAAGCTAGATTTGATTTGGGATTAGGGTGCTGCTGAGTTGTTACGTACCTCTGTGGCATGGCAGAGATACAAACACAAAATTCCTAGCCGTGTGGGAAAGATAGATTGACCACTGAGCCATTTTTCTTCTTAACATTTAGCACTTTAAAAAACAAACAAAGAAAGTGTTCTATCCTGACTGCACATTTAATGCAGAAAACTGAAGAATAATATTTGCTGGCTATTCTGCTGCTGCTGCTGCTGCTGTTAAGTCGCTTCAGTCGTGTCCAACTCTGTGCAACCCCATAGACGGGAGCCTGGTGGGCTTCCGTCTATGGGGTCGCACAGAGTCGGACACGACTGAAGCAACTTAGCAGTAGCAGCATGTGAATATGTCTTGTGTTTCATTGTGACAGTGCTCACAATCTCATATGCTCTTGGAAAACACATTTTAATACACACTTCTGTGATTTAGAACTTCAGCTGTAGGGTGAACGCGATCTGAGAGTCTGATGCGTTACATGGTGACTAGCTGATAGCACTGTGTTGGATTATTGATATTTGCTAAAAGAGTAGAACTTAAGTGTCCTCACAGTAAAAAAGTGTGTGTGTATTATATATATATGTGGAAGTAAAGAATTTCCTGTTGTTGCATATGTACATTTTACATTTTCTCCCAATACTTTATTACTGTAAAATTGTGGTAAGCTTTCTTTGTACAGTGCTAATTATTTCCTGAGAATAATTTTCTAGAAGAGTCATTTTGTGTGTCTGGAGCCTTTTAAGGCTTTTGACATATAGATACTACTTATCTTCCTTGCCTCTCTAGAAAGATACATATTCATTCCAGCAGTGTGTTTTTGAAAGTAGCTATCTAGCATACTACTCTAAACTCTGAGAATTAGCCACATTACATACTTAACCTATAATAACAGATGAAAAATATTTTACTGTTATGATTTTTGTGATTATTAGTAAGGTTGAACTGTATAATGCTTTTATTTATCTTTCATATTTCTTTTGTGAGTGTCCTATTTAAGTTCTTGGCCATTTGTCTACTGATATGACTTGTGGATCTATAAAGATTTTTTTATATATTATAAAATTAATCCTTTTTCCTATTTATTGAAAAATATGTCCTCAGTGTATCACTGAGTTTGTTATTTTATTTTTCTGTTATATTCGTTCTTAATTTTTGTGTAGTCAATTTTGTATTTTTTTCTTTAGAGTTTCTTCCTTTGCTTTTACACTTACACCAACTTTCTCCACTTTAAGATAAATTAAATATTCTGTGTTTTGTTGCCTAGGGTCCTGTCTCCTAAAAAAGTTACTTTTGCTCTAGAAAAGCCTGCTAACCAAAATCAAATATAGATGTTAAGGGATTGTTTAGGTCATGCTCAGAATTCTAGTTATTTGTTGTTTCTGTTTTTTTTAATTATTGAGGAATTAAAGGTAAGCTATAGATCATAGTAGACATTTCAGGATGAGCAGTGGATCCTAAATATAAGCTACATCAGTGTTTTCTCACTTAACAGCTTTTGTCATTACACAGGTATTTTGTTTTGACTGACTTAAAAAAAAAATAACTATGCTATAGAATATTAAACACAGACAGTTGTAATTACTATTTTAAAAAATTATTTTATGTTTAAATAACTCTAATATTAGATAGTAGGAAAAAGAGAATCATCGTATGTTTACAAAGAAGAAATAAAAGAACACCAGGGAAAGAGACAGCTGGGTGTGCCGGGAAAAGGTGGGGACCCAGACATCCCCATCCTAGTTCCCACCCTCCTCCACGCTTTCTAGCTGTGTGGTGATTAGGTACAAGAGCTTTGTTAACTGTAAAGCATTATAGTAAATTCAGAATATTTTTCCTTAACCAAAGAGGTAAATATGGAAGAAAATTACACGTACTGAAAATCTTGTGCTGCATTGCAGACTAGCTTTGCATGCTGCTATTGAGCCTTCTAAGATGTGTAATACTTACAATTCTTCATAAGTGCTTTAGATTTCATTTCTTTACCTATGTATAAGTTATAAGTTTTATTCCCATAGTTTCTTGATTCTAGATTCTAAATAATGAAAAGTAAACCAGTGGTTGCCATAGTTTTTCCAGGTTTGTAAGTTGGCTTCATATCCGCTTAGTTCTTTGAAGTAACAGGGCAGTGTGCTTTATAGAGCAGTGAGCCTGGCTGGGATTGAGCCGTGTTCTGAAGCCTGCTTCCAGGTTGTTTGAGATGAGTCCCTGTGGTCCTTCCAGCCACATGCTGCAAACCCTGAACATTAGGGGGCCGTGGTTATAATGTTTGCCTGGGAAACAAACGTCACTGCTGTAAAAGTATTGCTCTTTCTCATAGATAACATAGGAACCATATAGAAAAATTTTAATTAGAAATTTTTATGGCAGGGGGAAAAGTTTGTAGATCTTCTAAACCAATCAAGTTGTAACATTTTTATTTTCTATTTTCAGCAGTTTTTGTCTAATGTAAAACCGTATATTCAATTTTTATAGCATGTGCATAGTCTGATACCTTATAAGGTTTGGTTTTCACTTAATATTACCAATATCACATGATATGTATTTGCCAATTTGGAAACTATAATAAACATCCCTTGGAAAAATTAAAAGCCAAAACGTTTTTCTTAAAAATGTTATTTCCTCCTCAGCCTTACGTTTACACAACACCACCCTTTGTCAGAGTGCAGCGTGGAAGGTTTTATTCAGATGTGACTTGCTTTTTTGAACATGTTACCCACAGAGTTCGACTGTACAACATACATGGTAAGAAAACAGAGAAGTGCAGTTGTGAAACATGTATACTGATTCTTGAATTCTTGCTTTTCTTGTGTCAGTTTTAATAATTTAGCAATTGGTTTTTGAAGATGACACAATCATCTGTCTAAACTTGACCTCATACTCATCATGT
Source organism: Bison bison bison (assembly GCF_000754665.1). Lineage (NCBI taxonomy): Eukaryota > Metazoa > Chordata > Mammalia > Artiodactyla > Bovidae > Bison > Bison bison. Next base: position 1,138,897 of record NW_011494761.1, on the reverse strand, counting down.
GACTTTAAATGCTGGTGTTTTCCCTTCAATAATCAAAAATGGTCAAACACTTAACTCCCTACATATACGTGTTTTTTTTTCTTCTGTATATCTTCTTGTTCTAGGGGGTTCCCTGGTGGCTCAGAGGGTAAAGTGTCTGTTTGCAGTGCGGGAGACCTGGGTTTGATCCCTGGAGAAGGAAATGGCAACCCACTCCAGTATTCTTGGCTGGAGAATACCATGGACAGAGAAACCTGGCGGGCTACAGTCCATGGGGTCACAAAGAGTCAGACACGACTGAGCAACTTCACTTTAACTTTTTCTTTCTTATTGCAGTATTTGTCATAAGTTGTGAGCTCTTTTATCAGATCTAAAAACAGTATAGTATTTTTTATTTTAAGAAATAGAAATTATATCAAATGTGGCTTTCAATGAATGGATCACTGACTACCTTTCTCTCTCTCACATACACACAACCTGCCTCAAATACAGAAGTTATTGCCATAGTTAACATTATTAGACTTTAACTTTAGAAGAAAAATATTCTACGCTCATTCTGTTTGTTTACAACTCATTAGCTTGCAGCATATAAAATCAGACAGTTTATTACTTTTAGCACAGTATTGAAGTAGCTTCTTTGTTAATCAAGTGGTAAGAAGTAGGCCTTTGATCTGTTTGGAAACTGAACTGTGACCAGTAGCACTGGTTTTTCCATATGATTTGAATGGACCTATGGTTCCCAGTCTCAGAATTGTATAGTTAGGTTGGTTGATTTTTAATTCACTGTTTTTAGCATGGAGTACCTTTCCAACCACACTTTTAATCCTAGTAACCAGACCATTTACTATTGTATCAAATCTTTTAGTAAAAGACCTCATAAAAATGCCACTTTAAATGTTTTGTTGCTGTAAGCTAAGATGAAAAAATTAGAAAAGGAAAATATTCTTTCCCTGAATCTGTAGACAGGTAGACAAAAAGTGTTTCAAAACAAGTAATAAAATATATGGGCAGGCACTGTTTACTTTTTGGGTATTATGGGGAAGCAAAGGCTACTCTGGGCTTCTGTGGTGGCTCAGCAGTAAAGAATCTGCCTGTCAATGCAGGAGATGCGGGATCCATCCCAGATTTGGGAAGATCCTATGAAGAAAATGGCGACCTCCTCCAGTATTCTTTGCCTGGGAAATGCCATGGACAGAGGAGCCTGGCAGGCTACAGTCCATGGGTTGCAAAAGAGTCAGACACGAATTCACAACTGAACAATAACAAAAGCCTACTGTGTTCAGGGAATTTCTTATTTAGCTAAGTTCAGTTTTCAGATTTCAGTGTTTGACTTTGTTTTTAACTTTTTTTTTAACTTAAAATCTCATCAATGCAAAAGTCTAACGTCAGCTCAAGTTTATCCCACGCACTGAGACATCTAGAGGCAATCTAAGGTCTGGGTATTTATGTTTTAATTATTATTTTTGTTTTGGTAATACTCCAAGTACCCAGTAGAATTTCAGATATGAACAGACTTCATTATGTGACTTCTTATGTGATATATTTTCAGGGTAACCCATGATTCATATGTTGAATTAAAAAGTAAAAGTTCTTCTAGATGGCAGGGAAAATCATACTAGACACTAACTTGGTGTCTTTTGCAATTATCTGCAAACACTTTGAAACTACAAGAAAGTCTGTAGTTTTGAAATAATCTTTGAAAGATTTTAAGTCAGAAGCACTGTGTTTGGCCTTCGTTTTGTACCCTTGCATAGGACATTGTTTAGCATTTGTGAGAGCCCTAAAATTCCATCTTCAGCTATAGCCACAGGTTTCATCTTATGGATATAAAGTAGCATGATCACACAGAAGATGTGCCTGTCTACTTTTAAATTTGCGTAAAATGACTGTTTTTTGATGGGGAGGTTCTGTCTGGAATCCAGCATGGTGCAGCCTCGGTCCAGACCTGCTTGGTCAAGCGTGGTTTACTGTTGCTTGTCATCAGTTATTTTGAGAAACAGGCAATGTCTCGGAGTGGGCTTCCATGCTGGCTCAGTGGTAAATACAGGAGAGGCAGGTGTGATCCCTGGGTTGGGAAGATCCCCTGGAGAAGGAAATGGCAACCCACTGTGGTATTCTTGCCTGGGAAATCCCATGGCCAGAGGAGCCTGGCGGGCTACAGCCCATGGGGTCGCAGAGTCAGACACGACAGAGCGGCTAAGCAACAACGTGTCTCAGAGTAAATGCTGAAGCAGCTCGTCAGAAAAGTCTAGCTTCATGTTCCAGCAGGTGTGTCTGCTTAACTGCTTTTGCTTTTGTTTAACTGCATTTGTTCACCAGTGCAGCTTCTGAGTTTTCTTCGTTTGTCCACAGGATCTGGGTCTCATGTCAAAGGGTGGTTTCTCTGAACTCAAGGGCCCTCTTCCACTTCTGTGGCTGTAGCTTAGCTTGCTGTCTTGCTTCAGCAGCCAGCTTGGAAGTTATTATGCTCCACCTTGGCCTGTTTGCTTAGCCCAACAGATAGGCACTCCTCAAAACTAAGTAGCTTGTCTTTCCGCCTCTCCTCCCCTCCTGTCCCCCACTGAGCGGTCAGAAAGGCCCAGGGGCTAACGGGCCCTTAGGCAGGAGCAGGGCAAGAGATGTCACCAGCTCCCCACCCGCCTTCCCTGCTCTCCAAGGTGGCAAGGCTGGCTCTGATTAGTCAGTTAAGAAATAGAGGTTGTTTTGAACTGGGCACTTAGAGTATTAGCATAACAAAAATAATAATTAAAAAATAAAAAGAGCTCAGATTGCCCCTAGATGTCTCAGTGGGTGGGATAAATTGAGCTGATGTTAGATTTTTGCAGCTTGAAAGCAGGAAGCTTCAGAAATTTGTGTGAAATGACAGATAAGTTAGATAAAATGTGATTTTAAAGTGATTCTCCAGATGAGCTTTACTGTACTTGCTTGGACTGAACCTGAAACCAGCATATGTAACTATTCAAAGTCAGATCCATCTTTCTTTTTACTGTTTCAAGCCTAGAGCATTTTCCCCCCAGCAAGACTGTGGAGAAATGGAGATACTATATCACCTGAAGCGCTTTCTTTCAATCTGTACACCCTCCCATGTTTGTATTTGAGACCCTCTCAACGTATTTCTGTCCTGGAAAAAAAAAAAAGAAAAAGCCCAGTGGTGGAGCTGGAGCCTTTTCCTGGTGGCCTCTGTTATCTATTTCTATCTATCCTTGTTTCATGCACTGCCGCAGGAGGGCACAGGTTGTCTGGATCCTGTCTTCATGGGTTTTAACTGAATCACTCACCCAGGCCTGTGACTGAGATGTGAAATCTTCAGGGAGCTTTCCTCTCCAGGTATTCCCGATACCTGAAGAGCCCTTGGTTATGTGGCGCTCAAGTGTCTGTACTAGGAAACGCTTCTCGGCTTGAGCCTCGTGCAGGACTCCGTGTAAGCTGAGCTCCTGAGTAACGGATCAGGATGCGCAGACAGACCGACCTGATGTTTGGCGCTACGAAGACTTCAGCCGACTTCCGTGCTTTTGTAAACCGACTTTGGTTTAAAATTTCTTAAGATAACAGAAATATCTATTCTTGAATTTAACTTATGGATCTGTTTTCTGACGTAGACGAATTTCCCCTTTTAAATTGAGAATACAGTTATTTGAATGAGTATTAATGACTACAGCTTGTTGTTAGTACTAAGTTCAGGATCCAAGAACAAATGGGGGCTGAAGGGAAGGAAACTATTAATATTTTATGATTATATATTGTAACTATTAGTTTACTAAACCATTTAATCATACAAAAGATTGTCTTATCTCTCAACAACAAGAGTAAAGAAACAGAAAATGAGTTAATATTATGGATTGTCTTACTGAATATCTGTTATATTAAACCTTTCAAATTCTGTTTACTTGAAACATTCTTTTAAAAACCTAAGGTAATGCAAACCTGAAAAAAATATATTTAAATTCCTCAAAATCTTTTTTTGTTACTCTTTGATTCTTCTCTTCATAAAGTAACTTTTGCCGAAATTAAGCTTTATCAGAAAACAAAGTCAAGGATAAAAGTCAAGCAACACTTCCCAAATTACATAAACTATGTGGTCATTATTGATTTTGACACAAACTGATTTGGGAGGCCTGGGTTCAGCCTGGCTTCTGGTTTGTTCTTGATTTGGTATTTAACTTCAGTTTCTCTATTTGTGTTCGCTCCAGATTCTGAAAATAATAAGCAATACAGTTTAAAGTCTCTCCTTAACATCATTTAAGCTGTTAAAAACACTGTGGTTTTATTTTCATTATTGTTCAGACATCATATTCAAAAAGGTTCCTAGAAATATTGAACTAAAAGAAATCTTGTGTTCATGAGCTTTAAAATCTCCAAAAGATCAGAGAAATTTCAGAGATCTCTAATGAGACATCATGCTTTGCCTCATAAAAGGTTAAATAAGAAACCCTTTTCATAGTGACCATAATTTAATGAAATGCCCTTTAAGAGCATTTCATGATTTCTAAAATATTCTTTTGTTTGTAGAAAATAACATTTTTCTGGAGGAACAGGTGAAAGAGGTAGGGATTCATTTTTTATTGTAGTGTAATCATCTTTCATTAAACTGAAACTTTAAGTGTTACCAAATATGCTACTTTAGCTTTTATCATTAAGCTTGGATTAGAAGATAGAATATGATACAAGCCAAAAACCCCCCTGAGTTATAGTAATTTGATACTTTACCGGCACCAAAAAATGCCTGTCTTGCAGCGATGATCAGTGAGTGACACTCACCGGTTTAGTTTCGCTTGTCTTCGGAGCTGTAATTATAGACTTTGGAGCCCTCGTTTTCTGACATCAGCCGCTGCTTTGAAGACTTAGATTGCGGTTGGTTGCCAGTGTGTCATGCACGTAGTCACTGGCACTCGGCTTGGGTCTCAGATCTGTTATAATACACACCCGCAAGGCCTTTCCCTCCCTCAGAACTGTGTTCTTCTAGGCAGCTGATTTGTGAGTGAGTGAGTATGTCAGTGTAAACCATGTTTAAACCCTTAGGAGAAATATCTAAAATGCAATACATTTACCTGTTTTCCACCAATCATATTATAAAAGTGTAGCATGTAATGGATTTTGGCAAAGAAAGTACAGAGTAGCCTGGGGGTAAAATGTAATGAACTGCCATCAAAAAGTATGGAAGAAAAGACTTTCCTTTGGCTGAAATGACTGATAATTTTATTCCATGGGCATGTTTGGTAATCAAAGAGAGCTTGCTTAGTTTTCCTTCTGTTTTGAATATATAATCTAAATGGATTCATAACATGACCCTTAACTTTCAGAGAATCGAAATGAACTTTATCCAGTTCAACATGTTGAGAGAGTTCACACTGGGAATTAGAGATCTGAACCTTTAGTTTTGCCTCTAAGCAAACTAGAATGACTTTGGTTTGCTCTGTAAGTTCTTAAGAGAGAAAGACTGGATGGTCAATTAGGCATCACCATCAAGGTGTCTTCACAAGACTTACTTTCACATGGAGCTTCTTTGGTGCTTGGCTTCTTGCTTCTGAATTCATTTTCTAAGGATGCTTGAATCTGGGGCCTCATCCCTGGAGTCCTTTCACTCACGAACAAGGTCTCAGAGCTTTGCTGAAATTGTTTTTATTTCCATAAAAAGATTCATGAGGATATTAAAATGGTTTGCAATCAATCTCTCATTTTTCCCAGGACTACATTCCATATTTAGCTTGATTTAAGAGTAAAAAGCATTAAGTATGTTATGACTAGGCAAACTTAGGTAATTAAAACATTTTTGGAATATCATAATATGCAATTGACTGCTAAGGATTTTTTTTTCCTGTTAATTGGAACTTAAAAAAAAAATGAAATAAGTGGCTATGTGTTGAATCTGATTATTCCCTACAGGCATGAAAGGGAAGGTTATTTTAAGGGACTATACACACATTCTGGTTGCACAAATTCAGAGCTCACAGGTTATCTTGGGGGCTGTTTGATGGCAGCTGCTGCACTGAAGGCATGGCTTCCTAACAGGAAACCTCATCATCCTCCACAAGTGTGTGCCGAGCTCAACGGAGACGGAGGGGCCGGGGCGGGACGCACAGGGGCGCATGATGGTCAAGAGCCCAGGCCGCAGGGACAGCCAGGGCCCTCCAGTCCAGCCCTCACACCTGCTTCATTTGACCTTGTGCCGGTTATGACCTGCACGGTCTCGGTTTCATTATCCTGCAAACGGTGACAGTAATAGTCTTCCCCAGAGTGTTGGAGATAAACTGAGCTAATGTACACAAAGCCCGGCATATACTGAGTGGTGTATCTCCTTCACAGGTGCAGGCCCAGTTACACAGTAAGTCATGGGAGGTTTGGGGAAGTTGGGGAAGATTTGATTTTAAAAAGTGAGCTTTTGAGAGGCTTGGTCTTGGAGAAATGTCATTTGAATGGACAG